>NC_063354.1:8452813-8479678 GCF_021869965.1 Rhincodon typus
GAAACGTCAGCTTTCCTGCTCCTCTGATGCTGCTTGGCCTGCTGTGTTCATCCAGCTGTACATCTTGTTATCTCAGATTCTCCAGCATTTGCAGTTCCTACTATCACTGGAGGAGGAGGATCAGGTTCCACAAATTCCCTGATCCGGAATAATGGGGGAACCCAACACTTCGATACGAATTACAAGTCATAGAATCATAGAATCCCTACAATGTGGAAACAAGCCCTTCGGCCCAACAAGTCCACACCGACTCTCGGACCATCCCACCCAGAACCATCCCCCTAAAACCCACCTAATCTACACATCCCTGAACACTATGGGCAATGTAGCACGGCCAACATCTTGGACTGTGGGAGGAAACCCATGTACACACTGGGAGAACGAGCAAACTCCACACAGACAGTCGCCCGAGGGTGGAATCGAAACTGGGTCCCTGGTGCTGTGAGGCAGCAGTGCTAACTGCTGAGCCACCATGCCACCTCTAAGTCTGGAGCATTTGCAACAATCTTTTATCATCTAGACGTGCCGAATGAATGATCCATCTCTGCCTCCTCCAAGGGTCTCCAGCATCACAAAAGCTAATCTTCTGCCAATTCAATTCACCCCACATGATGTGAAGAATTGGCTGAAGGCACTGAATGCTGCAAAGGCTATAGGCCTGCCAATATTCCAGCAATAGTACTGGACACTTGTGCTCCTCAGTTTGCTGCACCCCTAATTAAACTGCTCCAATACACTTATAACATTGATCAGTCAGTCTGTTCTGGATCATGAGTGAAAAGATGGAAGAGTTTGTCAACAGTGCTATCAAACAGCATTTGTTATGTAATAACTTGCTCTCAGACACTCCGTTTGGTGTCCTCCACTGCCACCCAGCTCATTATGGCCTTGGCTCAAAACAAATGAGTCAAATTCCAAAGGTAAGGTGAGAGTGACTATGCTTAACATCAAGACCTCATTGGACACAGTGTGGAATCACAAACCTGCAGGAGTTCCTCGGCAGATGTTTTTCATCAACCTGTTCAGACATGTTATGACACACCTCTGGAACAGGTGGGTATTGTACCTGGGTCTGATAGGGCTGCTACCACTGCACTACCAGAGCCCTTGTTCCTCAGGTTTGAGTCCTAGGTCTAGCCACCGTAAGCTGTTTCATCAGTTACCTACTCTGCACCATAAAGTCAAAAGTGGGGATGTTTACTGCTTGCGCAATATTCAGCACCACTTGTGACTCCTTCCTTTTGTCCTCTGGTTATCAGGGAACCACCTTCAACTGTATACACACTTCCTGTCTATTTAGCTAATTTTAGGTTAACAATGCAGGACACATGGATGTCATTGGCTGGGCCAGCATTTGTTGCCCTTGAGATGGTGATGGTAAGCTGCCTTCTTGAACTGCCATGCAGTGTAGGAGTCCCACAGCGTTAGCAGGGAGTGCCATGATGTTGATCCAGCAACGGCAATGGCACAACAAAGCATGCAAGATTCCATCATCCCTAATCCCTCTTCCATCTAACGAAGGCAGCTACTCCCAACTGATGACCATGGATTTCGTTCCCAGCAGGGGGTAGTTTACCTTCTGTCAAGCACAGTTTGAATCCTTCTGTCCAATTAATATGGAACAGTTACCCAAGATGTCAGGATGACTAGCTGCCTCCCCGCTCACCCTCCAGCTGGCATTCTTTCTAAACATGTTCATAGATAATGGGTGCACAGGGTGCCTCACAACCCACTGATGTCAATTTAGCAGCCTTGGCACTGAGAGTACAAACTTTATCTCTATCTTGTCTTTGTCCCTGGCTGTTTAGAATTAGTTATGTCTTTAGAGTGAGAGAGAGAAATTCAGTGACATTGCTGTGGTTTCTCAAGAGTTCTATACTACACAGAAAATAACTATCTTATTGAGGATTCTAACTTCCAACGTTCTGTGGATGAAAACCCTTTGGAAAATGATACAGAGTGCCTCACTGGTACTCATTGGCCCAAGGTGATTTTTTTAAATTCAGTGACAAGAGGACAGTTTCCTCATTAGCCTTTGCTGATTAGGATCTTTTGAACCAAGAGATTGAATGGATTGTCTTTTAGACTGGAGGCCTATGACCAGCAGTGTTCCACAGGGATTGGTACCAGGTCCACTTTTGTTTGTTGTTTTATATAAACAATTTGGATGAGGATCTAGGAGGCATGGTCAGTAAGTTTGCAGATGACCCCAAAAATTGGTGCTATAGTAGATATGAAGAAAGTTATCTAAGATTACAAAGAGATCTTGATCAATTGGGTCAATGGGCTGAGGAGTGGCAGATGGAGTTTCTTTTGGATAAATGTGAGGCATTGCATTTTAGTACAACAAACAAAGGCAGGATTTACACAATTAATGGTAGGGCCCTGGGTAGTGTTGTAGAACAGAGAGACCTAGGGGTTCAGGTACATAATTCTTTGAAATTTGCAACACAGGTGGACAGGGTGGTTAGGAAGGCATTTAGCATGCTTGCCTTCATTGCTCAGACTTGTGAGTATAGGAATTGGAAAGTCATGTTGTGATTGATCAGGACAACGGTGAGATCTCTTCTGGAGTAGTATCCAGTTCTGGTTGCCCTGCTATAGGAAGGATATTATTAAATTGGAGAGTTCAGAGAAGTTTTACCAGGATGTTGCTGGGAATGGAGGGTTTAAGTTATAAGGAAAGGCTGGATAGGCTGGGGCTTTTTTCATTGGAGCATAGGAGGTTGAGGGTGACCTTATAGAGTTTATAATATCATGAGGGGCATAGATAAGATGAATAGCAAGGGGGTCTTTCCCCTGGGTGGGGGACTTCGAAACTAGAGGGCATATTTTTAAGGTGAGTGGAGAAAGTTCTAAAAAAAGACATGAGCAACATTTTTACACTAGTTCATGTGTGGAATGAACTGCCTGAGGAAGTGGTGGATGCAGGTATATTTACAACGTTCAAAACACATTTGGATAAGTACATGAATAGGAAAGGTTTGGAGGGATATGGGCCAAAAGCAGGAACATGGTCGGCATGGACTGATTGGACCGAGCGGTCTGTTTTCATGCTGTGTGAGTCTTTGACTCAATGACAGGGTTTTGGCTTTTGCTTTAATCTTGCAGGACATCCCAAGATCATGAAATGTATTCTATTAATGCAAGCTCTATCCACCTCGCTGAGTTCATTTGGTTTGACATATGCCAGGGCATCCACATGTTAAGAATGGTTTTGTCAAGTCTCTTCTTTTTCTTTCAAGAAAATCAATACAATGATTAATAAAATGGAAGCCTTAATGGTTCGCATTGATAATCAAATTGCAAAATGTAACAATCGATCCCTATATGATCCAAAACTTGTAAACCACTTTGATCGTTTATATAGATGAATGCTTGTTTTATACCCTACTTCGTATCCTAATCAGGACTCATTATAAATATGCTTTCAAAAAGTCTGAGGGTGAGACTGCGTATATAAAGGATCAGCAATATTACTCAAGAACTTAAATAAAACATGGGGTGATATCACGAAAAGCAGTTTGCAAGTAGCATTACAACTTGAAGCTTACAAAGTGCATCTTCAGCTAGGGGTAAATTATTTAAATTCAATTATTTAATTTCTTGTCATCTGGCTCAGTATTGTAATTCTTAGTCCCGTCAGGGCAAATGGAGATTATAATTTGAAAATGTTAGTCCAAATGCATTTGTATTGTTACTGTACTTGAAGCAGTGTAAGAGAAACTGTTTTGGCAAAATGCATATTTTTGTTCAGTTTGCAAATCCAATATTTTTAAATTTTAAATATCCTTCTTTTTGTTTAAACTGTTGTTTTTTTTGTGAAATTAAGCAGTAAACTGTATTAGTAAAATAACCTTAATGCTATGTTGCAGACCTGAAAGATGCCTTAAGCTATCTTAACACTTCTGCAAACGCTTTCATGTTTGATGACTGGGAGAAAAGACCAAATAAATCTTCCTGCATTCGTTGTGCGGTCATCGGTAACGGTGGAATTCTGAATGGCTCTCGGAAGGGTGAGGAAATTGATCAACATGACTATGTATTCCGGTATGTTTCTATTTGTACCTCAATGTGGGATATTGACAAATGAGCCTGGAATCTCTGTGTACCAAGATGAAAGGAAAAGCCAAAATCCTATCCATTCCATCTCTTGGCTGTAGAATGCTAATCCAGACCAGGCCAAGAAAAATCATCTTCTCGTTGCTGAATTGAGGGATTTTAAATAAATTGAGCCTGGGCATGGAATCCAGCTTCTGCTTCCAACACTATTCCGATTCTACAGGGTTCTGTTGTAATATCTGTACCGCTGAGCCAGGAGGCCTGGGTTCAAGTACCACGTGCTCCAGAGGTGTGTAATAACATCTCTGAACATGTTGAGTAGAAAATACCTACCAATTGTGCCATATATTGGCAGCCTCCAAGGATATTTAGTGCATGGTATTTTTATTGTGGTGCAGAAATGAAATTTGAGTGTTGTTTACAACCTTCAGATTTTGGTGCTATTTCCACTGAAACAACTAGTTTTAATTGTTTTGAAATCAATATTCCTGTCGAAACTTTGTTTGTATTTTGGTACCAGTGATTCACATGAATATTTGGCTTTGTAAAAGGGGCTTACTATTTTGTTTATTGCCCTCATTTATAACTCCATTCCAACTTGGTGATTCTTGGAAATAGAATAATTAAAATTCATAAAGTCACGTCAATATGTAGTGTGCATATTTCTGTATTAATTTTATGAAGTCTACATAGTGGAGTGCTACCCACTAGAAGAGTAAAAGGAAGATTAGATAAATGCGGAAGTAGTAATTAAGAGAAGCAAATTTTTAAAAGTCTGTAGATTGTAAAATGTAAAGGAGGCTGGGAGAAACATTAGAGGGTTAAAATGTCCTGTTTTCTGTTTGTCTGATTATTTGTTTATTTCTGCTGTTTTTCTTGTGTAGAGCAAATGGTGCCATCACTAAAGGATTTGAGAAAGATGTAGGGACCAGAACATCACTTTATACATTTTCCACAAATACAATGAAAAATTCTCTGTATGCGTATCACCGTTTGGGATATATTGCTCTGCCGCAATCGGAGGTAAAGTGTTTTCCCAGATCAGCTGACTGAGGCCGAACTGCACAGTTTACAAACCTTGGTGCAAACCTTTGACTCTGAGATATGCTGTGACCACACATCCACTTCAACTGTTTATATTTTCACTTCTAACGTAGCTTATTCCACGCTCTGCTCAGCAGCTACTCCGTGTCTTCGTTACTTCTTACTTGACAATTGCACTCTTTCATCTCTCGTTTCTCTGTGCACTTGAGGTTATTCAAACCTTTGTTGCTTTGTGCCAAGTCCTATTCACCCATTGTCCACGTGCAAGCTGACTTATACTGGCTGCTGGTCAAACAAAGTCTGGGATTTTAAAATTCTCATCCCTGCTTTCAAATTCTCCTGCAGTCTCTCCCTTCCCTAGTTCAGTAATTTCCAGCTATCCCTTGTCTTTGGTAGCTTGGCAATCCCTCAGTTTCAGCTTTGATCAGGTGCTCAATATCCTGGAGCACAGCCACAGCCTAACACTGAGATCCCACATCTGATACCTGGTGTAACAGCAAGAGAAACATCTCAAACGGTTTGGTTAGAAGAAATTACTTCTACCTAGCTATTACATGAGCTGGACAGTGTAACAAATAATGTTCAGACATCGCTACAGCCCACCTGAGAATGATATACAGCATGGATTTGGGTAGATGCTGGAAGTGTGAGGGACAAGGTTGCATTCGGAAATATTCGGTCATTCAAGGTTTGATCTTTGTCTTTTACAATATATCAGTGAAAATTAAAGGTTTTGGCTTTATTATTCACCTTGTTGGCTTTGAAAAGAAACTTGACAAAACCATTCCTTTCATATCCTGGTAAATGTCATGTCCATATGAAGTAGGAAAAAACCTACATTTATAGAACACGTTTCATGATTGTGGCATGTCTCAAAGAGCTTCAGAATCCAAGGTGTTTTCTTTTGCAGTTTAAATTCCATTGTAATAAAGGAAGCAAATTTGTGCACAGCCAGTTTGTAGGGTTTGAGCTGTAGGGAGAGGCTGAATAGGCTGGGGCTATTTTCCCTGGAGTGTTAGAGGCTGAAGGGTGACCTTGTGGAGGTTTATAAAATCATGAGGGGCATACATAGGGTGAATAACTAAGGTCTTTTCCCCGGGGTAGGAAAGTCCAAAACTAGAGGGCATAGGTTTAAGGTGAGAGATGAAGGATTTGAAAGGGACCTAAGGGGCAACTTTTTCACAGAGGGTGGTGTGTGTTTGGAAAGAGCTGCCAGAGGAGGTGGTGAATGCTGGTACAATTACAACATTTAAAAGGCATCTGGATGGGTATATGAATAGCAAATGTTTAGAGGAATATGGGCCAAATGCAGGCAAATGGGACTAGATTAATGTAGCGTATCTGGTTGGCATGGACAAATTGGACCGAAGCGTCTGTTTCAATGCTGTACGTGTCCAAGACTCCCAATTTTCCACAAAATGGAAACGTGAACTCCCAGATGATCAGTTTTAGTAAAAGCAGGTTGAAAATGAATTGGCCAGGACACGGGCAAACTCCCATCTCCTGTTCAGAATTGTACCATGGAATGTTTTGCGTCTACCTGCAAGAGAAGATTCATCAGGATGTTGCCTGGGATGAAAGTTCTGTTAAGAGGAGAGACTGGATGGGCTGGGTTTATATTCCTGGGAGCAGAGAAGGCTGAGGTGGTATTGAAGCACGCAAAACTGTGACAGGTATAGACAAGCTAAATTGTGAGAATCATTTTTCCCCATGGCGGACGTGTCTAAAACCCTGAGGGCACAAGTTTTTAAGGTGAGGAGTAAATGGTTTAGAGATTTGAGAAAAAATGTTTTTCACCCAGAAGATGATAGATATATGAAATGTGCTGCCTGAGAAGGTGATGAAGGCAGGTGCTCTCAACATTGAAGAAGCATCAGGATGAGCACTTAAAATACCAGGGCATAGTGGGCAATGGGCCAAGTGCAGGTAAATGGGATTAGTGTAGTTTGGTGTTTGTTGGCTGGCATAGACCTGGTGGGCCGAAGAACCTGTTTCTGTGCTGTATGACTCGGTGACATGAAGAACAGAAAAGGCATTTGGTGTGATTGTCCATCCGAAAGGCAGCTCCCCCAGCAATGCACAGTGTAACAGGTAATGTTCAGACATCACTACAGCTCACCTGGGAATGGTGTACAGCATGAATCTGGGTAGATGCTGGAATTGTGAGGGACAAGGTTGCATTCAGAAATGTTCGGTCATTCAAGGATCGATCTTTGTCTTTTCTCTCTGTACTGTACTGAAGCGTTGTTAGATTTTATCCTCTAGTTCCAAAGTGGAGCTTGAACGCAAATTTTCTGACTAGAATGCAAGCATGTGACACAATGAGGCATGGCTGACACCATAGTATATTCAGTCCAAAAACATAATTAAGCATCCGGACATTATAAAAAATTGAGGAATGAGCTGTAGGTTGGGTTAAAGTAGGAAGCTTCATCCTCATTATGTTATGGACTAGTAATAGATCAGAGTCTTCTGGAGTAAAACAAACAACATGATAACTGTGGAGTGGTGGAGAGAGACAACACTCTATGATCTGGATTCTGGATGTAATATAACTTTCAGTGACTGGAACGGAGGGGAGAAAATGGAGAACCAAGTAGAGTTTGAATACTTTATCTTTAGAATAGATGGCACTGGCGTTATCAGATTGCTCAGAAAGGAGGAGACTTTACAACATCTGAATTACTTTGCCTCTGTAATAACTATGATGTACTGCAAGGCAATATTGGAGGGAAACGAAAATTAGTTGAGTCAGCAAAGTAGTTTGTTCTTGATGATAATTTGAAAAGCAGTAAATTATTCCAGGATCCTTTTATTAATGTGGGAAAAGAAATTTAAATAAACACTTTATATTGTTGTGGTAAATAATACAGGAAAATCAACCTTTCTTTTTACAGCTAGTTAGAATTTGGTTATGATTTGTGTAATTGGTAGCAATACTTACTACTTGTAGATGAGAAATGTCATTATTAGTCTGTACAACTTCATATCCCTTTGTAATTGAGCCACTTGTTTCATTCTCTGTGTAATTCCTTTTTTCTTACTCCCTTCTGTTTGAAGGAGACAAGATACGTTTTTCTTCCAGACCACAACCGAGATTACTACATGGTAAAAGCTGCCATACTGAATGCACCCATAGAAAAGGGACATGACAAATCCCACAGGTAGGTTGTTGTGGCTTATTTTCATTTGCATGCTGATGCATCACACTCTAATGAGAGAGTCAGTCACACTGTGATTAGTAGAGTCATACAGCATGGAAACAGACCCTTTTGGTCCAACCAGTCCATGCCGACCATAATCCCAAACTGAACTAGCTCCACCTGCCTGTGCTTGGCCCATATCCCTCCAAATATTTCTTATTCATGAACTTATCCAAATGTCTCTTAAACTCTGTAACCCTGCATCCACCACTTCCCCTGGAAATTCATTCCACAGACGAACCACCCTGGTTTTAAAAAAAAATTTCCCCTCATGTCTCTTTTTTTTAAAATCTTTCTCCTCTCACCTTAAAAATATGCCCCCTAGACTTGAAATCGCCTACTCTAGGGATTCTATTCACTTGCCATTCACCTTACCTATGCCCTCATGATTTTACAAACCTCTATAAGGTCCCCTCTCTACTCCCTATGCTCCAATGAGAAAAGCCCCATCTTCTCCTTGTAACTCTCACCCTCCATTCCTGGCAACTTCCTGATAAATCCCTTTTGAACCCTCTCCAGCTTAATGATATCTTTCCTATAACAGGGTGACTAGAAGTGGACGCGGTATTCCACAAGAGGCTTCACCAACGTCCTGTACAACCTCCGCATGACGTCCCATATCCTATACGCAAAGGTCTGAGCAATGAAGACCCGCTTGCTAAACGCCTTCTTAACCACCCAGTCTATATGTGATGCAAACTTCAAAGAATTATGTATTTGAATGCCTAGGTCACAAACTGCCCAAGGCCCTACTCTTAATCTTATAAATCTTGCCTTTGTTTGTTTTGCCAAAATGCACTACCTTACGTTTATCCAAATTAAACTTCATCTGCTCACTCTGCAGCAGAGCGGAAAGATTGCTTTCCTAGCTTCGAGTGCACACACTGTGCAAAACGAAGCGACTTGTCTCTCATGCTGGATGTATTCAGCATTTCCCATTCACCTTCTTGTTGGGTGGGGCAATGTCACACAGGGTAAGGATTTACCTAACGACAGTCTAATCCCTGTACGAACATGGGAAAGTAGATCTTTAACATGGATACTGCAATGACAGATGCAACCAGTTATTTCCCTTCAGGCACCTTACTTTGCTTCAAAGGGCTCGGCTGGTGCAGTGGTAGTGTCCCTCCCTCTAAGACAGAGGCCCGGATTCAGGTTGCTCTAGAAGGGTGTTGCAGCATGTCTGAACAATTTGATTCAAAATATCTACCTTTTTCTGCTTCACGTGGTTTTATATTCTGCAATGGAGATTAATTAGTGGATATATAAAAATCTGTCCTGACCATACAGTGCATTTTTGCATCAAGTTAATTCTAGGAATTCATTACAGAGGTGCTCTGACTCTAATTGCCAAACTGTATGGTATAACCTTTTACAATGACTTCACAACTGAGAGTCCAATTGGAAGAAAGATGGGGAGGAAAGCCAAACTCGGACTTCTGTTGCTGATGGGTTTTTTTCATTTGTGTTTGGTAGTGCAGTGTGTAGGAGTGTTTCCCATCCTTTCACAGTTGAACAGCCCACTACATTCCTTGTCTCTGGTCACACATGAGGGATAACTATTTAGGAAGGTATTAATGACAGTCCCTGTGGAGCCACAATTCACTACCTTCAGACATGGTGGATGAGAACTGCATGTGCCTTTGGAGGCTTCAGGGAGTTGAAAGCTGGATGCATTTGTAGTAGTGGAAGGAGATGTAAGAAGAATGACTATAATATTTTGGTTTTCTGTTTCTTTATGTCTTAGGCCACCGACATATTTTGGAGAAAACGTTGGACCTGAAAAGTTCAAGATGTACCACCCTGATTTTATTCGATACGTTCGAAATAGGTAAAAAAACAAGAAGGTTTGATATTGTACTATTAAAAGGGAGAATGAGTCAAATGCTTGAGAATGTACTGATGATTGGATTTGTAAAGGAAAAGTTGCCATAGTCCTGCTGACTCATTAGCGAGCGGGTGACTAGTATGACCTAAAGGTCACTATGTATCAGGTGTGGGGCAATGTTGAGAAGATAGGACCTTCATGATAACCTTGGCTGGAGCAGGAATTGAACCCGCGCTGTTGATGTCACACTTTACTACAAACCAGCCGTCCAACCAACCGAGCTAAAAGGGACGTGGATAACAAAAGCCACCTTGTGAGTCAGATGTCTTGTTCAAAACGTGTCATCTTTGTTAGAAACAGCATGATTGGATAATCCCCAATCTCTGGAATGATCATAGTACAGTGTTTAAGCAGCGGTTGGGTCTGGCGCTCGTAACGACGAAGCGGTCGTGGAAGGGCACCTTGGCGACATCAAGGTGGGCCCAACGGCAAGAGATGCAACTCTGACAATGGTGGATCTGGCATAGGCAGAGGCGAGACGATGGCAGAGGAGAATTGGCCCAATGGCGAAAGATGTGCCTGAAGAGTGGCGACTTCAGCGTCAGTTGGGTCGGGTGTAGACAGCAGTGAGGCATTGGAGAAGGGTTGGTGGTGCAGGCATTGTTAATGATGAGCTGGCTCAGGATTGATGGCCTCTCCTTAAGCTATATGGAGTTAAAGAGATGTACAGCATGGAAACAGACTTTTCGGTCCAACTTGTCCATGCTGACCAGATATCCTAAATTAATCTACTGCTACATGCCAGCATTTAGTTCATATCCCTCTTTAAAAACCCTTCCTATTCATGTACCCATCCAGATGCCTTTTTAAATGTTGTAATTGTACCAGCCTCCACTTCCTCTGGCAGCTCTATCCATAGATACACCACCCTCTGCATGAAAAAGTTGCCCCTTAGGTCCCTTTTAAATCGTTCCCCTCTCACCTTAAAGCTATACCCTCTAGTTTTGGAGTCCTCCACCCAGCGGAAAAGACCTTGTCTATTTACCCTATCCATGCCCCTCATGACCCTTATAAACCTCTATAAGGTCACCTCTCAGTCTCTGACGCTCCAGGGAAAATAGCCCCAGCCAATTCAGCCTCTCCCTGTAGCTCAAACCCTCCAACCCTGGCAATATCCTTGTAAATCTTTTCTGAGCCCTTTCAAGTTTCACAACTTCCTTCCTATAGCAGAGAGACCAGAATTGCATGCAGTATTCCACAAGTGGCCTAACCAATGTCCTGTACAGCTGCAATATGATCTCTCAACTCCTATACTCAATGCACTGACCAATAAAGGCAAGCGTACCAAACGCCTTCACCATCCAAGTACCTCTGACTGCACTTCCAAGGTCTCTTTGTTCAGCAACACTCCCCAGGACCTTACCATTAAGTGTATAAGTCTTACTCTGATTTGCCTTTCCAAAATGCAGCACCTCGCATTTATCTAATCTTTATATTTTGTTTCTTATTCTTAAACTATTCAAAATGGTGCTAGATCATGGTGACAGTGGAAGAGCTTTTCACTGTATTTTACTGTTTTTCTCGGTAAAATACACGTGACAATAAAATCGCTCGTTCATTCATAACAAAAATTCATGTTAGAAGCTGCCTTTCTTTTTTGAGATCTTTCCACCTACTCGCCTGATCTCAACTGTGCTTAATCGCATTAGATCATTCTCCATCTCTTACGGCCTCTGATATCATGTCCACTTGATTAGATCACTTATATGCCCATCTATCTCCCAGACAATCTTCGCTTGAGTTTTAATCAGCTTACATTTTATACCAAGTATCAATGATCCACATTTGTGTGCATAACTGGTTTATATCTGGTTAGATATTGATGGATTTATGTCTTAATCATTTGAATTGGCACTTGTTACAAACGTGGAGATTGCAAAGGATGATCTTCTACATAAAATGCACACATGGTTGAATGAGTTAAACATTCCAAGGACTCCCTCCTAATGAAATTGCTTTTTATGTTTGACTAAAAGACCACTACATTACCAACTGTTCTGTGCCCATTCACCTACTCTTGATCTTTGTTCTGAGTTTCTGTGGTCATGACAGTGAGGGAACTAAGGCAACGTTAAGTTCTTTAGTTAAGACTGATGCAAATCTAAAGGTAAATAGGCAGAACTGACCTTGGGTTTCCTGGTTAAAAATCAACTTCAAGTCTTCTCGCTTTTAAGGTTTCCGTTTAAAATACAGAATAATTATACAATATTGGAAAACAAATAGTCTTGTGTAAAATGATTGCTTTAATTTTTCACTGAATATTAGGTTTGACTTAGTATTAATAAACCATAGCTGCAATAAAAATTTATCACTCTATGATTCGTTCTAAATGACATAGCAAAATTGAATATTTCTGACAATGTTGTTTGGGGAGTTGTGTTGCGCAGTAAAATAGCACAGCTGTTAGTGACCGCACTGAAGTCTCTGGAGGTGAGATATGAATGTGTTTGAGTTTGAAATCTTATGCCTGAGTTGGTTAACTCTCAAATCTGAGCCAGAAGGTTGTGGGTTCAAATCTCACTTGAGCTTTGAGTGTGTAATTGAGGATGCTGCATTGTTGCAGTTGCTGCTGTGGAAGTGTTAGCTTCGACGGAAATGCTACATTGAAGCCTTGTCTGGTGTCAGGTGGGCATAAAAACACCCCATTACACCATACTGAAGCAGAGTCGATGAATTCTAGCCAGAATCCTGGCTAATAGCATTTAGGGCAGCACGGTGGCTCAGTGGTTAGCACTGCTGCCTCACAGCTCCAGGGACCGGGGTTCAATTCTACCCTCGGGCGACTGTCTGTGTGGAGTTTGCACATTCTCCCTGTGTCTGCGTGGGTTTCCTCCGGGTACTCCGGTTTCCTCCCACAGTCCAAAAATGTGCAGGTTAGGTGAATTGGTCATGCTAAATTGCCCATAGTGTTCAGGGGCCTGTAGATTAGGTGGGTTATAGGGGGATGGGCCTGGATAGGATGCTCCAAGGGTTGGTGTGGACTTGTTGGGCCAAAGGGCCTGTTTCCACACTGTAGATATTCTATGATGGCTCAGTGGTTAGCACTGCTGCCTCACAGCACTAGGGACCCGGGTTCAATTCCACCCTCGGGTAACTGTCTGTGTGGAGTTTGCACATTCTCCCCACGTCTGTGTGGGTTTCCTCAGGGTGCTCCGGTTTCCTCCCACAGTCCAAAGATGTGCAGGGTAGGTGAATTGGCCATGCTAAATTACCCATAGTGTTCAGGGATGTGTAGATTAGGTGGGTTATAGGCAATGGGTCTGGGTGGGGTGCTCCATGGGTCGGTGTGAACTTGTTGGAGCAAAGGGCCTGTTTCCACACTGTAGGGATTCTACAATTCGACAGTCATCCTTCGATCAAGACCACAGAAATCAGATTGTTTGTTCATTATCATGCTGTTTTTGGTGGGAGCTTTTCCAAACTGGGGACTGAGTTTCCTGCAATGCAGCAATGACCACTCCATACAAAATATTTCTGAGAAGTATTGAGCCATTGTAACAGTGCAATTATGTCCTTCTGTTTTAACCTTAAGATTATGTAATACTCAGCAGATGTGGCAGCCTCTGTGGAAAGAGAAACTGTAAATGGTCCAGTAACATTTTATTTCTTCAAGTGCTGCCAGATCAGCTGAGTTTCTCCAGCATTTTCTATTTTTGTGATTCCTTTTCTGAAAGGATCCACACTGGGATTGCATTAATCACAAGCTATACCCCTGATTGAGGCACATTACTCTGTCTCTTAAGTGAGGGGAAGATGTAAACTGTGAGGTGGTTAAAGATGTGTACAGCTTGCATGAGGGAGTAACTTGATGTATAATTTGGGAAAGTATGATGTAATTCACTATGGCCGTAAAAATGGAAAAGCAAACGTGTAAATATTGACAGTCTGGGACACGTTGTTCAGGCACATTCTGGTTGTGTTCATTTATTTAACACAAAGTTAGCATATAAGTAATGTAATTAGGGCATCAAGTGTTATGTTAGTTTTTAATGCAAGGTGATTGATGTCTTGCAAAATCTGAACAGGGCGCCAGTGAGACCGCACCTTGAATACTGTGTATAGTTTTGGTCTCTATATTTATATTTAAAAAAGGATGCACTTGTAATGGAGGCAGTACAGGTTAAGCGAGTGGGCAAAATGTTGGCAAATGGATTATAATGTAGGAAAGTGTGAAGCAGTTCATTTTTGGAAGAGAGAGCAAAAGAACAGTATTATTTTAAATGGAGAAAAACTGCAGAAAGCTGTAACAAAGGGATTTGGGTTCTTGTGCATGAAATACTGAAAGCCAGCAAATAGGGGAAGCAGATAATCAGAAACACTAATGGAATGTTGGCTGCTATTTCAGAGGTCAGAATATAAGCTTAGGGAAGTTGTACTGTAACTATACAAGGTGCTGGTGAGATCACATCTGGAGCATTCTGGGCAGTTTTGGTCCCCTTATTTTTAAAAAAAAAAAAAAAAAAAAAATTATTTCATTGGTGGCAGTTCAGAGAAGGATGAATCCTGTTCTGGAGGAATTGTTTTACAAGCAGAGGCTAACAGGTTGGGATTCTACTCATTGGAATTTAGAAGAATGAAAGGTGGTTTCATTGAAACATATAGGAATCTTAAGGGCCTTGACAAGGTAAATGCTGGGAAGATGTTTTCCCTCATGGGAGAGTCTAGGATCTGAGGGCATAGTCTTGGAATTGAGGAGGACCAATTTAAGCCTGAAAAATGAGGAGAAATTTCAGTTTTGAGTTTTTAGAACTTCTTGCCACAGAGACCTTGTGTATACTTAAGGCTGAGAGAGGTTTTTGATCAGCCGGGGAATCAAGGGACATGGGGAAATGGCACAGGAAGTAGATATGAGGAATGTTGGATCAGCTGTGACCTCTATGAATGGCGGAGCAGGCTAGAGGGCTGAATGGCCTATTTCCAGTCCTATTTCTTATGGTGCACGGTTTTAAAGTTTCACTAAATTTGACCCTGGGATGAGGAGGGTGTTGTGTGATGGGGGGCTAATTAATTTAGGTCTGCATTCTGTGAAGTTTAGAGCAACCTTGTTGAAATGTACAAGATTCCGATAGAGTAAAAACTGAAGGGTTGTTTCCCCTCTATGGGGAATCTAGAACAGACAGGCCCAGACTCGGGACAAGTGGATGACCATTTAGGACTGAGATGAGGAGAGATTTCTTAGTCCGAGTTATGAATATTTGGAGTGCTCTTTCAGAGCTTTGTGGATGCTCCATCATTGAATCTATTGAAGTCTGGGATTGGCAGATTTCTTTGCTCCCTCAAGGAACCAGGAGATGTAGGGAATGATAATGAAAGTGGAGTTGAAGCACAAGATTGGCTATGATGGTATGAAATGCTGGAGCTGCGTTGATTGGCCAAATGGTCCACTCCTCCTCCTATTTGTTGTGTTGTGCTTCAGTTTCCAACCCTACCTCATCTGTCTCTATCAACATAATGTTTTCTCCCTTGTCTATCCCTACCTAGCTTTCTCTTAAATGCATCAATGCTACTCACTGCAACTACTCCATGTGGTAAAATAGTTATAGTCCCAGAAGATCTCTCGCTCTCTCGCCCTTGTTAGAGAGTGATCCCACCCCTCCAGGCAAAGGGAGAGTTTGAGAAGGATACTCGTGGTAACCTCAGCCGCTGTGGGATTTGAACCCATGCTCTTGGCATTATTCAGCAGCTGACCAGCTAACTGAACCCCTGTCTAAAGTATCAAGTTCCAGACTCTGGATTAAAATGTAGCTCTTGAATTCACCACTGGATTTGTTAATGATTATTTTGTATCTAGCTTTGAACTTTCACTGCCCTCTTCTGTACATCCTCTTTATCAAACTCTATTCAAAATTGTAAAGGATGTTATAGAGTGAGCCTGTGTTCTCTGAAAGAATGTAAAGTAATTTTTTATTGAAGGGGAGTGAGGGAAGACCTACCTCGGGTATTCGTAGCAATAAGTAAGGATAAGTGTTTAACAAACTTTCTTAAACAGTTTAATTGGTGATAGAAATGTCAGTCAGTGGGGTTAAGTGCTGTACTTGTGAGATGTGGGAGATCCACGACACTTCCAGTGTCTCGGACAACTACATCTGCAGGAAACGCACCCAATTGCAGCTCCTCACTGACCACGTGGATAGGTTGGAGCGACAACTGGATGCACTTAGGAGCATGACAATGGCGGAAAGCATCATAGACAATTAGTTTTAGAGATGTGGTGGCACCCAAGGTGCAGGCAGAGAGATGGGTGACCGCTAGAAGGGGCATTCAGTCAGTGCAGGAATCCCCCTGTAGTTGACCCCCTCTCTAACAAGTATACCATTTGGATACTGTTTGGGGGGATGACCTACCGGGGGTAACAGCATTAGCAGCCAGGCTGGTGGCACCACAGCTGGCTCTGTTCTTGAGAAGGGAAGGACAAAGAGCACCAGAGCAGTAGTTATAGGGGACTCTATAGTTAGGGGTACAGATAGGCGCTTCTGTGGTAAAAGAGACTCCAGGATGATATGTTGCCTCCCTGGCGCCAGGGTCCAGGATGTCTCTGAACGGGCAGAAAGCATTCTGAAGGGAGAGGGTGAACAGCCAGAGGTCATGGTACATATTGGTACTAACGACATGGGTAGGATAAGTGACGAGGTCCTGCAGCAGCAGTTCAGTGAGTTAGGTAGAAAATTAAAGAGCAGGACATCCAAGGTTGTTATCTCGGGATTACTCCCTGTGCCACGTGCCAGTGAGGCTAGAAATAGAAAGATGGTACAGCTCAACACGTGGCTAAACAGATGGTATAGGAGGGAGGGTTTCGGATATCTGGACTATTGGGATCTCTTACGGGGCAGGTGGCACCTGTACAAGAAGGACAAGTTGCATCTAAACAGGAGGGGCACAAATATTCTGGCTGGGAGGTTTGCTGGTGTCACTCAGGAGGATTTAAACTAGCTTAGCGGGGAGTGGGAGCCAAAGCAAAGGTGAGTGGACTAAAAAGGAACTAGAGAATAGGCCATTAAGACTCAGAGGAAGAGCAGGCAGTGTGTGGACACTGATCAAAGCGGGTCTGGTGGACTGATGTGCATCTGTTTCAATGCAGGAAGTGTAACAGGTAAGGCAGATGAATTTAGAGCTCGGATTAGTACTTGGAACTATGACGTTGTTGCTATTACAGAGACTTGGTTAAGGGAGGGACAGGATTGGCAGTTTAATGTTCCAGGATACAGATGTTTCAGACGGGATAGAGGGGGATGTAAAAGGGGTGGGGGAGTTGCACTGCTTGTTAAGGAGAATATCACAGCTGTACTGCGGGAGGACACCATGGATGGCTCATACAGCGAGACAATATGGGTACAGCTCAGGAACAGGAAGGGTGCAATCAATGTATGGGGTTTACTATAGGCCTCCCAACAGCCAGTGGGAGATAGAAGAACAGATATGTAGGCAGATTTTGACAAGATGTAAAAGTAACAGAGTTGTTGTCGTAGGTGGTTTTACCTTCCCATATATTGACTGGGACTCACTTAGTGATTGGGGCACAGATAGGCAGAGTTTGTAAGGAGCATTAGAAGGGCTTCTTGAAACAGTATGTAGATAGTCCAACTAGGAAGGGGACCGCACTGGACCTAGTATTGGGGAATGAGCCTGGCCAGGTGGTCGACATCTCAGTAGGGGAGCAGCTCGGGAACAACGATCACAATTCAGTAAGCTTTAAGTTACTGATGGATAAAAATTAGTGTAATTGGCAGGTGAAGGTGCTAAATTGAGGAAAAGCTAATTATAACAATGTTAAGCAGGAACTGAAGACTGTAGATTGGAGGCAAATGTTTGAGGTCGAATCAACATATGGTATGTGGGAGGCTTTTGAGTGTAAGTTGATAGGAACTCAGGACCGGCGTGTTTCTGTAGGGTTGAAGGATAAGTATGCCAAATGTAGAGAACCTTGGACAACGAGAGATATTGTGAGCCTAATTAAAAAGGACAAGGAAGCATTTGTCATGGCTACGAATCTGAGGACACATGAAGCAAGGGTGGAATACAAGGAAAGTCGAAAGAAACTTAAGCAAGGAGTCCGGAGGGATAAAAGGGGTCATGAAAAGTCATTGATCGACAGGATTAAGGAAAATCCCAAGCTTTTTAAATGTATACAAAGAGCAAGAGGGTAGCCAGGGAGAGGGTTGGCCCACTCAAGGACAGGGAAGGAAATTTGTATGGAGCCAGAGGAAACGGATGAGGTATTAAATGAGTACTTTGCGTCAGTACTCACCATAGAGAAGGACTTGGTGGATGATGAGTCTGGGGAAGGGGGTGTAGATAGTTTGGGTCATGTTGCGATCAAAAGGGAGGAGGTATCGGAGGTCTTGAAAAACATTAAGGTAGACAAGTCCCCAGGGCCTGATGGGATATACCTCAGAATAATGATAGAGGCAAGGGAGGAAACTGCTGGGGCCTTGAGAGAAATCTTTGTATCCTCACTGACTACAGGGGAGGTCCCAGAGGACTGGAGAATAGCCAGTGTTGACAGGGATAATCCAGCTAATTACAAGCCGGTGAGCCTTACGTCAGTGGAAGGGAAATTATTGGAGAGGATTCTTCAAGACAGGATTTACTCCCACTTGAAAATGAGTGGCCATATTAGTGAGAGGCAACATGGTTTTGTGAAGAGGAGGTCGTGTCTCACTAACTTGATTGAGTCTTTTGGGGAAGTGATGAAGATGATATAGGGTAGGGCAGTGGATTTTGTCTATGTGGACTTTAGTAAGGCCTTTGACAAGTTCCCTCATGGCAGGCTGGTACAGAAGGTGAAGTCGCACGGGGTCACAGTTGAGCTTGCAAGATGGATTAAAAAAACTGGCTCGGTTGGAAGGGTGTGTTTCTGAATGGGGGGCTGTGACTAGTGGTGTTCCTCAGGGATGGGTGTTGGGGGGACCTTTGCTATTTGCAATATATATAAATGATTTGGCGGGAAATGTAACTGGTTTGATTAGTAAGTTTGCGGATGACACAAAGGTTGCTGGAATTGCGGATAGCGATGAGGACCATCAGAAGATACAGCAAGATATAGATCGGTTAGTGACTTGGGCAGAGAGATGGCAGATGGAGTTTAATCCGGGAAAAATGTGAGGTAATGCGTTTCAGACTGTCTAATCCAGATGGAAAATATACAGTAAATGGCAGAACCCTTAAGAGTACTGATAGGCAGAGGAATCTGGGTGTACAGGTACACAGGTCACTGAAAATGGCAATGCAGGTGGAGAAGGTAGTCAATAAGGCATACGGCATGCTTGCCTTCATCAGCTGGGGCATTGAGTTTAAAAATTGCTCAGTAAAGTTGCAGCTTTATAGAACCTTAGTTAGGCCGCATTTGGAATATTGTGTTCAATCAGGTTACCACACTACCCAGAAGGACGTGGTGGCTTTGGAGAGGGTACAGAAAAGATTTACCAGGATGTTGCCTGGTATGGAGGGCATTAGCTATGAGGAGAAGTTGGAGAAACTTGGGATGCTCTCACTAGAACGATGGAGGTTGAAGAGTGATAGAGGTCTACAAAATTATGAAGGGCGTGGACAGAGTGGACAGTCAGAAGCTTTTTCCCATTGGGGACATAGGTTTAAGGTGCGAAGTGCAAGGTTTAAAGGTGATGTATGAGGCAATTTTTTTTTTTTTTTTTTTTTTTTTTTTAAACAGAGGGTGGTGGGTGCCTGGAACCTGCTGCCGGGGAAGGTAGTGGAAGCAGATACGATAGTGACTTTTAAAGGGCATCTTGACAAATACTTGAACAGGATGGAAACAGAGGGATACGGTCCCTGGAAGGGTAGGGGGTTTTAGTTGTGATGGGCAGAATGTTGGTGCAGGCTTGGAGGGCTGAAGCGCCTATTCCTGTGCTGTAATTTTCTTTGTTCTCCTGAAAGCTTACAAAACTAGTGGAGGATTTGACAGTGCAAATGTTGAGAGTCTGTCTTCCCTTTTTAGTCTTGTTTTTACATTTTGATTGTCAATGCGATGTGGGTATCATTGGCAAGGCCAGCATTTGTTGCCCTGCCTGAAATTCTTTTGAACTGAGAGTCTTGCTAGACAATTTCAGAGGGCAGGTAAGAGTCTATTACGTTGCTGTGGGTCTGGAGTCACATGTAAGGATGAAGATTCCCTTCACCAAAGGACATTAGTGAACCAGATGGAGTTTTACAACAATTAAACGTGATTATCTGGTTGCCATTAGGCTGGCTTATTTGTTTTCATTATATTCAAATTTCACTAAATTAATTTAATAAAATTAAGAAGTGAAGCAAGACTCATGGAACACTTTCCAGTCTTAACCCCACGGCCCCAGAACATTAGCCTGGAGTTCTAGATTAGTAATCTGCTGACATTACCATCATGCTACCACCTTCCCATTTAGAATTATACATCATAGAATCAGAATAAGGAATTGGGATGTAGGTCTGGGATGAGGAGAAATGATTGAGGCACTCTCTACCCCTCCCAGACAAATGTGACTGTTCACATGTTGAGTATGTTCAAAACAGATTGCTCACTGCTCACGGTTCAAATCTTATCAATTTCCAGTATATCTTGGACATGGTTGTGTTAGGCTGAGGAAGTCAGAGTTGCAAGTGGATTCGCAAGTAGACAGGTAGTGAAGGCGGTGTTTGGTGTGCTTGCCTTTTATTGGTCAGTGCATTGAGTATAGGAGTCGGGAGGTCGTGTTGCAGCTGTACAGGACATTGATTAGGCCACTTTTGGAATATTGTGTTCAATTCTGGTCTCCCTGCTGTAGGAAGGATGTTATGAAACTTGAAAGGATTCAGAAAAGATTTACAAGGATGTTGCCAGGGTTGGAGGGTTTGCGCTACAGGGAGAGGCTGAATAGGCTGGGGCTATTTTCCCTGGAGTATCGGAGGCTGAGGGGTGACCTTATGGAAGTTTATAAAATCATGAGGGTCATGGATAGGTTGAATAGACAAGATCTTTTTCGCAGGGCAGGGGGGCCCAAAACGAGAGGGCATAGGTTTAAGGTGAGAGGGGAAAGATTTAAAAGGGACCTAAGGGGCAACTTCTTCATGTAGAAGGTGGTGCGTGTATGGAACGAGCTGCCAGAGGAGATGATGGAGGCTGGTATAATAACAACATTTAAAAGGCATCTGGATGGGTACATGAATAGGAAGGGTTTAAAGGAATATGGAGCAAATGCTGGCAAACAGGACTAGATTAATTTAGGATATCTGGTTGGCATCGACAAGTTGGACCAGAGGGTCTGTTTCCGTGCTGTATGTCTCAATGACTTTAAAAATGGACTAATGTGGATCAGCCAGGAGCTATTTCAATGGCAGAACAGATTGGAGTATGTTCCATGAGTCTCGCTTCACTTCTTAATTTTATTAAATAAATTAATTTAGTGAATTAATCAACCTTCTATTTTCTAGAGAAGAGTCCCAGCTTGTTCAGTTTGGTTTTTCCTGATAGCCAAAACTTCTGATCTGCTTTCGTTTGTGTGGATTGTTAGATGTACTGTTCCCTAGTGCGTCTTTTCTCTAATGTGAAGAACAGAAATGTTTGCATTAATTAGCTCCATTAAGCCACTGAATAATTGATAGAACTGTAAATTGTTGTAGACCACACACTCTGCTGAGTCGTAAAAAATTATTTTCAAAACGGTCTGCGGCTGTTAATCTCTATTTGTGCAGCCTTAATATTCTTTATTTCAATTGTAGCTAAAATAAGCTTTATGATATTAAACCTACTTCTTCTCATCAGCAGGAACAATAAATATTCTCAGTCTCATTTGAAACTTTATTCTAAAGGATTGGCTCATTCTTTTAATGTAATATTATCTCTGCAGGTTTTTGTGGGCACATATATTGAAGACTTCACACCGTAATATTTATCGTCCTTCCACTGGTGCAACGATGCTCCTTGCAGCTATACATTCCTGTGATGAGGTGAGAGGTTTATTTTTCTTTATTCACAGTTGCCACCTGCCCTGGCATTTCAGCTGCCTAGTTGGGCTGGAGGCCAAGTTCCAAGACAGCTAGCAGTTGAAATGACAGAGAACACTTCTAACCTTTTTAATGGGACGGGGGTGTGATATTATCACTGAAGAGGCTTCTAGCCTAAAGGGCTCCAGCAGATTTACCCCTGAGAGCTTACAATAGATCATATTGAATAGATCAAAAAAAGTAGCCATTTAGTTAGGGACATAGAAATGTACTCCATGGAAACAGACCCTTCATTCCAAATCATCTGTGCTGACCAGATATCCTAAATTAATCTAGTTCCATTTGCCAGTATTTGGCTCATATCTCTCTAAACCCTTCCTATTCGTGTATCCATCTAGATGCCTTTTAAATATTGTTATTGTACCAACTTCAACCACTTCCTCAGGAAGTTCGTTCTGTACACACATCACCCTTAGTTTGAAAAAGTTGCCTCCAAGTCTCTTTTAAATCTTTGCCCTCTCATTCAAAACCTATGCCCTCAGTTTTAGACTCCCCAACCCTGGGGAAAAGACCTTCCCTATTTACCCTTTCTATGCCCCTCACAATTTTACAAATCTCTAAGGTCACCCCTCAGCCTCTGACACTCCAGGGAAAATAGCCCCAGCCTATTCAGCCTCTCCCTATAACTCAAACCCTCCAACCCTGGCAACATCCTTGAAAAATCTTTCCTGAACCTTTTCAAGTTTCACAACATCTTTCTTATGGCTGAGAGACCAGAATTGCATGCAGTGTTCCTAAAATGGCCTGACCAATGTCCTGTACAACCTCCCAATTCCTATACTCAGTGCACTGACCAATACAGGCAAGTGTATCAAACGTCTTCTTCACTATCCTGCCTACCTGTAACTCCACCTTCAAGATTGTCAACATTTAGTTCTTGAGTATAAAAGCTGTAACATAATTACAGTCCCCTCAAGCCACTTCCGACCCCACAAATCCCCTGTCACATACAAGCATTTTCCAAACTTCTTGTTTGCTTTTGAATGTGCCAACTCTTTCATGGTTGGCAAAAACCAATTCTTTCCCCCTTGCATAGTTTAATTGAACCCACTGAATAATGTCTAGTGGGTAAGCCAGCTTAGCCAGGCACAGATCGATCCTTCAGCACCTCCCCAGGAAATTCAGGTTTTGTGTTGGCCAACTGCTGTTATGGAAGGAGTTCCTGGATTTTGATCCAGTGGCCATGAAGGAACAGCAATTTAATTTCCAAGTCAGGATGTGGCTTGGAGCCTAATGTGCGGATGATAGTGGTGTTCCCATGTATCTACTGCCCTTGGCCTGCTAAAGGCCAGGTTTTGGAAGGTGCTGTCATTAGAGCCTCAATGAGTTGTTGCTCATCTTGTAGATAGAATCATTTTGTCACAAAATGAGCAAAGCTGGCCAATTAGGATCTACCTTTTTTGCTGCGAAATCAGTTTGCACTTAGAGTTTTAGGCTTGAAATGTGTGTATTTCCGTTTTGCAGTGTTCGTTGTTTGTTTAAAATGTTTCCTATTGCCTTCATGACTAGGTTAGTGCTTATGGATTTATCACCGAAGACTATGCAAAATATTCAGATCATTATTTTGATCGAGACTACCATAAATTGGTCTTTTATTCCAATCATGACATGAAATTGGAAATGAAGTTATGGAAGAAATTGCACGATTATGGGATAATTAAACTCTACACCAGAGAAGAGGATGCAAGCAAGACGCAGAGATGAACTTGAATCTGAGATATGAATATCTGATTTTTCAAGACTACATACCTGGCCTTATTACTCTCTCAGGCTTCGGACCTTGCAGTGGGTTATTTGGTGTGCTTCTGCCTCTGTCTCTTGGGGCTTGAATCTGACCTGAAATTGCAGGGTTGAAAGCATCATCCCTGACTGATTTCTTTTCTGAAGCAAAATTGTGCTAATTTCTCTCTCTCTCTGTCATGTTGTGGTTGGGGGTGGAAAGCGTTGGAGAGAGGGATGAGGGTGGAAGGTGGTCGATGAACGATGGAGGTGGACGTATACATGGAGCTGCATCCTCAAATTAAAGAGAATTGTACCTTTTCATGGTGGATTAGAGAATTAGATTTACATCTCTGTAATTTTGCCACTTCGTCAGACCTTTTTTTGTTTTTTGCTGTTTGTCGTTGGGACTTTATAAGCCAATTGATGATTTAAGTGCCTGGAAACTACTCAAGTGTAAACTTGTTCTGAATGTTTGCTGGAATGTGCCAAAAAAAATTTGATAACTGTATTTAAAAAACTCGTTCTACAGTAGTTTTGACCCATGGAGGAATCGTATGCTGTAATTAGATTATTATGTTGTAGCATTGTGGTTGTGGACATTAATGTTGAAATCGTAAATTATGTATCACATATTGCATTTAAGTGATTGTCTGAGCAAAACATCAGAACCAAAAAAGCCATTCTGTTAATGCCTTCATAGCTCAGGTTTAACTTCAGGTGTGGAAAGGACAAGTTGGTAGCTATCTTGCTGTGACAAGCAAGGTATCAATTGCAGTTCAGCACAATATTGACTAGTTGGAGGCTTGGGGGGTTGCAGGGTGTGGTCAGTGGGCAGAGAGATAGCCCAAAGTGACTGCGGCCAAATCTATTCCTGTGGAATCCACAAACACTCCTGTTTGTTCTGGCTGCACAATAATTATTTATTTGCACTTTTGAGGAGGAACTTCCTCCTCTTCACTTCACAGCCTGGTTTGTCTGAACTGCAACTACGCAAGCCTTGGTCCAATTATCCCTTCGTTTGTATCTGTGGTGTGGGACCTCCATTTGCAGAAGGTAACTTCTGATTCAGGCCGATGCCTGGGGCATCTAGTGGAAGCCCTCAGTAAATATGTTGACAGAGCATTCACATAGCAAAAGTGTCAAATCTGCTACTGTCTCGTTTCCATTGAGTTGATGGAGTCACAATTGGTTATTATCCCATTGTTTCCTAACTTTTGCTCCATCTTAGTGGCTTCTGGTGCCTTTCAGAAGCCTCGATTACTAACAATTCACTACATCATATCACCTTGTCTCCTACGAACATTTTTTTACAAATCTATTTTTGCATTTTATTTCTATGTCACAATTTGAAAATGTTTTGCATTCAGATTAGATGTATGAGTTAGAATTCATTGCTGCTTCCAGTTTTTGAATGTTGCCAACAATCAGCACTTCCGATTCATACCGTGTATGAATGAAAATTTAAATCTAACTAACTTGCCTTAATAATGTGCCTTAATTTACTTTTCAGAAGGGCTCTGCTAGTGCACAACGCACACCAATTATTGATGCAAATGCTGGTCTTCGTCAGTGATGCTGGTAATTTTGTCCATGATTAATTTGCCAAATTGGTCAACAGAACCTGGGTCTTGAATGGGTCTTGCAAATCATTTTTTTGTTTCTGTTTATAGTTGAATTTTGCTGCTGGGAGCACAGATTCAATAGGGGAGGGTCAATTCTTATTACCCAAAATGTCACAGCCTCCAGTTAATTCTAATTCAATGGAGTTGGAGGCGGAAGAGAAGGAAATGTTAGCAACCCTTCAAAGCAGAGAGAAAAATTCAGTTTCTCTGCTAAGATCAGTTCCCCCATTTGGGATTGCTGTATATTCTCAAGATTTGACAATTTCCTCCTAAGGAGGAAATGAAGGTGTTGTGTGGGCATAATGGACATTTACTGACACAAGCTGTTGTATTGGACACGGCGATATTAACACGAATGTAAAATTGATTTGGAGTAAACAATTTGGGATTAAAATGACTCTAAGCTTTCTTTGAATTGACATGTCTGTGTGCATCAGCAAATGGTAGGAGTAATTCTCACCTTTATTTCTGCACTTTCCCCTCATTTGACTGCCTCCAGTGGCTTTGTCTATCTGTGAATATCCTTTTTCACATGATGTAGAAAATGGAATTGAACTGTGTTGGGTTAAGTAACCCGTCTACCATTTGCCTATTGTTTCATCAATGATTTCTGCAATTGTAGTTGCAAGTGTAAATTGTTACATATTTGGATTAGTCAGTCTGAGAGCTGCGAAGAGCAGCTGTCTGCACCAGAAGTCATTACCTAAAATGCACAGATGGACCAAATTCCTATGATGCTGCTTGGCCTGCTGTATTCATCCAGCTCTGCACCTTGTTGTCTCGCATTCTCCAGCATCTGCAGTTCCTACTATCTCTCGTTCTTTAAGTACCTGGTTAAAAATACAGGCTCTGAAAATTTGCCACAAGTTAAGCACTTAGTACTCAATTATTCACAGGGTTTTCTGTTTTAATTAAAGTTTGGCAGAGACCACAAGTAGAGAGGTTGTCCTTGACTATTATAGTCAACTAATGCAATGATGTCAGTTGGATGCATTTTCCACAATACACATCAGTAACCAATGATTTAAAAAAACTACAAATATCTTCATAAAGTACCTTGTATACATGTAAACAGGCATTCTCACAATGTTATATTGCAGAACTACACTGAATGTACAGAGATTTATTTTGTTTCCATATGAACACTTGGATCAATTAATTTGAAGATTCTGAAATTTGTGACGTCTTATTCTTAGCTTTTCATTTGAAGACTTGCCAACTTGCGAGATATCCTCGGTTGTATTTTTTTAAAAATTCATTTAATTGATGTGGACTTCACTAGCTGGACTAACATTTATTGGCCAACCCAAGTGCCAAAGGTACACCTCTGTTCTTCCCAAGCCCCCCC
>NC_063354.1:8479778-8496226 GCF_021869965.1 Rhincodon typus
ATTCTGTCTTGTTGATGAATTCATTGCCTGACATGAATGTTACTTGCAACTTCTCAGCCCAAACCTGGATATTGTCCCTGCCTGAGCCTGGAGGCCCAGATTCAAGTTCTACCTGCTCCAGAGATTTGTCATAATGTCACTGAACAGGTTGGTTTAGAAGGCATCTATTCTGAGGAATTCCTGCAAAGATGCCCTGGAGTTGAGCTGACTGGCCTCCAACAGTTGGTCTTCCTTCTTTGTGTCCATTAAGATTCCAACTGGCAGAGCGTTTCCCACCTGATTCCAGTTTTGCTAGGCTCTCACTTGGCATTTCTGGCTGAAGATTGCTGCGTATGTTTCAGCCTTGAGTATGATGGACTGAAAGGCCTCCTGTGTGATATGATTCTAGGAATACAGTGACTGAAGATGTACACCACTCCATTAGTACAAGGGAATGTTGAATAGACATGAGAGATTAAGGGAATAATTTATGTTGATAGGGTGAGATTAAAAGGAGTGGGAGAAAGCTCACCTGGAGCATAGATCAATGGGCTGAATGGCCTGTTTGATAGAATCCCTACAGAATGGAAGCAGGCCATTCAGCCCATTGAGTCCGCACTGACCCTCTGAAGAGCATCCCACCCAGATCCAATCCCTACCCTGTCCTTGTAACTCTGCATTTCCCATGACTAATCCACTCAACCTTCACATTCCTTGACACTACGGGGCAATTTAGCATGGCCAATCCACTTAACCTGAACATTTTTGAACTGTGGGAAGAAACCAGAGCACCCAGAGGAAACCCATGCAGACATGGGGAGAATGTGCAAACTCTGCACAGATAGTCACCTGAGTCTGGAATCAAATCCCACTCCCACTGTGTGAGGCAGCAGTGTTAACCATTTGAGCCGCTGTGTCGTTTGTGTGTGTGTACATTTTCTAATTTTGGATCTTGTCAAGTCACAAGTGAAAATGTGTTTCATAAGTATTAAGGCATGTTCACGAGTATATCTGTTCCCTTGAGTAGATTTCACGATGAGACTTCTGTCTCTTGGATATTTATGTATATAATCTATATAAGATCATGTGGACCTAGTTTGGAGGGAAATTTCTTTTATAGCTATTTCAGGGAAACAGTTGTTACCTAGGGACACTGAAGTCCATCGTCTGGATTTTGTTGTGATAATGATGGGGAATCTGCCAATGTTTGCTTCTTTTATTCCATTGAAACTGACAGAAACTTTGAATGTCTATGCATATGCAGAATTACGCAGCAATCCAGAAAACATAGTTGGTGATTTTATATTGGGAGAGTTTGCTGTTGACTCCCACTCAGAAACCTTTTAAGAGACAGCAAATTCACAAAATATTCCACTGTTAAACGGTTAATATAAAAACTCTTGAAAAAGTTCCACTTTCCTCAATGAGATGTAACAGGGTTTTAAATAGGATACCAAATTCATAATAAAGGCTTGTCACCCACACTGGTCTTAAAGTTTATTTTGTATTGATAAGCTGTTGGAACATGTTGATAAAAGTTTGCATATTCTTTCTGAAGTTTGGATTGAGATAGAAGTTAAGCAGTCGAAATCAGTTAATTTGCTGTCAGTAAATTTAAATAAGTGAAGAAATCCAGTGCTTTTAACTTCCTGCTTGCTTGTCTGTAAGAATAGGTCAATGTGCTTGATTGCTCAATCAGCATGCTGACATCATTTCTATGAGACACTAGAAGATCCTTTTTTATTTAAACTGTTACTGGGGAAAGGGCAAATCCTTGTGCCAAAAGAAATATCTGATCTCGAGAGAAAGCTGTCCACAAAATGCAGTGGCTGGCACTGTTGATAACTCCAAACTCTAGCTTACCATTGACAGGAGAATTATTGACAGCACAGCAACACCATCCATCCATTTCTGTCAGTAAGTGCTGGAACATTAGCAATAACTGAACCTAGCTGCTGCAATTCAGGGGACTGGGAGGAAATATTGTTGGCGAACAGTTAGAGATCAAATCATAACAAACTTGAAACTATAGTGGAACAGAGAGAGCTTTGGCAGGATTAATTGTACTACACTGGCAACAGAGCCCCTTTGCAAAATTGACTAAATATGGGCTCTGAGTGCTGACTTTTCCTGCTCTATCTTTGGTAAAGTTGCTTGTAAAGCAGTTTAAAATGACACAATGACGTTTAGAGGCTATTTTAGATTTTCAATGGGCACCAAAACTTCTTGTGATTGTGTTCCTTGGCATCATTTAAAATGTCATGTTATGAACAGTGCTTCCTCAGTGGGAGTATCAATAAAGAAAGGTCAATATTTCATCCACCACCTCTACTCTGTTCATAATGACCTCTGTGGCTGCATGCAGCAAGACCTGAACCACTTCCAGACTTGGGCAGATAAGTGGTATTTTGCATTTCAGTATGCATTCCATTCGCTAGACATCTCCAACAAGAAAGAATCGTTCAATGGTATTACCATCGCTGAATTTCCCGGCTTCAAGATCTAGTACCATTGACCAGAAGGTTAACTGGACCAGCTACATAGATACTGTGGCTACAACTGCAGGTCAGAGACTGCAACATTATGTTGAGTGATCTGTCCTCCCCCCAAAGCCTGATCACCCACTAAAAGAAAAAAACCAAAAGAACTGTGGATGCTGTAAATCAGGAATAAAAACAGAAGTTGATGGAAAAGCTCAGCGGGTCTGGCAGCATCTGTGAAGAAAAAAATTCAGAGTTAACGTTTCGAGTCCAGTGACCCTTCCTCACAACAGTTCTATTTTAAATATGTGCCAGCTGTGTCAAATGTTATTGGCAGGTCCTTTACCATGAGACCTCATGAAATTTGTCACCATATCTTATAAAATTCATCAGACTCCTCCTGTCTGATAGTAACCCCATGTTACCATGTGCCATTCCCTGAACAACTCACCACTGAGTAGATGTCTATTGAAAGACTGTAGCCTTGTCACATTTAAAATGCTGCTGAGCACCCAGATTGCTACAAAAGCTTTAGCCTTTTGCACTGATGTGCTGGGCTCCATCATCCTTGAGGATGGGGATATTTGAGGAGCCTCTGGTGAGTTGTTTAATTGTGCACCACCATTCACGACTGGGTGTGGCAGGACTGCAGAGCTTAGATCTGATCTATTGGTTGTGGGATCGCTTAGCTCTGTCTTTCACTTGCTGCTTATACCGTTTAGCACGCAAGTAGTCTTGTTTTGGTAGTAGTTTTATTTGAAGTCTTTTAGAAGTAGTCTTGATTGGTACCTTCACCAGGTTGACATCTCATTTTTGGTATGCCTGTTGCTGCTCCTGGCATGGCATCATACACTCTCCATTGAACCAGGGTTGATCCCATGGCTTGATGGTAATGGTTGACTGGGGCATATGCCAGGACATGAGGTTACAGATTGTGCTAAAGTGCCATTCTGCTGCTGTTGATGGCCCACAGTGCCTCATAGATGCCCAGTCTTGAGTTGGTAGATCTGTTTGAAGTCTATCCCAACTAGCACACTGTTAGTGCCACACAACACGGTGAGGATACCCTCCAATGTGAAGGTGGGACTTCGTCTCTGTGGGGTTTCTTTTACCAATATTGTTATGGACAGATAGATCTGCAGCTGGCAGATTGGTAAGGATGAGATCAAGTATGTTGTTCCCACTTGTTGGTTCCCTCAACACCTGCAATAGACCCAGTCTAGCAGTTATATCCTCTATGACCTGATTGGCAGTAGCAGTAAAAGTCAAGCTGTGGACAGTGAAATCCCCCCACCAGAGTACATTTTGTGCCCTTGCCACCCTCAGTGTGAAGGAGTACTGATTCATCAGCCAAGGGACGATGATACATGGTAATCAGCAGGAGATTTCTTTGTCAATGTTTAACCTGAAACCATGATACTCCTGGGGCCCAGAGACAATATTGAAGACTCCCAGGGCAACTTTCCCCAGTTGTATACCACTGTGCTGCCACCTCTGCTGGGTCTGTTGAATATTCTGAATAAACACATGAAATAGGAGCAAAAGTGGACCATTCAGCCCTTCAAGCCTGCTCCACCAGATTTTATCTTGACGCATAGTTCTGGGCACCACCATTTAGGAAAGAGGTAAAGGTATTAGAGGGTTAAGAAACAGAAAAAATGGCTGCAGTGATGAGAGACTTTGATCACATGAATGAATCTCAGAAGTTGGACCAATCTTCTGCTGAAAAGCGGAGGCTGAAATGGGATTTGATAGAGGTGTTCAAAGTTATGTGAGGTCTGAGTAGAGTAGGTAGAAAGAGATTGCTTTTTGACACCTTTGCCAATAGGAACAATAAGTACTGATTTAAGATGAAGGCTGAAAAAAATGACATGAGGAAAAAAAGTCTTTACACAGTGAGAGTTTGGTGGAGACTGATTTAATAATAGCTTTCAATAGGAAATTGGATAATTATCTGACTAGAGAAAACATTGCACCAAACCAATGGCGGGTGGGAGAAAGTAGTGACAGAATATCTTGCTTCGTGCTAGTTTGAACTCTTGTATAAATAAAAGAAATTTAAATTCAGAAAGATTGTACCCAATGTTCTGTTGCTTATTAGGAAATGTAAATATTCCACTTACTGATGCACAAGACAGAAACAGAAAAAAGCAGTTGGGAAAAGATGGATAGTTTGAGAAATATACACAAACACTTGAGGAACTGATCACAAAATGCCGCAATTTATATTTGCACTTACTCCTTTGAAAGTTTTGTGAAGTTGAGCGTTGCGATCTGGATAGCTTCCATGTTCCTTACCTCTAGTTCCCTGCTGACGGATACCAGAAATTCATCAATGACCCAAAACTCATACCTCAACTTCCTGTCCTGCTGACCTAATAAGAACCCCCTCTCCACCATTTTGCAAAATGCCCATCCCTCAAAAAGGATGCAAAATGAATGTATTCCTCCCCCAGTGGTAGCAGCTCCCAATCAACCCTTCATGCTACTAAGAAGAAACCCTTTCCCAAGTTCTCCAAGGCACAGGAACCAGCAAAGCACTGCAATGCCCTACTGCAACTGGATTCCATTATTTCCTTCTCAGTTCTGTACTGCTAAATACAAATTGGTATATTTTACATACTCACTTGTTGTGGATTTACATCTGCTAAGGGATAACAATTAAATACCATTAAAAAAAAATACTTCATAAAACACACTCATTTAAATTTTTGCAGAGTAATGGTCAGAGTTGTAGAATTTTGTTCGCAAAGTAGCTATACGCTATCCCATTTAATTAATGAATTGACTCACTGTAAATCAGGAAGACTGATGTTCTCCCCTACATACTATTAACATTTCCAGTGTGGAAGCATATCCTCTCAGAATTCTCTGAGCTGTCTCTCCAAGTGGATCCCAAAACATTTTGCCTCCAGAGTTCACACAATGATGGAAGAGGTCTACACAAATCAGTGGTTGAGGGGGCAAATAGTTACTAACGGTTCCCTGAAATAACTCCACAGCAGCCAGCATCCCATCACCAAGTCACCCTTTACTTACACTTGGAGAGCCCTTGATATTAATGCGGTTTTATTAGGGCCAGCTCTCAGGGTGAACAGAATGCCTGACACTTTTGTTTATTTCTGTCAGCCAGGGCTCCCTGATTGGGCCAGATTAACAGCCCCAATCAGGGAACTCATATTCTATGAGGTCTACCTGGTTGACCTCAGTACAATCACTGCAGTCCCACCTGAACAAATCGATGATCACTCTGAATACAGGCAAGTTCATTACTGACTTTTGACAAACCAGCAAAGTTGAAAAGAAAAGGCTTGCAATTAAATGAACTCTATGTTACTTTGCAAATTTTAATTTGCTTCCAAATTCACCATTTGAGATTCTTAGCATAGTGCAGATCAAGATGGTGATTGCTTTTAAAGGTCAGTAAGTTGAGAATGCATCTAGGCCAGTGGATTGACTGTAACTTTGCAGTGGTTCAAATATTTCTTTGGGACAGGAAACTGACCATGTAGGCTCCCATAAATTCCATCTTCAAACCAATGTAGTTTTGTATGAATTAGGAGTCTACATGCTCCTGGTAGCAACGTAACTGTTTTATTCATTCAGGAAATGAAGACATTCTCAAAAATAAATCACCATACAAGTTGTAGAGGTTGCTGAATGGCAAAGCTCAGTGATTTCAGTGAGAGGAAACAGAGCAGTAGAGAATCGAGTTTTTATCCCCCATCAGCTCCCATGCAGGTACATTTAGGAATACACAGGTATGCCATGGATGTAAACCGCAAAGCAAACAACAGCAGTAATGACCCAGCTCTCAGACCTTCAACTTTTTCAAAGCACAGTAATTGCACCATCAGTAGATTTGGGTAAATAACGTCAACCCCTGCATCCCAATGCCCCCTATCCCCACCTTCCAAAAAAAATTCCAAACTCCCCATCTGGTTTTAATCTGTTATGCCAAACAGGTTTTGTCCTTTCTGCCCTAGGTTGTATTATATTTAAATTAAAGAATTTCCTTTTCAATGTGTACATTGGTATTTCCTGTAAGATAAGTCTGGGAGGTAAGAGTTTCAAAGAGCTTGCAGAAGCTTTAATAACACCCTAGTCAATGCAAAGCTCTGTGCAATGTGCAACTTCACTGTTTAAAAGTGGCCATGTTTCATTTCTTCTCTTCTACTTTTTTCTGGGCATCTTTTCTTCTTTAACCATAGCTTCAAATTCTAGAAGAAAGAATGAAACATGAGTGGAAATCTTATGCTGATTTAAGTTGTGCATTCTCATTCAATTATAACTGAGGGTTGTTATCATCATCATTACCAAAAACATCTACTTTATTCATAAAATTTGGAAAAGGATCACACATAATCATTTGAAGTGCAAGGCAATCAGCATTTTTCAGTGCACTATGTAGCATTCTCAGGTACCTTCCTATACTTACAATTCCACATTATGTTTACAATTTCCTTTTCCTCTTCATGTTAAAACATTCTCTGCTGCATGCAGCACAGCAAGCTTTATACTGATTCCCATCCCTCAGTACACTATGGCAGGAGTCCGTTCTTCTCTAAAATACACCTAACATTTCTGAAATAACTGCACAGAGGACTTTACCCTGTCAACAATCCACCCTTTATTTACATGTGCCCAGTACATGGACTCTGACCAGCTCGCTCAGAACCATACCCGAGAATGAGGAGAAGACCTGAGGCTCTTGTTTATATTTGTCAGCCCAGGTTAACAGTCTCAATCGGGGATCTCATGCTCAATGAGAGCCACCTGGCCCACATCCCAATCACTATAATTCCAAAAAGATGCATTAGACAATTATAAGTCATTGTTGAATTTCAGACTCGAAGCCATTGTTTTGTGAAGATAGGCGCAAGCAAATTATTCAGTGTTTTACACTTGATGGAAAATATTGAACTAAATGGACTGTTAGCGCTAACATACTTATGGAGCAAAATTCAGAATGATGGTGCTTATTGCCCGGGTGCCACAGGAGTTCTTTGGGTGTCTGTGGAACTCAGACACAATTTCACTGCATGTCGTTATTTTAGTGAGCACAGGAGCAGTGAATAATGCTGGATGTTTGCCGTACAGACAGATCACAACTTCAGTCAATGTCTCATGCTGGTCTGACACTTTGGGGATCAAGCCTTAACCCACTTAACTTTATACAGTTAAGCACACATTCAACCAAAGGACAGACCCCACATCAATGCTGTCCAAAGGGATCATCAGTTATTCACTAAATGAAAACCGAAAGAACTGCAGATGCTGCAAATCAGAAACTAAAATAGAAATTTCCAGGAAAACTCAGCAGGTCTGGCAGCATCTGTGGAGAGAAATCAGAGTTAACATTTTGGGTGTGACCCTTCCTCAGTTCAGGCCCCTCAAGCCTGCTCTATTATCTGATAAAATCATAGTTGACTAGGGCCTCAACTCTACGTTGTGTACATTCTATACATCCACTTGGCCGAGCTCGTTCCCACCCTCATCAACTTCTCTTTTAACTCCTCTCATTCACTTCAGGTCAGAAGGTTGGCCATGGGTACCCGCATGGGCCTTAGTTATGCCTGTCTCTCCATGGGGTATGTGGAACATTTCTTGTTCCAGTCCAATTCTGGTCCCCACCCACAACTCTTTCTCTGATATATCAATGATGTCATTGGTGCTGCTTCCCTCTCTCGTCCAGAATTGGAAAAGTTCATTGATTTCACTTCCAATTTCCACCCTGCCCTCACTTTCACTTGGTCTATCTCTGACTCCTCCCTTCCCTTCCTCGACATCTCTGTTTCCATTTCTGGGGATAGATTGGTCACTAAAATCCACTATAACCCCATCAATTCCCACAGCTACCTGGACTATACATCCTCATACCCCGTTTCCTGTAAAGACTCCATCCCATTCTCTCACTTCCTCCGTCTCTGTCGTATATGTTCAGATGAGGCCAACTTTGACAAGGGAGCCTCTGAAATGTCCAATTTCTTCCTCACCCGAGGATTCCCCAGCTCCGTTGTTGACTGGGCCCTCAACCAGGTCCGACCCATCGCCCGCACTTTCGCCCTCACCCCCTCCTCTTCCCTCCCGCAACAGCGATAGGGTTCCCCATGTCCTTACCTACCATCCCACCAGCATCCACAACCAGAAGATCATCAAAGGCCACTTCCGCCACCACTAGACACATATTCCCCTCCTCTCCCTTGCCCGCCTTACGCAGGGACTGTTCCTCTGGGACACCCTGGTCCACACTTCCTTCACCCCGAACACCACCCCCACCCCCCACCCACCACCATCACAGCCCTATGGCACCTTTCCCTGTAACCGGCGAAGGTGCAACACCTGCCCATTTACTTCCTCCCTCCCCAGTATCCAAGGGCCCAAACATACCTTCCAGGTGAAGCAACACTTCACCTGCACTTCCCAGAATCTAAATAAAAACCAAAAGAACTGCGGATGCTATAAATCAGGAACAAAAACAAAGTTCCAGCAACTTTGTTTTTCTCCCCAGAATCTAGTCTACTGCATTCGCTACTCACAATGTGGATTTGTCTACTTTGGGGAAATGAAGCATAGACTGGGTGACCGTTTCGCAGAACATCTACGTTCTGCTCACAAAAAAGACCCTGAGCTACCCAATGCATGGCACTTTAACACACCACCCTGTTCCCTGGCCAACATCTCTGTCTCTGGCTTGCTGCAGTGTTCCAGCGAAGCTCAACGCAAGATGGAGGAACAACACCTCATTGTCCACTTGGGGACCCTGCAGCCCTCCAGATTCAATATTGGGTTCAATAATTTTAGGGTCTAAACTCTCCCATGTCCTAGCCCCCTACCCCACACACCAGGCCTTGTTACCACATAGCCTGCCATTACACATTACCTATTGTCAGTCACTTACAGTCCCCATTAACAGCTACTCACCCTCCCAGCCAGATCATTATCAACTCCTTTGTCTGTCCAACTGGTCTTTCCTCTCTTTGGGCTCTATCTTATCGTTTACTCCCTACCCCAACCCCCTTCCTATTTTCTGTATGTAAACCAACGTTTTCCCAGCTATTATCAATTCTGAGGAGCGGTCACAGGACCCGAAGGTTAATTCTGATTTTTTTCTTCACGAATGCAGCCAGACCTGCTGAGCTTCTGTTTTTGTTCCTGATTTACAGCATCCGCAGTTCTTTCGGTTTTTATACATTGTGTCAATGTCCTTTAACTCCTTGATAACAAGGTGTAGAGCTGGATGAACACAGCAGGCCAAGCAGCATCAGAGGAGCAGGAAAGCTGACGTTTCGGGCCTAGACCCTTCTTCAGAAATGGGGGAGGGGAAGGGGGTTCTGAAATAAATAGGGAGAGAGGGGGAGGCAGATAGAAGATGGATAGAGGAGAGGATAGGTGGAGAGGAAACAGACAGGTCGAAGAGGCGGGTTGGAGCCAGTAAAGGTGAGTGTAGGTGGGGAGTTAGGGAGGGGATAGGTCAGTCCAGGGAGGACGGACAGGTCAAGGGGGTGGGATGAGGTTAGTAGGTAGGAGATGGGGGTGGGGCTTGAGGTGGGAGGAGGGGATAGGTGGGAGGAAGGACAGGTTAGGGAGGTGGGGACGAGCTGGGCTGGTTTTGGGGTGCGGTAGGGGGAGGGGAGATTTTGAAGCTTGTGAAGTTAGACGCTTGGACGTTGAACAGTTTTTCCGCCGCCTCCGCCTCCACGCTTACTTCTTTAACCGTGAGCCTAACCCTCCCTCTACTGACCCCGTCTCCCACCTCCAACACACCCCCTCCTCCTGGACACCACCCCAAGGCCTCCTACCCTCCCTCGACCTCTTCATCTCCAACTGCCGTCGTGACATCATTCGCCTCAACCTCTCCACCCCTCTCACCCACTCCAACCTCTCCCCTGCAGAACGTGCAGCCCTCCGCTCCCTCCGCTCCAATCCCAACCTCACCATAAAACCCGCGGACAAGGGAGGCGCAGTTGTAGTATGGCGCACTGACCTCTACATCGTCAAGGCCAGACGCCAACTCTCCGACACCTCCTCCTACCACCCCCTTGATCATGATCCCACCCCCGACCACCAAACCATCATCTCCCAAACCATCCATAACCTCATCACCTCAGGTGACCTCCCATCCACAGCCTCCAACCTCATCATCCCCCAAACCCGCACCGCCCGCTTCTATCTCCTTCCCAAAATCCACAAACCTGACTGCCCTGGTCGACCCATTGTCTCCGCCTGCTCCTGCCCCACCGAACTTATCTCCACCTATCTCGACTCCATTTTCTCCCCCTTGGTCCAGGAACTCCCTACCTACGTCCGTGACACCACACATGCCCTCCACCTCCTCCAAAACTTCCAATTCCCTGGTCCCCAACACCCCAACACCTCATCTTTACCATGGGTGTCCAGTCCCTATACACCTGCATTCCCCATGCAGATGGCCTAAAGGCCCTCCGCTTCTTCCTGTCCCGCAGGCCCGACCAGTCCCCCTCCACTGACACCCTCATCCGCTTAGCCGAACTCGTCCTCACCCTCAACACCTTCTCTTTCAATTCCTCCCACTTCCTACAGAAAAAGGGGGTGGCCATGGGTACCCACATGGGCCCAAGCTATGTCTGCCTCTTTGTAGGTTACGTGGAACAATCCCTCTTCCGTAGCTACACTGGCCCTAAACCCCACCTCTCACTCCGTTACTTTGATGACTGTATCGGCGCCGCCTCATGCTCCCATGAGGAGCTCGAACACTTCATCCACTTCACCAACACCTTCCACCCCAACCTTAAGTTAACCTGGACCATCTCTGATACCTCTCTCTCCTTCTTGGACCTCTCTGTTTCCATCTCTGGCAACCACCTGGAAACCGATATCCATTTCAAGCCCACCGACTCCTGCAGCTACCGAGAATATACCTCCTCCCACCCATCTTCCTGCAAAAATGCCATCCCCTATTCCCAATTCCTTCGCCTCCGCCGCATCTGCTCCCAGGATGAGGCATTCCACTCCCGAACATCTCAGATGTCCTCGTTTTTCAAGGACCGCAACTTCACCCCCTCAGTGGTCAAGAACGCCCTCGACCGTGTCTCCCACATTTCCCGCAACTCATCCCTCACACCCCCTCCCCGCAATAACAACCAAAACAGAATCCCCCTCGTCCTCATGTACCACCCCACCAACCTCCGGATCCAACGCATCATCCTCCGACACTTCTGCAATCTGCAATCCGACCCCACCACCAAAGACATTTTTCCCTCCCCACCCTTATCTGCTTTCTGGAGGGACCACTCTCTCCGGGACTCCCTTGTCCGCTCCACAATCCCCTCCAGCCCCACCACACCCGGCACTTTTCCCTGCAACCGCAGGAAGTGCTACACCTGCCCCTACACCTCCCCCCTCACTCCTGTCCAAGGTCCCAAGAAGACTTTCCACATCAAGCAGATGTTCACCTGCACATCTGCTAATGTGGTATATTGTGTCCGCTGTTCCTGTTGTGGCCTACGTCGGGGAAACCAAGCAGAGGCTTGGGGACCGCTTTGTGGGACACCTACTAAACAACTGCACCTCCCAGTCGCGAACCATTTCAACTCCCCCTCCCATTCCTCAGACGACATGTCCATCCTGGGCCTCCTGCAGTGCCACAACAATGCCACCCGAAAGTTGAAGGAACAGCACCTCATATTTCGCTTGGGAACCCTGCAGCCCAATGGTATCAATGTGGACTTCACAAGCTTCAAAATCTCCCCTCCCCCTACCGCATCCCAAAACCAGCCCAGCTTGTCCCCACCTCCCTAACCTGTCCTTCCTCCCACCTATCCCCTCCTCCCACCTCAAGCCCCACCCCCATCTCCTACCTACTAACCTCATCCCGCCCCCTTGACCTGTCTGTCCTCCCTGGACTGACCTATCCCCTCCCTAACTCCCTACCTACACTCACCTTTACTGGCTCCATCCCTGCCTCTTTGATCTGTCTGTCTTCTCTCCACCTATCTTCTCCTCTATCCATCTTCTGTCCACCTCCCCCTCTCTCCCTATTTATTTCAGAACCCCCTTTCCCTCCCCCATTTCTGATGAAGGGTCTAGGCCCGAAACGTCAGCTTTCCTGCTCCTATGATGCTGCTTGACCTGCTGTGTTCATCCAGCCCTGCACCTTGTTATCTCAGATACTCCAGCACCTGCAGTTCCTCCTATCTCTCAAACAATTCTTTTAACTCCTTGTTTGATTAACCATCGCCTTTGGGATATTCACTGACCCACTCTCCACTACGCTGTGTAGGTTAAGTCCACGGACCAATGACACTCTCAGGACAAAAGATTTTCCCAATCTCTGTCTTAAATGCTAGACCCCCTGTTTTTGAAACCATGTCCCCTAATTTAGTCTTTTCCAGAAGGGGAAACATTCTTTTAGATTCCAGCCTGCCAAGATAAAATCACCTCTCATTTTTCTAAACTCAAATAGAAGCTACACCAATCTGTCCAACCTTTCTTCTTTATTTTCTTCTTCTTTTCCTCCCTTCCCCACTTTCCCCTGTACAGTGTGTGAAAATTCCAGGAGACCACTCGCGCTCTCGCCCATGCTGTTCCACTCTTCTGTCTTTCCCAGTCCGAGCCAGTTCCAACCGGATTCTAACGGCCTGCTCCTGACACAATGTACCACCCGTTTAAAAATTGAAAGTCTATCTTTAAGGAGCATGGCTTTGCTTTAACTGGCAACTCAGTCACTCATGACACTGGCGTTCCCCCCAGCACCCAGCCCCCACCCCCACCCCCAGGTATCCAGCAAATCAACAATTACGATTCATGCTGAAAATGAAAAGGCAGCAAGCAAGCAGCATTGAAATTGGTTTGTTGCGTGTTTTGCAGTCAGTAGGCATGGGTTATTAATACATGAGAATCCATGTACCCAGTTTTGGGGATGATTAGGGATGATAAAGAAGGGGAGAGATTACTGCAATATTAATTCTGTAATTTGTTCATGGGTTGTGGGCGTAGCTAACTGGGCTGATATTTATTATCCATCCCTAATTACCCAGAAGGCAGTTACAATCCAACTACATTGCTGTGGATTTGGAGTCGCATGTAGGCCAGACCAGGTAAGGATGGCAGATTTCCTTTCCTGAAGGGCATTAGTGATGTGAACCATTTGGGTCTTTTTTTAAAGGCACCAATCAGTGTTGGTTACGTGGTTATCATTTGGGCTAGCTTTTTATTCCGGTTTCTTATTGAATCCAAATTTCACCACCTGCCACAGGTGGGCGTTCAAATCCATGTCCTTAGAGCATTGGGGTGGCACGGTGGCTCAGTGGTTAGCACTGCTGCCTCACGGCGCCAGGAATCCCGGTTTTGGGCGACTGTCTGTGTGGAGTTTGCACTTTCACCCCATGTCTACATGGGTTTCCTCCGGGTGCTCTGGTTTCCTCCCACAGTCCAAAGATGTGCAGGTTAGGGTGGATTGACCATGCTAAATTGCCCTATAGTGTCCAGGGATGTGCAGACTAGGTGGATTAGTCTTGGGATACGCAGGGTTACAGGGATAGGGAAGGGAGTGGGTCTGGGTGGGATGATCTTCAGAGGGTCAATGTGGACTCGATGGGCTGAATGGCCTGTTTCACACTGGAGGGATTCTATGAAACAGGCCATTAGCCTATTGATGTTAACTCCAGGTGAACTTCCTCCCATTCCTTTTAATCTCACCCTATCAACATGAATAATTTTCTTTATCTCTCATGTTTATTCAATATTCAGTGCTTCTGCACTATAAGGATTCTATGGTTATTTTGAGGTTCTGAATTACTAATGTACTGGCATTTCACTGTGCCACTGCCTCCCCAGAATCATAAAGTTTTGGTATGGAAAAGATTCCTCTTCCTTATTCAATGAAACGGGGGATCATAAAACACTGGGTAGTGGTGTATAGAGTGAGGCATAGAAACACATTCTAAAAGAGGTCTTTCATTCAGTTGGAACTCTACCTCCGTGTCAGGACCAGGGATGGAAAAATGCTTGGATGGGTCAGTCTGACGCTTTACCACTAAAGGTTCCCTGCACAGATGGTTTCAGAAACGGGACAAAATGCGTTGTATATCACGTGAAACGCTAATTAACAATTGTTTTGAAGTAAGAAATATTGCTGGTGTTTAAGTTACTGAATCTGGTTGAAGGCTAAGGAAAGAATTCTCTCAACAGTTGCTGGACACCTTACATTTAGGGAGTGCCTTTAACAGGGGAAAACACACAAAATTGTTTTACAGGAGCTTCATCAGATAAGAACTGACACAAGGTGACATTAGGACAGGTGTACAACGATATTGTATGCAGAGTCAAACAGTGAAACAAAAGGGTATGGTTTAATTGTCATTACAGAGCTGAGGCTTCAGACTGACCAAGATTAGGAACTGAATAGAATGTTTATAAAGTTGCCAAAGAAGTTGCAAGCCTGAAGATTGGGAGAATTTTAAAAACCAGCAAAAAAGGACTAAGAAATTAATTTAAAAAGAGAGAATACAATATAAATATAAAATATTAAGAAACATAAAAATAATTTAAAGGTTTCCATTCTTATGTAAAGAGGAAAATGTTAACAAAGACATATATGTGCCCATTACAGGTAGATATGGGAGAATTTATAATATTAGGCAACAGAGAAATGTGAATTTGCAAAATGGAAAATGCAAGTGTCCCTAAAATAACTAAGATCCAAGAGTCCAGCGAGAGTATGGAACTGAAACTTGTCTGAGTAAAAACAAATAAATTAAAAAATTAATGGAATTGTAAGGGTCACAGTTTAAGGTACAGGGTAGATCATTTAGGACCGAGATAAGGAGAATTTCTTTCACCCCAAGAGTGGTGAACCTGCGGAATTTTCTGTCACGGAAAGTAGTTGAGACGAAAACAGTGAATTTTTCAAGGAGTTGAATAAACTTCCTAGAGCTAAAGGGATCAAAAGGTTTAGGGAGAAAACAGCAACAGGGGACAGAGTTGGATGATCAATTATGATCATTTTGAATGGTTTGAAAGGGTGAATGGCTTACTCCTGTTCCTATTTTGTAGGTTTCTATTATTTATTCATCTGCAATATTTTTATGATTCAAACAAAATTATTTGAAGAAAATGTCATAAAAACAGTATTTTTCACCCTGGTTTATCTTTTCATAGACTCCAGGTTAATTCTTGAGGATTGATAATCCTGGCAAGACAGACACCAGTTTTGTAATCCAGGCTGATCTATTCATCATAGATTGGGAATTGCTCCACCTTCCTCGTGGAATCCTTTTGAGGTATCTTTTATTTCACAGACACTGCACAACATTGTGAAAATAACATGTTTGCAAGCTGCAAATTGCTATAGTCATGCCAGACCATTGGGCCACTCTCTCGTCAGATGGGTTTTAACCCGAGAGCCACCACGCCTCAGGCAAGGGGAGAAGTTGAAAAGGAGGGTCCTTCATGGCAACCTTAGCGGAATCAGGAATTGAACCTGCGCTGTTGGTGTTATTATGCATCACAAACCAGCCGTGCAGCCAACAGAGCTACCCGACCTCCCTAAACTGTAAGTCATACCTTTGTAGTTAATTCTCCCATCTCCGTCTATGTCTGCTGCCTGGATCATGGCATCAGCCTCTTCATCTGACAGTGGGGCAAGAGGAACACTGGTCGGAATTGTCGAGAGGATGTATCTGCAATACAACATATGGGGAGGAAAGACATTACAGACTTCTCATTAAGTCTTAGGTAGGAGACAGTTAAAAGCATTAAGATTTTCCAAAGTAACTTTCTTCATTCAAGAAGCCAATTTTCTTGATTCAATCCATTTATAGACAAGAGTCCATGTGATGTTGACCACTTGTGTGATTACCACTTTGAAGTTTATTTTTGCAGATAAGACTTAAAATATCATTCATGCTTTAGTGAGTAAGATTAACTTCATGGTATGAATGCAACTTTGTTCATCCCAAAGTGCTTTCTAGCCAAAGAAGCATTTTAGAAGTTCTTATAATTTGAGGA
>NC_063354.1:8501226-8582149 GCF_021869965.1 Rhincodon typus
TTAACTCTGTTTTCTCCTTCACAGATGCTGCCAGATCTGCTGAGCTTTTCCAGCAACTTTGTTTTTGTTCCTGATTTACAGCATCTGCAGTTCTTTTGGTTTTTATAGATACAGGTAGGGTGTTCTCGATGGTGGGGGAGTCCAGAACCAGGGGTCATAGTTTAAGGATAAGAGTACATATAAGGATACCTTTTAGGACTGAGATGAGAATGTTTTCACCCAGAGAATGGTGAGCCTGAGGAATTCACTGTCACAGAAAATAGGTAAGGTCAAAACATTATGTGTTTTCAAGAAGGAGGTAGACATAGACCTTGTGTCTAAAAGGATTGAGGGATATAGAGTTATAATGTAATACAGCATGGAAAGGGGCCCTTTGGCCCAAACTGGTCCATGCTCACCATGGTGCCCATTCAGCTAGTTCCAATTGCCTGCATTTGGTCTATATCCTTCTAAACCCTTCCCATCCATGTACCGATGCAAATGTTTTTTAAATGTTGCTATTGTACCTGCCTCAGTCACTTTCTCTGGCAGCCCATTTCATATACGCACCACTCTCTGTGTGAAGAAGTTGCCCTCAAGTCCTTCTTAAACCTTTCCCCTCTCACCTTAAACCTATGCCCTCTAGTTTTCAATTCCCCATCCCTGGGAAAAAGACTACATGCATTCATCCTATCTATGTCCGTCATGATTTTATACATCTCAATAAAGGTCACCCCTCATTCTCCTACTTTTGAAGGAATAAAGTCCTATCCTGGCCAACCTCTCCCTATAACTCAAGTCTATTAGTCCTGGCAACATCCTCGTAAATCTTCTTTCCAGTTTAACTATGTCTTTCCTATAACAGGGTGACCAAAACTGTACACAATACTCCCAAGTGCAGCCTCACCAACGACTTATACAACTGTTACTTAACTTCCCAACTCCGATACTCAATGCCTCAACCAACAAAGGCCAGCATGCTAAATACCTTTACCACCTTGTCTACTTGTGATGCTGCTTTCAACAAACTATGTAATTGTACTTCTCGGTCCCTCTGATCCACAACACTCCTCAGGACCTTACCGTTTACTGTATAATTCCATCTTGGTTTGACTTTCCCAAGTGCAACACCTCACAATTATCTGTATTGAATTGCATTCGCCAATCCTCAGCCCACTTCCCCAGCTGATCAAGATCCCTTTGTAATTTTTGACAACCTTCCTCACTTTCAGTGATACCTCCTAATTTTGTATCATCTGCAAGCTTACTAATCATGCCTTGTACATTCACATCCAGATCATTTATGAAAATAACGAACAACAAAGATCCCAGCACTGACCCCTGTGGCACAACACAAGTCACAGGCCTCCAGTCCGAGAAACAACCTTCAACCATCACCCTCTGCTTTCTACCATCGAGCCAATTTTGAATCCAATTAGTTAGCTCTCCCTGGATCCCATGTAGCCTAACCTTCACAACTAGCCTGCCATGCAGGACCTTGTCAAAGGCCTTCCTAAAGTCCATATGGACAACATCCCACTGCCCTTACCCTCATCCATCTTCTTAGTTACCGCTTTGAAACACACTAAAAGATTTGTCAGACATGACTTCCCACATACAAATCAACGCTGACTATCCCTACTCAGACCTTGATTATCCAAATGTTGGTTGAACCTAACCCTCTGCATCCTCTCCAATAACCTGCCTATCTTGATCAGATGGGGTAGGGTGTGAGCTCAATGATCAGTCATGATCATAATGAATGATGGAGCAGGCTCAAGGGATTATATGGTCTACTCCTGCTCCTATATTCTATGTTTCAAAGTACCTGCCAGACCTGCTGAGTTTCTCCAGCGTTCCCTGTCATTGTTTCCAATTTCCAGCATTTGCAGTATTTTGCTTTCATTTAATATAAGTTTGCCAATGTGTTGATAATTGTCTACGTCTCAAAGCAAGTGAATTCCATCGGGCAACCATTCCCAAAGGCCAGAAATTCCCAGATGGCCAAACATTACCCCTCCAAGTGGAACTGACACCCAATCTGGAGTCATACTCAAACTAGCAGCACTGAGAGTGTTTTATGTGTGTGTCTGTGTGTGTGTGTGATGTGTCTGAATGTCTATGTGGGTGTGTCTCTATGTTTATGCATTTTGTCTGTGTGCGTGCGCATGTGTGTGTCTTGAGTGTTGTGTGCATATGTGTGCATATGCTTCTGAGTGTGTTGTGTGTGTGTGTCTGTCCCTGACTGAGTGTGTTGTGTGTGTGTGTCTACACCACATAGAGGGCAGAGATTCAAGATGGCAGTTCACCACCACCTTTCCCTTATTTACCTATGGGATGTGGGCATCATTGGCTTGCCAGCATTTATTGCCCATCCTTAGTTGCCCTTTTAAAGTGCAATTACAGATGGGCAGCGCATGCTGGTTTTGACTGCAACACTCATTTCCTGTGAATAAATTTAAGGAAGGAGGTAGTTAATTGTTAAGGATAAAGGACGGGGTTAGGTCCAAAACCTGTAGGCAGGAGTAACTGTTGTAAGGGAGTGATTGACTGGGTCAGATGTTCAGGAAAGAGTCTTCCTCCTGAATTGTATGAACTACTATTTTCCACATGGAGGAAAGTACAGAGGTGGAATTTTTTTATTTTAGAATTATAGAATCCGTACAGTGTGGAAACAGGACATTCAGCACAAAAAGTCCACACTGCCCCTCCAAAGAGCATCCCACCCAGACTCATTCCCTTATCCCTGCATTTCCCCAGGTCTAACCCACCTAACCTAAACATCACTGAACACTATGGGCAATTTAGCATGGCCAATCCACCTACCCTGCACACCTTTGGACTGCGGGTGGAAAAACCGGAGCACCTGGAGGAAACCCACGCAGACGTGGGGAGAATGTGTAAACTCTACATAGACAGTTGCCCGAGGGTGGAATCGAACCTGAGTCCCTGGCGCTGTGAGGCAGCAGTGCTAACCACTGAGCTCTTATTCCACCCCCCTGGTATGGTATTGAGCAGTGAATTGCTTTCACAATTCTGGAAAATGATATGGGCCCAAAGTGGAGGAATTCAACCTCTGGGTAATCATAAAGGAATCAAATCACTTACATTGAAATGCTGTGTTGACATCTGCTTTCTCACATGGAATATGAAACTCACAAATGAAAATCCCAAATTTAAAACTGGAACTTCTCCAGCAAAACTCCTTCTCCAGCAAATCTCACAAGGGGGTGGAGTTGTTGTAATAGGTGTCTTGTTAGCCAACAGTTATTGTACTTGAATCAGAATTTCTGTAGGCTCTAACTTGAATAAAAAGTCAATGTTACATTCCACCTCCTGTGCAATTAATCGGTGATGAGATTAAAAATAACACTGAGGCAAACACGCATGTATCTTATTTTGGAATTTGCCATACAGCACAGATGTAATCACAGCAGGTTCCTATTCATTTGGGAGAACATTACAACCAACCTGCTGGATGCTCACTGATCTGTGTTCACTACAGGTCAATCACTTCAATAGTCATGACCAAAACTGAATTTCATCAGCTCTCTGTGGAGGCTGTTCACGTTGATTTCAGTGAGATTGGTTAGAGGAATTGCCAGCCACAGCTGTTGGTTGATTGTACTGCTTGGTTCTCAAAGTAAAATAGCTCTGTCCTACTTCTCACTCTGCAGCTCTGTTTTTACACCACCACAGAACCAACTGGCCACTTACCTCATCAATCAGGCCATCATCCTCTGTACCAAGTCATCAATCCTAACTCAAAAACTGTACTGTGGTCCTTATCCTCACATGTCAAAATGCTCATACACCCATTTCGGTTGCAGTGGTTCACCATGGCTCAGTGAATGGGGTTTTCCATCCCTCTTTCGCTTCTCCCTGTTCAACCTCATTGAACTCCTTCAAACATATGACTCTCTGCGTGCCTTCCACTTTTCTGATATTGACATTTCCCCAGCCTCTTTTGCATCCCAATGTTAATTGCCCTAACACTTGTGGCCATGCCTTTAGCTGCCTGTACCGTAATGTCTGGAATTCCCATCCTGAGCCCCTCTGCCACTTAACCATTCTCTCCCATTTAAGATGTTTCTTAAAACCTACTATTACCTGTCTTAATATCTATTTATGTCATTCCATGTCAAACATTACTTGACAACATCCCTGCAATGTGCCAAGGGTGCTTTGTTCCACATTAAAGATGCTATAAAAATGCAGGTCCGTATTTTGACATATACAGCTGCTCCATGCATCAGTAATTCACTCCTGGATCAACTTCTCCCTCCCTCCCATCCTCCTCTACTTTCAACAGATTAGTTTTGTCTTTTTTGACCTGGATTTTAAAAAAAATTATCAATCGCTCTCTTCATCCCCGTTTTTACCTCTTCTCCCACTCTCTGACCGATATCCTGAGATAGCCCTCAGCACTGAAGAAGTGATTTAGAAATAAAATGCGTAGTCGAACATTCACCATTGTAGGTTTGCCAGTCTGTTACACCACAAGTAATGGAAACTCACCTTATTTCATTCCATTCAATGTAGCCACTTTTGTCCTTATCCAGTGTTTCAAACGCTTTCCGAATTGTTTCATCAAACTGCTCTGTTGACTTGAAGGTGGCCATATACTCGAAGAATTTGTGGTAATTAAAGGGACCTGGTCAAAGGAAGCGAAGGCTCAAATGATGAACAAGAATCAAGCACTCTAGCATTGGTTGACCTTTGAACTGGTTGAATCAGGTTGTATTGGTCTTGTTCCGATTATCAAATCCCACCACTTCATAAAGTTCCTGACCACCATTTACTCCGCACCAACTAATCATTTTGGCTCTTGTATTCAGTAATCTGCAATCCAGATGGAATTTTTGCCCCATTTGAGGGTGAGGGCTGAGGCAGGTGAGGGTATACTCTCCTGCCAGTGGTCAGCATGCCAACAATATCTCAAGCGATGTGCTGCCAATTAGGGTCAAGTATCAGAGAGTGTGACTGGGCATTTCTGGGTGTCTGGCACTCCAAGCAGGCTTTCGGGCCTTCCCTGCCTATCTGGTCCCAGGTGGGGCTGCCCCTTGTGCATGGCCTTCCCCTACACAATGGTGGTCTGATAGCAGCCTTCTAATGCAAATATTTCAAAAGCACAAAGCTGGTACCTTGAGATGGATGTGCCCCTGCTCCTCACTCCCCCTTACCTGCAACGGTGGGCTTCATTCTCTTGACAATCCTCTGGCTCTGAGACAGTATCCTGAAGTGAACGGTGAGTATACAGTCTGTTGTCAAGCTGGCCAATTAGGTGACTGCTCGCAATATAGATGGTCTGGTTGGGACCTCCCACTTGAACCTGATTTTAGGGGTCCCCACACAAGACACAAAACCCTACCCTCAATTGCCTAAGAGGGAAGGGTTAGCACCACAGTGCCAAACAGGAGTGGCCCTAACAGGATCCTTCACATCGAAAGAAAAGTCATAACCAGACTCAAAATGTTAATTCTGTTTCTCTCTCCTCAGGTGCTGCCAGACCCACCTAGTTTCTCAGCATTTTCTGAGCTTGTTTCAAATTTGCAGTATATGAGCTCCATCCATTATGATGATGTCATGTCAACTTGGGTTGGGAACAGTGTTAACCAAGAAGGAATTAAGAACTAACATAGAAATCTTCCTCATAGACTTAGTAACAATATCTATTATCTCAACGTAACTTGCTATCAAGCAATAAATTACATTTGGTTTAAGACTCTCCTTATGAGAATACCAAATAGTTTTCTTCTAACACAGTAGACCCTGTAGATAGAGTCATAGAGTTAGAGTTACACAGCACGGAAACAGACCAATATCCCTCTAAACCATTCCTATCCTTGTACCTGGCCAAATGTCTTTTAAATAAACAGGGAAGAAGATGGTGGCAGCAAATCTGTTAGATGGACCTTATACCATTTGTAAGGAGCTTTGGTGAGGATCATTATTCAACAATTGCAACGAATGCAATGCAGATAAATTAACAGATGCCTGTTCCATTTAGTGGTTATCAGGCAGAAGTGTGTAATGTTATTGGTTCAGGTAGATGTAGAACACAGTACAGAACTATCTGACAACAGGAACAACTTATATTTATAGTGTCACTAAGGTAGTAAAGTGTATCAATGTCCTTCATAGCGCTGACATATAAAACAAAATTAGATACCAACCATATAAAACCATGCCAGTATGTACTCAAGGGATTGATCAAAGATGTAAGTTTGAAAGTTCATTTTTAAAGAAAGAAACAGAAGCAGAGAGATTCAGGGGGTGGATTTGAGAGCTCGGGTCAATACAGCTGGTAGCACAACTCAAATGATTCAAACTGGGGAAATGTGGGAGGCCAGACTTAGATGGACAGAGGAGAAGAACCAGCAAGATCTTCAGTGTCTCAGCCACAGCTTATTCCCTCCACTAATGCCAACATCATTCTTCCCACAGCTATTTATAAGGGTCTGTGGGGAAATTGTGATTATTCATCTTCAAAACAACAATGATTACATTTCAAAAGCAAGTGAAGAGCTTTCAAACTTCCTGAGGATATGAAAAATCCATCAGAAATACAGACCTCTTTCTTCTTTTTGGCATTGTTACATCACACATTCTATCATTTCAATTCTTTATTTCTTAAATTGTACTTTAGTTGAAAACCAAGTTAAAAACCTTCTTCTGCTGCACATGTATTACTGAGTCTAGAGTATGCTTTCCACGTATCTTGAAACCATTTCTGAAAATAAATTTAAGTGGAGGGGCACTTTTAAATCTATTTAGCTTGGCTCATGCTCCAGCCTCAGAATCAGAAGTTGTGGGTTCTAATCTCACTATTGGTTCTTGAGCATGTAATCTAGACTGATACTTCAGTACAATCCTAACAGGGTGCTGCATTGTCAGAGGTGCCAGATCCCAAGTAACCTAACCACCAGTTTATACTACATTTAAAGTAAACTATCACAGTGTTGTCACAGTGTTTGTAGGAGCTTGCTGTGCACATAGTGGCTGCCACATTTCCTAAGTTACAACAATATTAATGGCACTTAAATAAAAATGAAATACCACCTACGCTGGAAATCGGAAATAAAAACACAAAATGCTGGAGAAATTAGCGACATCTGTGGAGAAAGAAACAGAGTTAATGCTTCAAGTCCGATATGACTTTTCTTCACTTTAGGATGACCTGAAGTTTGAAAGGTGCTATACAAATGAAAATATATATCATTTCTATTGATGCTGGAGGAACACAGCAGGCCAGGCAGCATCAAAGGAGCAGGCAAGTTGAAATGAAATTTTTCTGAAAGGGGGTCCCGACCCGAAACGTCAGCTCTCCTGCTCTTCTGATGCTGCTGTGCTCCACCAGCTCCAATTGTGTTGTCTCTGACTCCAGCATCTGCAGTTCCTGCTATTTCCATTTCTATTGATGTTGCTCTGAGCTTTTGCAGTTCCTTTTGGCTCAGTGCTTGGCTGACACTTGCTGGCTGCTTTAGGTAAGTGCAGTTTCAGGGTTTCAAACACAATTTATTTTCAAAGCTGATGGAGGGATTTCTTCTATAAAGGTCCAGATATAAATTTGTGTTTTTATTCAGCTGAATATGTTCAGCTTTTCTTTCACGTCTAGGTGGTTAGACAGAAACTGGAGCAGTGTTTCAATTCGTAATCATCAGCAAGCAACATCTAAGAGCAAGACAGAGTGTGATTGAAGATTTTACCTCTGACCCTCAGTTCGCTGGGCATGAGGGATATATCGTGGTCTGTTAGAGTGGTTCCCATAGCATGAGCAACCTGCTTTACGTGCGTATTGAAATTTGAAGAGGCCATCTTCTCTGATTCAAATGGCTGAAGTAGAAGTGAAAGACAATCAGTGAGTAAATGAATAGAGTCACAGACAACACAGACAGCTTAAACAGGAGTAGGTTATTTGGCCCATCCAACATGCTCCACCATTCAATATGATCGAACCCATTAATGCCCTTTGCCTTCCCCTGTTCCTATCCCCATACCCCCGGGAGGCAGAAATCTATCAACCTTGGCCTTATACACACTCAAACTTCCACAACTCTCTGTGGCATTCCTAAGGTTCACAATCCTCTGAGTAAAATCACTTCTCCCTATTTAAACGGCGACCTTCCTTTTTAAAATTGTGCCCCCGGTTCATGACTCCTAAATAAGTTCATGACTGAATAGCTTGTAGCATCTTACGCCTCATTAGGGTAAAACAAAAAATCCAGACCACACAGCCAACCAGAATATTTAACTCAATGTGCATTGCTTTGATTTAAAATAGCAATAAAAAATTAATGATAGAATCCAATAATATTTGAAAGCAGTTTCTCAAAGGTTATATAGTGATGTTAATTATCTACCTGGTTTGACTGAAATGCTGATGTTTGAATTGGAATTTTTGCAGATTCACATTTAAATAGAAAAAGGCAATGTTATGTTTCATGCCTTACTCAATCATGCATTCGGTGACTGTACTATCGAAAACACTGAGCTGAAAATGCACGTAAATTAATTGGAGCTCTGAATCACGCTGCAGATGCAATTTGGTTGTGGTATTGACTATGCGCCAAAACCAAAGGAGATAATGAAGAGCACTTCATGCCTGGCTGAGTGACGTTACGTAACACAACTGAATACGAAGTGGTGGCACAAATTGGAATTTTATGCTGGGATAAGGTCTCTAGATCAGACATACACTGTTATCCAAAATTTCAAACGGAATTTTACTCAAAACGTTTGCTGCCATTATTTTTGCAAAGGCTGAATTTCTGAAATAAAGTCCTGCAAAATAATGTTGTGCATGGAGCAGGAAGGTGAAAACTTCCTCAGAGCCATATCCTCTGAACTTGCTTCCACATTGGAATTCTGAAGTGAATTGATTAATTTAGGCAAAAACTAGATAGAAATACAAGGGTGAAAGGAACAGAAGGATACATTGGTAGCAGTAGCTAAGGCAGAGTGGGAGGAGGCTCATGTCATGCAAGAATGTCAGAATGGACCAGATGGGCAGAATGGACTCTTTTCACACTCTACATTCTCGGCATTCCTTCTTGAAACATCATGAAACTATCATTTTTTAGTATTTGAAGATCCAGTCTCCCCTTAAGAGTTGCTGAAAAAATGCTGGCTCTAACAATCTAATTATATCATAGAGTCATAGAGATGTACAGCACGGAAACATACTCTTCGGTCCAACTTGTCCATGCTGACCAGATATCCAAAATAAATTTAGTCCCATTTGCCAGCATTTGGCCCATATCCCTCTAAATCCTTCCTATTCATGTACCTACCCAGATGCCTTCTAAATGTTGTTATTGTACCTTTATCACCTCTGGCAGCTCATTCCATACACACACTACCCTCTGCTAGGAAAAAGTTGCCCCTCAGGTCCCTTTTAAATCTTTCCCCTCTCATGTTAAACCTTTGTCCTCTAGTTTTGGACTCCCCTACCCTGGGGAAAAGCCCTTGGCTACTTAGCCTATCCATGCCCCTCATGACTTTATAAACCTCTATTAGGTCACCCCTCAGCGTCCGGTGCTCCAGGGAAAATAGCCCCAGTCTATTCAGCCCCTCCCTGTAACTCAAACCTTCCAAAGACAGCAACATCCTTGTAAATCTTTTCTGCATCCTTTCAAGTTTAATAACATCTTTCCGATAGCAGGGAGACCAGAACTGAATGCAGTATTCCAAAAGTCATTTCTCATTCAGTCATAAAACCTTTAAACGAAAAAGTATTTGAGTTAGCAAACCATTGGTTAAAATGTCTACTGCTTCAACAGCAGGCAATGTTGTGTTTCACAAGGAGCAGTGACCCAGAGGATGCTATGGCTTTGAAAGGCTAATTGTTCCTGTCAGATAAAGAGGGAAAATTCGACCCTGGAGGTGTTCTTCTGGACATCCAGGAATCAGAGAGCCGGGAGAAAGCTCATTTCTGGAGTACCACCGAGCAGTTAGTATGAGTGAGCTGAATGGGAAGGACAAAAGCAAAAGAAAAATAATAAATTGTCGGTTTTTAAAACCCTGATTTCTAGTTGATGTTGTTTATTATAGACTTTAGATATGCGGATAATTGTTTTTTTTTGAAAGGCTGGTTCTCTCCAGTCAAGGAAGAGTAAATGTACAAACTGTTTGAGCTTTGAGATCTTATCCTGTCTAAGTGAGGATATGAAACTGCAATTGTGTGGAGATTCGAGATACTGGGATGACTTTCAATAGACTTAAGAAGACTAGCAAATTGAAAATTGTGGATTTTGTGGATGGATTTTGACAGACTGAATAGGGAAATACTAACTGTCACTCAAGTTAAATGTTAATGAACAAAGGGAAGTCAAATGGAGAAATCATTCTAAATGTAGCTTTGTGTTATTTTGTTGTCTTACAGTGAAAATGTCAAAATCTTTTATGGGAGCTCTGAAATTAAGGGAAACAGGAAAGTTCACTACCATGGCTACTTGTAAGCCATTTACCATGAATCCCACAACACCTCATAACAGAGGAAACAAGGTAAATATGAACGCCTTTTGATGAGACTTTAATTCCCACTGAAGCATTTATGATCTTCTTTAGCCAGAAGTGTCAAGTGAATGATTCATCTTGGCCTCCTCCAGGGGTCTCCAGCATTACAGATGTCAGTGTTCAGTCAATTTGATTCAGATGTCAGTCTTCAGTCATGTGATATCAAGATCAGACTAAAGGTCAGAGGGATACAGCATAGGCAATGGGGCCTGAACAATAATACAGAAGACCAATGCTCCAGAACTTTCTGCATCCTTAGTCAAAATGTTCCAGTACAGCTACAACACTGGCATCTACTTGGCAATGTGGAAAAAATGCCCTCTACACACACAAAAAAATCCAGGACAAATCCACACTGGTCAGTTACTGTCCCATTAGTCTACTCTTGATCATCAGCAAAGTGATGGAAGATGTCATCAACAATGCTATCAAGCAGCATTTAGCAATAATTGACTTCCTGATAGGTTGTGTCAGAGCTGTTCAGCTGCTGACATCATTACAATCTCAGACCAAGCATGGACAAAATAACTGAATTCCAGATGTGAAGTGACCATGACTACCATTGACATCAAGTAGTCTTTGATGAACTGTGACATTAAGCAGCTTTGCACAACTGAAGTTAATGGGAATCATGGGGAAAATCTTCCGCTGATTGGAGTCATGCAAGAGTAGGTCAGAGGTTGAGAGATCTGTGGAAAGTAACTCATCTCCTGACTCCCCAAATTCTGTCCAACATCTGCGAGGCACGAGCCAGGAGAGTGATGCAATATTTCTCAAGGAGTGCATCATTGAATACTCACAAGAAAGACTATGCAGTTCAACATTACGTCAACCAGCTCAAACATTCACTCCTTCCACCATTGGTGCACAGTAGTAACAGTGTCTACCATCCACGAGATACAGTGCTGCAACTCACCAAATCTCCTTTGACCTTTCAAATCCATGACTTTTGCCAACTTGAAGGACAGGTGCAGCAGGTGCATAAGGACATCAACATCTACAAGATCCCCTCCAAGACACACACTGTCCTGACTTGGATCTCTTTACTATCACTGGGTAAATGAACTTAGATCTCCCTCTCTAACAGCACTATGGGTATACATACACAACATGAACTGCAGCGGTTCAAGAAGGGAACTCAGCACCATCATCAGAAGGGCAATTAGAGACGGACACCCCATTGGCCTTGTCAATGATGCTGAATGAATGATTGAATAAAAAAAATTGATCTGAGGCAGCAATGGATGTGTCAATGTTAAGGTGATGGAAGTAGGGGGTCTTTGTGAAGGAATGTAAAAGAGGTTTGAAGCTGAATTCAGGGGCAAGTGGGAAGCCAACGTTAGAGACAGTTCATCGAAGATTGTGATGAGATGGAGGGCTGGATTTCAACAGAGTCCTGAGGGAGAGTTGTTTCACAAACTTTCAGAAGTTCTGTTTTCAGGGTGACTTTCAAAGTTAGCCATAGAATTGAATCTCACAGCATACGGGTAGGCTATTTGGCCTTTGTATTTCTGTTAGCGTTCTGTTATTAACCAGTGAGTAGCACACTCTGACTCTTTCTCCACAGTCCCATAAACTGTTCCTTTCCCAGTATATATAAATATATATTAATTCCCTGTTGAAAACTGTTGGATATGCTTCCACCAGTCTCTCAGCTAAATAAGACTAAACAAGAATTAAAAGCGTCAGCAGAAGTCAGGGCATGATTCTCTTGATATCGTCGCTGTTGAAACAGCAGACTCACGTAAGATTTACACACACTCAACAGACTTAAAAGGGCGCGTGCCTAACCTTTAATACAATGATGATACAATATGGTTCACATGGTGTCAAGTTTCTACTCTTCTGACATTTCATGAGTGAAACCATCGGGAATTTTCTAATATTAATTGTTCTGATGGCTTCACACTTAATAATGCCTGTGAACTTGAGTTTGGAGGATGGTGGAGATGTATGGATTGTTTTTTGGAAAAGATGCATTTAAACTTTCTTCCAATAAGGCCTTTCTTGGAAATCGCATGGTTCCAGATAATTGTTGGACTGGGTTCCTTGAATTCACTTGGAGGAAAACACCAGGCTGTTTTTAACCTCTGGTTTTATAGCTGAACAGTGTTTTGCAGGTTTAGAGATGAGTTCAGAGTTATAGTTTGATATGACTCAGTGGGGTAACGCACTGGAAATCAATCCCTGCTGTTTCCAGAGTCATCACAAAAGTTAAAGATTTTAAGAAGTGTACAAGGTCCCACTATTTACCTGATTTTCAGAGCCAGGATTATAGAAAGTACAAACCAGGTTTCTATACTTTACATGAATTATTGTTTATTACAAGTGATTCACACAGATCAAAAATTATAAACCATTTGTATATAAGGCTACAATTTAATCTAATCCCCTTATAATCTCTCCCCAAACGTACAAATAGACAGACAAACAGACAGAAAAATTAGGTCACTGGGAAGAGGGAAAAGACAATTCAGTTGTCTTTGTTGCCAGGTTCTGTTTTTGAGATGATCCTTATGGCTGGCTAATACTTTGTTCAGTCATCTTTCTCTGGATGCTTCCATTGGTTGGTGAGAGGCACAAGGTGGCTGGTTCATTTAAATAAATCTCCGTTGAAAGTCATGGCTGTGTTTGCTGACACTGAGGAGCAAGCGCAGTATGCTCTAGGGAGACACTTGTGGATGTGCCAGTGACTGAGATTTACTGAAAAGTATCCACATGTGTGTCTTTCTCACTGGGCTGGCTGCCAATATGAGAAAAGGGTACATTTCCTGATGCTAAGGGTACTTAGCACTATTCTCTGTGAATACATGTATTCATGTTAATGGATGTGACTATGAATGGGGAAGGGGTTGGGTGTTGTGGAAGTGATTGGGCAGGGGTGAGAGATTGGGCTCAAGAGTTTGGTGGGGGTTAAGATAACAGGTGGGGGGGAAGATATCAGGCAGATGGGGAGAGGGAAAGAGAGGATGGACAGATCTCATTCTCTCCTCCTTATGGACCCAATCATCACCCCAATCTCCATTGTACCAATTCATTGTACCCACCCCTCTCTTGTCCATTCTGTTTTCCCCCTCCGTCTCCCTGGTCAGTTCTGTCTTACCCATCCCCACCCCCAACCCAGTACCCATCTGTTCTCTCCCTACTGTCCCATCCAATTCTAGTTTCAAGCCCATGTTTGTTGTGTGAACAGGTGCAGTGCAGACTTTTGTGCTTGAGTCAATGACATACAGACTGTGGAACTGTGTGCATGCACATTGCTGTATGAGCACGTGTGTGCAATTACCTTACAGTTCCAGTGTCACCAAATACTGCCAAAAGTCCTGCTTATTGCAACTGTTGCAGAAAAGACAAACAGGTTTACTTCAGGTTTTACAGTGAGTTTTGACTGCAGAGAACAGAGGTGCTGCTCCTGAGCTAGCGAAGAACTGAACATTTCTCTTTCTCTCTAAACATTTCCCAGCTCTTAGCTGTTGCGTGACCAATCACACAAGTGTTGACAGGCCAAAGGTCTCTGTTGAATAATGGGTCAGCAGTCCATTAACCAATCATGTTTTTTGTCAACAAGAGCTGCATCTGTTAATCCCCTTTGCTCCAAATCATCTACAAATCAATTGTCAATTACTGCTTGTTCAAACAGTTGTTTACATGATGCTTGTTTGGCTGTCAGGTTGCTTGCTTTCAAGACATAAACCATTCTTTTAAACATTTGTTTTAAAATAGCACTTTCCCATTTCAGTCCATAGTGTTTATATTATTAGAATTTTAAAAAAAATTGAAATCCCTACAGTGTGAAAGTAGGCCATTCAGCCTATCAATTCCACACTGACCCTCTGAAAAGCGTCCCACCCAGACCCACCCCATTCCTGCAACACCACATTTTCCCAAGGCTAAACCTCCTGACCTGCATATCCTTGGATACTATGGGCAATTTAGCATGACCAATTCATCTAATCTGCACATTTTTGGAAACCCATGCGGACATAGGGAGAATGTACAAACACCACACAGACAGTAGCCTGAGGGTGGAATAGAACTCAGGTCCCTGGTGGTATGAGACAGCAGTTCTAACCATTGAGTCACCATGACCACCATAATTATACCTCTCTGAAGTAGGTGGGACTTGAATGTGGGCTTCCTGGCTAAGAGGTAGAGACACTACCGCTGTACCACAAGAACTTTTTAAAAGCACAAAAATAAAACTTCCCGTCCTTATAAGTTACAAGTTCATTAAAAGAAAGCAGTTTCACAGTTCTTCTCTCTTGTTTCTGAAAATACTCTTTGTTGAATTCAATGAGAAAACCTAATAGTCTTTCTAAGAATGCCTAGAAGAATCCTTGGTTCTGTTTCCTGAGCAAGCTGTGATTGCAAAGATCCCAGAGACATTGTAATAAACAGTATGTTGGTGACACTTGTCTGCATGTCAGAATGCCAATCCAACAATGACCATTCTACATCTTACCCATTTTACCTTCAAGAGCTATGATGTAGTTATCAATAGTTTTTTTTCCCGAAGTGCAGAGAGAAATTCATTTTCCCTCTTTGCCAGGTATGAGCAGATATGAATTTGTGAGTATGTGTCTGGAATTACTTGGAAGGGTAAAAATGTATCTTCTTATATTACAAACTGTGCGTTAACCAATTATGTATTTTCAAGGAAAAATATTCTGCTTTGTAACAAATCAATAATTTGTGATTATTAAAGAAACCTGGTTGTTGAATCTTTTTTATTCCAAATTTAATATAGAGAAAGCACATGATTGGCCACAGTGGAACAATTACAATTATGATGTGAATAGAGAGAGATAGCGTGCTCCTTTCTCTCAATCATAGCATCATAAACGATTATACATCAAGTGTATATTTATTATTTGTCATGATTCAAGCGCTGATTCAAATTTCATGGTAAAATGAGTGAACATGTCACATTAATACCGCATAGTGAGAAGCGTGGTTTACCACATAATGCAGAATTTGTTCTTGAACATGCTGCTAGGGTGAGCTGTGACTCTATAAGCCCATAGCATCCAGCTGGGTATCACATGCTGACTGCTAACTATTCAGTTTGGAGATTTTAAGGCTGGCTTTACATTTTCTTCATTCAATGTCTTCACAAAGCCATACTGATATCACACATACTATGGCTGCCATTTGGAATGGGTGTATATGTACGTGACTTTGTGTTCCTTCAAAATCTGCCTGTTGTCTTTTACAGTAACAATTTTTTTACTTGTATAGTTTTTGCAGATTGCTTAAGGGAAGCTGATGGCATTGTGGTATTATCACTTGTCCAGTAATCCGAATGGCTAGGCTAATGCTTTTGGGACAGGAGTTCAAATTCTACCATGGCAGCAGTGGAATTTAAATTAAATGAATAAATCTGGAATTGAAAGCTAGTCTCTGTAATGGCGATTGTGAAACTTGCTTCAATTATTGTGTAAACCCATCTAGTTCTCTAATGTTCTGTAGGGAAGGAAATCTGCCATCCTAACCTGGTTTGGTCTACCTGTGACACGTGACCTACAGCAATGTGGTTAAGTGCCCCTTCAAATGACTAAGCAAGTTCACGGGCAATTACAGAAGAAAGGAAAAGAAAATAAATTATATCTTCTGGAGACAGTATATTGCTGACGAGCCATCCATTTGGGCAGGAGATCAACTTAAAAATGATGTTGCCAAGGTTAGACCATTGATTATTTTTTAAAATTAAAAACTGGAAATATTGACTGAAAATCAACTAAAAGAAATTATTTGATATAGAAAAATGTTCCAGAGGTTTTACAATGAAGAATTTCACAGAAACAAGCAAGAACAGAAATTGACAGACAGGTCTGGCAGCATCTGCGGAGGGAGAAACAGAGTTAACAGTTTGAGTCCAGTGACCTTTCTTCAGAACTAGAAGTGAAGCTGATGGTTTTTAGAGTACTGTGTGCAGTTCTGGTCACCCTGTTATGGAAAGAATGTTATTAAACTTGAGAGGGTCCAATAAAGATTTACCAGGATGTTGCCGGGAATGGAGGGCTTGGGATATAAAAATAGACTGGAAAGGCTAGGACTTTTTTCACTGGAGCGTAGGAGATTGAGGGGTGACCTTGTAGAGATTTATAAAATCATGAAGAACATAGATCAGGTGAATGTTAAAGGTCTTTTCCCTATGGTGGGGGAGTTCAAAACTAGAGGGCATATTTTTAAGGTGAGGGGAGAAAGATTTAAAAGGGAGGTGAGGGGTAACTTTTTTTACACAGAGAGTGGTTTGTGTGTGGAATGAACTGACAGAGAAGGTGGTGGATGCAGGTACAATTACAACATTTAAAAGATATTTGGATAAGTATATGAATAGGAAAGGTTTGGAGGGATATGGGCCAAGCACAGGCAGGTGGGACTAGTTTAGTTTGGGAGCATGGTCAGCATGGACTGGTTGGACCAAAAGCTCTGTTTCCATGCTGTGTGACACAATGACTCTATGATTTGTGGTGGGCAAGAGGGGGTGAAAGGAGTGGGTGGACAGGTGGTGAGGGAATCCAGAGAGAGAGAGAAAAGAAGGCGTAGACAGACAAAGGAATTATTGGCAGTAGGGCAGGGAAGAAGGGAAGCTAGGTAGGAGGTAATGGAGAGTCTGAGCAGTTGGCTGTGCAGAAAGCAATCAATTTCATGGCAGGGCCTTGGATAGTGAGGATGGGCAACAGACACAGAAGGGAGCATTCGTGCTCTGAAAATGTTGGGTCCTGCAGGTTGTAAGGTTCCCAAGTGGAAGATGAGGTGTTGTTCTTCCAGTTTGTGTTGAGCTTTGATGGAGCACTGCAACAGGCCCAAGACAGAAATGTTCGGCAGGGAACACAGTGCTGCATTGAAGCAGCAAGTGACTGGAAGCTCAGGAAACTCCGCTTTTCTCTCTCCGCAGATGCTGCCAGGCCTGCTGAGTTTTTCCAGCAACTTCTGTCTTTCTTTGTTTCGGATCTGCCGCATCCACAGTTCTTTGTTTCATTTAAGAATTCCACTGTCTGCCACGACCACACTAACTGGATAGGTCTCAAAATACGATCAATTTTTAAACTTGTTGCTATGTTCTTAAGATGCCCAATGACAAACCAGACTCTAATTGTCTGGAAATTGATTGTGCTGAGCTATAGTTATTAAATATGCTGGTGCAGATTTGCAACTAATAATGGAAATTTGGAGTTACGTTCAGAAAGTATGGGTGGAAATCAGCAATTTTTCATCCATTCTATGGTGCCAGACAGGTTTTGAACAATGCAGGTTAAGGGCGCTAAAGTCCTCAATTTCACACTGTTAAGATCCATAACAATGTTCGGTTCTAAGACAAAAATACTGATTTAGAATCATCCACTGCTCTGTATGAGAGTTCTGTGCAACAGAAACTCACTTCCTCCATGGTAACAATGCAAGCCTTGGAAATCTAATTGTGTTCTCTCATCACCCAGCCCCCACCCCACCCACACACCAAATGAGAAGCAACCACTTCTTTCCAGTATTTTGTCAGTATTTTGCTTTCAGCCAGACTGAGGACTGATTGTACAAAGGTAATTGTCAAAAAATGTACATGTTAGTCTACAATGATCGACATTCACTCCCTTTGTAGATGACGAATTCTTAAAGCGGCCAGTGCCACTGCAGTGGAGCTTTTAAGGTATCAGAGACTGGTACACAGCACAAAAGCTATAAGCAGGAGAAAGGTAGAGTGGAAAAAATAATAGAAGTTAGAATGTTCACTCAGATCTTTGTGGCAACATTGCCATGTGTTAAATATCTCAACAAATTCCCTACTGAAGTCACCAAGCAAGGGTAAAGGGTGCCAAGATTCAATGAAATTTGGGTACATTACAATTTTGTTCTGTTCATCTACTAGTGGGAGGTAATTTTACTGGTAATGAGAAATATTAATTTCTATTCTGCTACAGATAATATAAGCATTCAAGATACAGAAGTTCATTTCCTAGCTTATGACATAATGGTCATTAATCTATTTGTTAATCAAAAAGCACAATTTCTAGTCACTGTTTAGAAATAAGGGGTCACTCATTTAACCAGAGATGAGGCAACTATTTCCCTTACAGAGAGTCGTGACCTTTGGAACTGTCTTCCTGCAAATGCAAATGAAGCAAAGCCTTTTAAATATTTTTAAGTCACAGGTAGATAGATTCTTCGTAAACAAACTCTAATTTTTTTTGCCAAAAGGCATGCTTTTTTAAAACATCATTCACAGGCGAAGGCTATTGCTGGCCAGGCAACATTTATTGCTCATCCCTAATTGCCCAGAGTCAACCACATTGCTGTGGGTCTGGAGTCACATGTAGGCCAGACCAGGTAAGGATGGCAGGTTCCTTCCCTAAAGGACATTAGTAAACCAGATAGGCTTTTCCAACAATGACTTCATGGTTATTATTTAGACTCTTAATTCCAGATTTTGTTTTTAAATTCAATTCAAGTTCCACCATAGCAGGGATTTTAATCTAAATCCCAACATCTCTACCTGGGTCTGCTAGATTAAGAGCCCAGCGATAATACCACTAGGCCATTGCTTCCCTGCAGCCTAATTAAATTAAGGGATGCTGCCTATATTGAAATAGTTGACAATTAATGATTATATAATACATTATCTTGTTAAATATTTCCAGAAAGTCAGGGTTAGAGTTAGGGTAAGGTGAGGGTAAGGGTAATTCTTACTTTTGCTGTATTTTAACTGTGTTGTATGAATAACGTGTGTTTCGATTAAAGCCTAGTGGTGACCAATTGAATCACATCTGGAATACAGCACTTTACATGTGCTTTTAAATAAATATAAAATTTAGGGTCTAGGCTCTCTCCTTACAATACTTTCGGGTGGGTGGAGAGTCTAGTCTGATCCCTAACAGAGGCCAAGGTAGTGTTGAAAGTAAAGCCCACAATCTTTTGTGAAATTAAAACTATGATAAAGCAAAATGCTGATAACTAACATATAGTCTTTTGATAAAGGTCATAGATCCATAGAGATGTACAGCACAGAAACAGATTCTTCAGTCTAACTCGTCCATGCTGACCAGATATGCTACATTATTCTCTTTCCATTTGCCCCCAACATTTGGCTCATATCCCTCCAAAGCCTTCTTATTCATGCACTCTTTCAAATGAGTGATGTAATTGTACCTGCCTCCACTACTTTTGCTGGCAGCTCATTCCATACATGCATCACCCTCTGCATGAAAATTTGCCCCTTAGGTCCCTTTTCAATCTTTCCCTTCTCAGCTTAAACCTATGCCCTCTAGTTTTGGAATCCCCTACCCTGAGAAAGAGACTTTGGCTATTCATCTTATCCATGCCCCTCATGATTCTATAAACCTCCATAAGATCACCCCTGAGCCCCCGACACTTCAGGGAAAATAGACCTAGCCTTTCCCTGTAACTCAAACCCTCTAACCCTCCCCTAAGAGTTGTAATTGACCCCAATTCTTTTCAGACACTGATGTATGTAAAGTTTTTCCAGCCATTTATTGTTTTGTTGCAATTTACCTCTCTCGTGTCCGTCTTGTATCTGAGTCATAAGGTTCTCAGTGTAAGTCTCACCGCAGGTCTTGAGTATAAAATTCAATGCTAACCCTTCAGTGTGATACTGAGGGAGTGCTGCTCTGTTGGAGGTGCCATCTTTTCGATATGACATTAAACTGAAGTGCCAACTGCCTGCTCAGGTAGGTGTAAAACATTGGGAACAAAAACAGAAGCTGCTGGAAAAGCTCAGCAGGTCTGGCAGCATCTGTAAAGACATAGAACATAGAACAGTACAGCCCAGTACAGGCCCTTCGGCCCACGATGTTGTGCCAACCTATTATCCTACTCTAAGATCAATCTACTCTGCTTACCCTACATTTTACTATCATCCACGTGCCTATCCAAGAGCCACTTAAATGTCCCCGGAGCTGGTTCTGAGGTAGGATCACCAGACCTGAAACGTTAACTCTGATATTGTCCTCACAGATGCTGCCAGACCTGCTGAGCTTTTCCAGCAACTTCTGCTTTTGTTCCTGATTTACAGCATCTGCAGTTCTTTCAATTTTTATTGAGGTGTAAAACGTCGCCTGGCGTTATTTTGAAGTAGAGCTAATCTTAGTGTCCTGGCCAAATATTTACATCTCAATCAATGTCACAAAAACAGATTATTGCGTCAACGTTTGTGGGAGCTTGCTGTGGGCAAATTGGCCACCAAGTTTCCTACATTACAGTAGTTACTGCACTTTGAGTACTTAATTGGATGTAAAGTGCCTAGAGGTGTTGGGTGATTGAAATGAAAATCTTTTGTGCATTCTTACCTTCTTTTAAAAATTGAATGGTGAATCAAAGAGATATCAGAATACTACAGGAAGGAGTAAAGAGAGTGATATATTTGATATCATCTGCATGGATTTTAGCAGAGATTTGACAAGGGCTCCTAGAGCAAACTGATCAGAAAAATAGAATAGGATGCAAGAGAAAGTGGAAATTTGGATCCAAAATAGGCTCGGTGGCAGGAACCAAAGGGTAATGGTCAAATGGATGTTTTTGTGACTGGAAGGATGTTTCAGGTGAGGTTCCACAGGGGTCAGTACTGAATCCCTTGGTTTTTGTAGTAAGCATGTCAAAGATTTAGATGTAACAAGATATTTACAGATGATATCAAACTTGGGTACACGGTTGACAGGAAGGAAGAAAGTTGTGGACTACGAGAATGCATCAAAGGACTGTTCAGCTGGGCTTAAATGTTTCAAATGGAATGCAACCTGGAGAAATGTGAGATAATGCAATTTGGGAGGCCAAACAAGGCAGGAGAATACAGAATATTTGCACTGGGAAGTGTTGAAGGCAAGGAGAACTTAGAGTGCATGATGGCAGGGTAGCTAGATTAGATGATTGAGAAAGTGTACAAGATCCTTTCCTTTATTAATCAAAACAAAATATTTGCACAGGGAAGCTGTCCCAGAACTGTGTAAAACACTGATTAGGCTATTGTGAGAATATTGCGCGGAGCTTTGGTCTCTGTGTTTCAGAAAGGATCTGATTGCATAAGAGGGGATGTGGCCAGACTGAAGAATTTTAGCTATGATGAAAGATTGAGATGTTTGTTTTGGCACCGAGGAGACTGTGAAGAGATTTAATTGCGGTCTGCAAATTTATAAGGTATTTATTAGGGCCCAAGACAAAGTGTTTAGGAAGGATATATTTCTCACAGAAGAAAGGGCATACATTTAAAATAATTGATGGAACAATTGGAAGGGGTGAGGGAAGTGTTTTCAACCAGTGGTAAAGGAGTGAATCCATTGCCTGAGGGGGTGGTTTGAGCAGAAACATTGCTTTTAAAAACTATTTGGATTTGCGCTTGATGTGCTGCCCATGCATTGATTGCTGGAGCGGGGTTTGGGTTGGACAGCCTTTCGTTAAGCTGGAACAAACATGATGGGCCAAATTCTCAGTGTTAGAAATACAGGTTCAGAGTAGATGGAGAGCAGATGATACACATTGGACTCTGTATTTACAAACCGTGTAAACCATTCAGGTGTGTGTAAGAGCACTTCTGGTTATATTAAAAAAAGAGAAGTGCATCTAAGGGCTCTTGCGGTTGTGGCACAGTGGTAGTGTCCCTACCTCTGGACCAGGATTTCAAATCCCACCTGTTTCAGAGGATAGCAACTCTGAGCAGGTTACTTAGAAAATAGAAGCGACACCAAGAGTCTCACATAATAGGTGAAAATTGCCAAAAGTGATTTAGTGGTGAGGGGGAAAAACTGACCGGTTGCGTGTGACAGCACTTCTGGATGTAAAAGAAGAATCATATTCTTCACAGTGTCCACCAATACTCTTAAAGCTTTTAGAGGCAGGTGGGCACCACAGGGCTGGAATGTTTAATCTTCCCCCCACCCTCCCACCACAACTCCATGTTAATTTGATGCTCTCTCTCCCTCTCTCACTTTTTCTGTTATTACACTTCATCATTCAGGCTTTACATGTAAACTGACAATTTCTTCAGAAAGGCGAATGATTTAGTGGTGGAGAATAAAGGAGAAAAGCAACAAGAGTGACTTGGTGGTGGGAAAAAAAGGGTTCAATGGTGCTTAAAAGCATCTCCGGACAGAAAACAAAAAGTGAAAAGAAGAAATGAAAAGCAAAAGTATGAAGAACTGTGCTCTGAAATGTCTTGTGTCGCTGCAGTAGTGTACTTATCTCTGGACAAGGAGGCCCAGGTTCAAGTACCACCTGCTCCAGAGGCGTGTAATAACATTGCCAAACATGTCGATTGGAAACAAAAAACTGTGTTCTTAACGTGCAGGTGAACTGTGTTATCTCCGACTCCTGTTTAATTCAGTTCCCTTGTCTTTCCCAACTCTCCCCTATATTAGTTATTGCTGCACTAGTCCTGGTTAGTAATGCTTGATAATTAATCTTGAATTAGGAACATGGGTGATTTACTCTTGTTGAAGGAGGAGCCATACAGAGGTGTATAATAGCATCTTTGAATAATGAAACAGAGAAAAGCAGCCTTTAGAGAGAGATGGGCACCAGGTCCATTATTTCCTCCTCTGATTCTATTTTGATTTAACCTCTCCCTCTTACCTTTTCTGCCCCTGGTTGTGAATTGCTAATTGTATGTTTGTTTTAAGTGTGCCGCTATGGTACAGTGGTAGTGTTTTTTTTCATTCACGGCACAAAGGCATCGCTGGCTTGATCAGCATTTATTGCTGTGGGTCTGGAGTCACATGTAGGCCAGACCAGATAAGGATGCCAGTTTCCTTACCTAAAAGGCATTATTAAACCAGAGGGGATTTCCCCCAACAATGGATTCATGATCATCATTAGCCTCTTAAATTTAGATATTTATTGAACTCAAATTTCACCATCTGCCATGGTAGAATTTGAACCCCAGGCCACAGGACGTGACCTGGGTCTCTGAATTGATAGTCCTGTGATAATACCACTAGGACATTACCTTCCCTTGCAATATTGCTACCTCTGCACCAGAAGACTTGAATCCAAGTCCTACCTGCTCCGGCAGTGTGGCATAATACATCTGAACAGGTTGATTTTTAAAAATAAAGCCTTGTTTTTTTTTTCTCCCCAGCAACAAGGGGGTTGTTGTCTTCTGGACAGGTAAAGGCTTCCAAAGGGAAAGGTGGAAACTTGTGTTGGTGTTAAACTACGCCAAACCCTCGTAACTCTCTGAAAGTCTCTTGCTGCCTGGTCCGACATATGGATATCGGTCTGTTGAACACAAATGGCCATAGATTTCCATGATCCAAACTCAGTAGGAACTGAGCCTTCTTAAAAGCAAAAACGCAAAGGCACAGGGACAATTTTAATCCGACTCTGGCCTTTGGCCATTGTTTGTATTGCTGCGTTTAGGTCTGACCTGATTTTACACTCCATTGGAGTCAACAAAGTCAAAACCCTTTCAGAGATAGCAGGAACTGCAGAGAGCTCTGCACCTTGTTATCTCAAAGTCAAAACCCTGGTGGCTTCTCACCCAGCTAGGATAACATACGCCCTGTCTTGAAAGGGGTGAAACCTGAACACTATGCAGAAACTTATAAAAAGACGGAGGACTCTAGAATAAAATGATACCATATCGCGGCTAGTAGGTTTTGTAACTTAAGCTACATTACAGTCACCTATTTTAGGATTGGTTTGTCACCTTGCTACGGAGCGCAGCTGCTGGTGTTTCCTTAAGTTGCACTCCTGGGGCAGTTAGATTTACCAAAATTTAATTGCTGATTCAAAACACATGATGGAGTGGCAAGCAAACAAAATACTTAAAACGTTCCCAAAGGAATACCCACTTAAGTATAATGAAGGTATCTGACAATTAAGTTTCTGTTTACGAACATCTCTTACACTCTATGGTTTTGTGTTACAATATTTTAAAGTCAAAGGAATGAACAGCATTTTAATTGATTTTATTTATATAATTGAAGCAAAAAAAAAGAGCCTTAGCTTCACATTTACTTGGCTCCTCAATATCTTCCTCTCATAATTTGAAATTGCCTTTGATATAAACTCATCTTATTTATTCAGTTGCTATTTTAATTGCAGAATTAATTTGAAGGGGAGAAAAATGTACCTGCAGTATGGAGTGAACGCATAAGTGTCTAAACTGAATTGCAAAGCAGTTGATATAAAGATAATAAGCCCATAAGCCCTGAAGTTGAACTTATTTTTAGCACTCTGTCTAATGCATTAAGGCAAATATTGTTTTTTCTTATGTTATGAAGTTGTTAGCCCACTTAAAATGACTGGGATATTGACTGGTTCTGTTAGTGGAACACAGCAATTTATTCAAATACCTTAAGACGCACCCTCAAAATAACAGAGAAAGGGAAAACAAACTGATAGATTGGACAACTTTCTATTTACAGGAAGTTAATTTTCCAAATATTCAGTATCTTTAAAATCTTTTTGTGAAAGTTATTTTGTAAACTAAACTGGATATTCTAGACTTTCTCTCCAGATTGTGCAAATATAAACTTTAACAGTAAACTTACCACTGACAAATGCTCCTTATTTCTTGTATCCACGACTCTTGCCACTACCTAATGATATGTCTGCTGTTCTTTGGGTTTATATATCATTTTGACTGGCTATTTAAAGCAAACTGCATGTCAGTTATGGACTTGCTTTATTCTTCTGAGAATTATCAAGTGTTTCTAATTTGTCAGGTCTGCATTTCATGCACTGTCAAGTTCAAAACATATGAAAGACAACTTTTCCTTCATTAACATTGCATTTATTTTGAACTTTCACGGACACAAGTTTTAATGATGTGGCAGGCGAACGTACCATGTGCTAAAATTTGCCATTTAGGCTGCACTTTTGCAGCCAGTTATCCCAGTGGATATGTGTTGGTTGTGATGCACAGCCCCTCATTGTAAAGCATACAGATTTAGTGACAGGTATCCAAATGCAGCTCCTCCACTTAATACCAGAGAACATGACTGGGATCATCACCTTGATCCAGGATTTAAAACATTTCAGGAGGTCAAATAGAAGAAAGGGGACAGCATCTTTGTGCCTGCCTGGACCTGTACCACAGCCAGGCCAAACCTCTGGTAGAATGAGGTAGTTCCTTGGTCAATTCTAACATCATTTGGCTTTAATGTGCTTGGCTGTCAAACTGGGACTTGCCATCTATGACAGCCTGTTATATTTCACACCAACACTCAACTTTCTCACTGAACAAAAGGTAGGTGTACAGCAAGTATTACATAATACCACTGCCACTGAGTGCTCACCTTTATACAACAAAATTCAACAAGGTAGGAACATTTTGTTTTGTATTCTTTCAGAGAGCATGGAAAGAGACCCTTTGGTTCAACCAGTCCACGCCGACCATAATCCCAAGCTAAACTAGTCCCACCTGCTTGCACTTGGCCCATATCCCTCCAAACTTTTCTTATTCATCTACTCATCTAAATGTCTTTTAAATGTTGTATACCCGCATCCACCACTTCCTCTAGAAGTTCATTCCACACATGAACCACGCTCTGTGTAAAAAAATTGCCTCTCATGTCCTTTTTAACTCTTTCTTCTCTCACCTTAAAAATATGTCCCTTAGTCTTCAAATCCCCCACCCTAGGGAAAACGCACCTGCCATTCACTGTATCAATACCCCTCATGATTTTATAAACGTCTATAAGATCATCCATAAACCTCCTATGCTCCATTGAAAAAATGTCCCAGCCTATCCAGCCTATCTAGCTAACTCAATCTCTCCATTCCCGGCAACATCCTGGCAAATCTCTTCTGACCCCTCTCCAGCTTAATGATATTTTTCATATAACCTGGTGACCAGAACTACATGCAGTACTCCAGAAGAGGCCTTACCAACATCCTGGACAACCTCAACATAACGTCCCAACTCCTACACTCATGGGATGTGAACCATTACTGGTACTGAGTTAACGAAATGTTTCCTTTCTAAAATGGGTACGTTGCTGAAGAACCCAGACTCACAAAGCAGGACAGCATAAAAATGGATTAAAGCACCAAGATCATATGCCTCTAGGGTCACAATCTACACTTAAGAATTACTTCTTTGATGGTGTCTTGTGCCCATTAGTTACCCATAAACCAAATATTATGCTAAAAGCTAAAATGCGCTGAATGCAAAGCATGCCCTCCAGCATCTGAAAGAGAAAGAAAGGCTAATAGTTTTGCATGCAACATTTGATCAGGCCTATTAATCTAAACTTGTTGAGTAGATCTTGAGTTCAGTAAAACTAATATCGGGCACCTACTCCACACATTCAAAAACTATAGTATAGTAAAACATGTTGTAGTGCTTTACAGGATTTTAATGCATTTGAGACTGAGCACATCAGGAGATCTTAAGACAGGTCTTAGGATAGCTTTGTCCAAGAGATAGTGAAATGACTCCACAGAGGCTGGTATCCCGTCACCAAGTCACCCTTTATTTACATGTGGAAAGTCCTTGACACTGACCCAGCTCCCTTAGAGCCAGCTCTCAGAGTGAACAGGATGTCTGACACTCCTGTTCTTATCTGTCATCCAGGGCTCCCTGATTGGACCAGATTAACTGCCCCAATCAGAGAACGCATATTCTATGACGTCCACCTGGCTGACCTGGTTACATTCACTACAGATAGGTGTTAAGGCACATCTTAGAGTAGGAGAAGAAGAAAGAGGTGGAAAGGTTTAAGGTCGAAATTCTGGAGTTTGGGTGTTGGAAGCAGAAGGGATAGCTACGAGTTGTCGACCAGTTAAAATTTGGGATGTATAAAGGCTGCAATTATAGGACCATAATAATCTGGGAAGGTTGTGTAAGGCTGAAGGACTAAAGAAAGAATAAACGTTACTTTCGGTGCCTCTGTTCCTCTTTTAAGCTCAGATTTCCAGCATCAATTTTTTGGTTAATAGTTTTGAGTCATACCTCTACTGATAACCTCGCAAACTAATAATTGTTTTCTATGGCATGAGATGAATCTCTAGGAAATGGTACAAAAACAGAATTTGCTGGAAAACTCAGCAGGCCTGGCGGCATCTGTGGAGAGAGAAACACAGTTAAAATTTCGAGTCCGGTGACTTTTTGGGTTGAAAGGTTAACTGGACTCAAAATATTGACTCTATTTTCTCTCCACAGAATACTGACAGATCTGTTGAATTTCTCCAGCCCATTCTGTTTTTGTTTCAGATTTTCAGAATTTGCAGTTCTTTGTTTTCTTTTAATACATCTTGTATCATTTTAATTGCGTTTTTCATTAGTCTTCACTGTTGGGTGGTAATCTGACTGGGTGTATTGACTGTCCTTGTCTGGTTTCAATCCCTCTCATTTTAATTTCATGCCCAACCAGTGAAGATCAAAATCTACCCTACTTGTATCTGATCTTGCGCAGTAAAAAGCTTGTATAAAACTATTCATAGTGTAGATATTATTTACAGAAATTATCCCTGAATATTGGGGTGAATTAACATTTTTATTATTCAATTGTAAAATATATATTTGTAAAAATATATTAGACATATTCTATTTATAGAAAGGAAAGCACGATTATAATAATGATTCCATTGACTGGCACGCCATCACCAACTCCTTAATGTGAACTTAGTATTCTTCAAATTGCTACCCTAGGAATTTCTTCATGCTTGAAATTTAAGGCCAGAAGTTCTTTTTATTCATTCAAGGGTTCCGGCAAAGCTTGATGTTTGTTGCCCATCTTTAAATCACTTGAGAAGGAGGTCATGACTTTAGAATCGTAGAGTTATACAGCACGGAAACAGACCCTTCTGTTCAACTCATCCATGCCGACCAGATATCCAAAATTAATCTAGTCCCATTTGCCAGCATTTGGCCCATATCTCTCTAAACCCTTCTTATTCATGTATCCATCCAGATGTCTTTTAAATGTTGTAATTGTACCAGCCTCCACCACTTCCTCAGGCAGGTCATTCCATACACACACCACCCTCTCCATGAAACTCTTGAATACAATGGATCGCTTGGCACAGGCAATTAAGATACAATCACCTTGGTGTTAGTCTGGAGCCACATATGGTGTAGACAAGATAGGAATGTCAGGGCACCTTCCCTACCCGACAGTAGTGAAGCAAATAGGTTTTTAGTGACAATCCAGTAGTTTCACGGTCACCAATATTGAGATTAATGTTTCAGTCCAGATTTGCTTCATACATTGAATTTGAAATTCCTCAACTGCTCCGGTGGGATTTGAAATCATGTCCCCAAATCATTAGGCCAGGCTTCTGTGTTATGAATCTATGCATTCACATGAATTAGGAACAACTCAGCCACTCAAACCTATTCCACCATTAAATAAAATCACGGCTGATCTGATTTGAATTATTATTGTCACATGTACTGAGATACAGTGAAAAGTATTGCTTTGCATGCAAACTAGATAAATCATACTTACATAAGTACATGAGGGTAGTAGAATGTAGTATATAGTGTTACAGCTACAGAGAAGGTGCAGAGAAAGATCAACTCTAATATATGAGAGGTCGGTTCAGAAGTCTGATAACAGTGGGGAAGAAGCTGTTCTTAAATCTGTTGGTACATGTTTTCAAACTTCTACCTTCTGCCTGATGGAACAGGGTGTACGAGAGTATAACCAAATTGGGAGGGGTCTTTGATTATGTTGGCTGCTTTCCTTAGGTAGCAGGAAGTGTAGACAGAGTTAATGGATGGGAGGCTAATTTTCCTGATGGAATGGGCTCTGTAATTGGTCAGGGGCAGAGCAATTGCCATACTAAGCTGCATTGCATCCAGATAGAATACTTTCTATGGTGCATCTCTAAAAATTAGTAAGAGTCATTGTGGACCTGCTGAATTTCCTTAGCCTTCTGAGGGAGTAGAGGTATTGGTGTGTTTTCTTTACTGTAGTGTCGATGTGGATGGACCAGGATCAATCGTTGGTAATATTTACTCCTAAGAATTTGTGGATTACTCCACATTTCCACCTATGCCTGAAAACCTTTCATCCTGCATTATCAAGAACCTACCCACTTCAACCTTCAAAAATATTCAGAAGACTGCTTCCACTACCTTCTGCGGCTGTCTCAGACTCATGACTGTCTGAGAGAAAAAAAATCTCTGCAACTTAAATGGCTGACACTTTTTTTTTAAACAGTGACCCCTAGTTCTAGATTCTCCCACAAGAGGAAATGTTCTTTCCATTTGTGCACACTGCAAAGACCCCTCAGGTTCTCATATGTTTCAATCAGTTTACATCATAGTCTTCAAAACACCAGCAGATCCAACCTGTCCAACCTTCTCTTTTAAGCCAATGCATTCATTTCAGGAATCAGTCAAGTAAATCTTCTTTAAACTGCTTCCAAAGTTCCTTAAATGAGGAGAGCAATAGGATACACAGTACACCAGCTGATCTCATCAATGCTCTGTATGACTGAAGAATGATCTCCCCACTCTTGTGTACAAATCCATTCACAATAAATGATAACATTCTTTTAACTTTCCTAACTGCTTGCTGTAACTGAATATTAATTTTTGTGATTCATGTGTTAGGACATCCAAATCCCTCTGCATCATAAAGCTTTGCAATCTCTTACCATTTAGATAATATTCTTCTTTATTATTTTTTCTGCCAAATGGACAGTTTCACATGTTCCTACGTGATACTCCATTTATCAGATCTTTGCCCACTCACTGCTGATCTATATCTTTCTGTAATCTCCTTATGTTTGCTTCATATGTCTTCAGCAAATATACCTTGATGTCTTCATCCAAGTCAATGTTATAGATACTTGTTATCAACCTATGTTTTGACACTCCTCTGGAGCACATGGGACTTGAACCTGGGCCTTCTAGCCGAGAGGTAGGGACACTACCAATGTTCCACAAGTCCCCCCAAGTAACTTACATAAATTGTAAAAAGTTAAGGCTCCAGCATTGATCCCTGTGGAACACCATTTAATACATCTTGTTAACCAAAAAAATTACCCATTTAAACCTGCTGTCTATTTCCTGTTAGTTAGCTGGTATCACAATTGGTGGAAGGTGATGGCCTAGCAGTGTTATTGCTGGACTGTTAATCTAGAGACCTGGATAACATTCTGGGGACCTAGGTTCAAATCCCACCATGGCAGATGGTGGAATTTGAATTCAATAAAGTATCTGGAATAAAGAATCCATTGTCAATTATGAGGGGGGAAAACCCATCTGGTTCACTAATGTCCTTTCAGGAAGGAAACTGCCATCCTTACCTGGTCTGGCCTACATGTGACTCCATACCCACAGCAATGTGGTTGACTCTTAACTTCCCTATGGGCAATAAATGCTGCCTATCTAGCAACACCCTCATCTGTTAATGAATTTAAATAAAACTTTACTGCACCCCTTAGAATACATTTATTCCAAAGAGTAAAAATTCTACTCGGATACCTTTAATGCAAGGATTGCTACTCGATTGCCAACAGTTTTCCTAGAGTTAGAAGCTTTTCAGTGCTGTTAATACTTCCTGAGGTCTAAAGGACATCTAGTGGCATGAAGGTTACATGCCAGAACTGTGAGAAATTCTCAGGTTATACTTTCACTCTAGGTTCCTTATACACTTATATCCATACATTTTACTAAATCAGAAATCACACTACACCAGGTTATAGTCAGTTAGAAGGTTTTAATTGATTAATATGTATACCTGAATTTCTTTCAAGTCACTGCCCTGAGAACACTAAAGGTTTTATCATGTAAAGAAGAGGTGACATTTTAGGTCAGACAATGCATGTTGGGTGTGAGGCCTTGTTTAGAATTAACACCTTCTAACTGATTAAAGATTTAACAGAAACTTAGGTTTGTTTAATACATCCTCATCAGTGGTGTGACCCTTTGATCTTTTACTTATAAATTCTGTGTCTGGAACAATCTCTCTCACTAACACCTGAAGAAGGAGTGAGGCTCCAAACACTTGTGTTTTCAAATAAACCTGTTGGAATATAACCTGGTGTCGTATGATTTCTGACCATGCCTACCCCAGTCTAACACTGGCACCTCCACATCATAGACTTTACTAGGCAATGATGATCGAGAGACAGTGGCATAGTGATGATTTGACTAACCTGATAATTCCTCGTTGTGCTAATGCTCTGGGGACATGGCTTCAAGTCCTGCCCTGGCATTGGTGGCATTTAAATTCAGTACACTAACAAATTTGGCATTGAAAGCTAATCTCAGTAGTGGTTCACTGATGTCCTTTAAGAAACCTGCTATCCCATAACAATGAGTTTGACTTGTAACTGGCCTCTGAAATTGCCTAGCCAGTGACACGGCTGTACAAAATGGATACAGAAAGGTCACATAGGAATCGCCAGCTGGATTACAGTGATTCAAGGAGGTGGCTGACCCTTACCTTCTCCAGACTATGAAAGATGAGCAACAAAAGCAAGCATCATCCGTGATGCTCAAGCCCAGGAAAGAATGAAAGAAGACCATTTTGTTTCGATGGGCAGATGTGAACGGATCAACAACTCACTACCAGCTCCTGAAATTTCCAGGAATCGACTCAAAGGTTTCATCAGATTGAAAAGTGCCCAGGCAGGGAGGGAAGCAGCAAACAGGAAACTGTTGGTCAGCTAGCTTGAAACTGTTATGAGGAAGGTGTTACAACTGATCATTAAAGAGATTATAGCTGCACCTGCAAGATGACCAGGAAGAGTCAACATGGTTTTGTCAAAAGAGAACTCATATGTAACAATTTATTGGAGCTCTTTAAAGGAGTAACACACACTGTGGATAAAGGGGAGCCGGTGGACGTACTACACTTGGGTTTCAGGCAGGCATTTGATAAGGAGCGGCATCAAAGGTTATTGCAGAAAAGGAAGACTCATGGTGTAGGAGCATGGATATAAGATTTACCGTTTGGCAGGAAACAGAGATTATACATCAATGAGACTTTGTCTTATTGGCAGGATGTGAGCAGTGGAGTTCTGCAGGGATCTGTGCATTTTATCAATGACATAGATGAGGAGAGTGAGGCCACGGTAGCTAAATTAACAGATGACATCCAGATAGGTAGTAGGATACATTGTGAAGAAGACATAGGAGGTTGCATATAGAAATGGATTGGCTGAATGAATGGGTAAAAATCTGGCAGATGGAGTATAAAGTGGGAAAATGTAAAGTTTGGCAGAAAGAATGAGAAAAGAACATTAGTTTATATGGAGAACAGAAGAATTCTGAAGTGCAGAAGGATTTTTGTATTCTGATGCATGAGTTACAATATGTTAGTATGCAGGTACAGCATGTAATTGAGAAAGCTCAAAAACACAAGTTGCTGGAAAAGCTCAGCAGGTCTAGCAGCATCTGTGCAGAGAAAATCAGAGTTAATATTTCAGGTCAGGTGACCCTAGCTTGCGTTCTGAGGATGAGTCAGTGGACCTGAAACATTAACTCTGATGTCTCTTCACGGATGCAGCCAGACCTGCTGAGCTTTTCCAGCAACTTCTGTTTCTGTTTCTGATTTACAGCATCTGCAGTTCTTTCAGTTTTAATTGAGAAGGCTAATGGAATGCTATCCTTCACTACAAGAGGAATTGAATGTAAAAATAAGGATAAAACAAAACAAAAAAAAAACTGCAGATGCATGGAAATCTGAAACAGAAAATTGCTGTTGAAACTCAGCAGGCCTGGCAGTATCTGCAGAGAGAAAGCAGAGTTAATGTTTCGAGTCCAATGACTCTTTCATCAGACTAATGTCCTTCAGAGAAGGAAACTGCTATCCTTACCTGGTCTGGCCTACATGTGACCCTGGACCCATATCAATGTGGTTGACTCTGAACTGCCCTCTGGGCAATTAGGGATGGGCAACAAATGCTGCATAGCCAGTGACGCCCTCATCCCGTTAATGAATAGTAAAAAAGAAGCAGGAAAGTAAGGATGGTATGCTTCAGTTATACAGGGCACTGGTAAGACCACTTCAGGAGTGCTATGTCCAACTTTGGTTTCATTTAAGGAAGGGCATAAATGTATTGAAGGCAGTTCAATGGAGATTTACTACATGAATACCTGGAATGTGCAGACTATCTTATGAAAATAGTTTAGATATGTTAGACTTGTTTCCACAGGAGTTTAACAAGTGAGGGATGACTTGATTGAAGCGTATAAAGTCCTGAATGGTCTTGCTAAGGTGGTCATGGATATTTGCTCTTGTGTGTCAGCCCAAAAGTAGGGGGCGCTGTTTTAAAATTTTGTGCTGCCCTGTCAGGAGAGAGAGGTTAAGATCATTTATATTTTGCTCAGAGGGTGATTTGTGAATTTCCTGCCTCAGAAGATGATGGAAACGGGGCCATTGAAATTTTTAAGGCAGAAGTGGATAGATTCTTGTTAGGTAAGGGAATAAAGGATTAGCAGGGGTTGATGAGAATATGGAGTTACAGAGACATAGAGTCATAGAGCTACACAGAACGGAAACAGACCCTTTGGTTCAACTTGTCCATGCCGACCAGATATCCTAAATTAATCTAGTCCCATTTGCCAGCATTTGGCACATATCCCTCTAAACCCTTCCTATTCATATACCCATCCAGATGCCTTTTACATGTTGTAATTGTACTAGCGTCCACCACTTCCTCTGGCAGCTCATTCCATACACACTCCATTCTCTGCATGAAAATGTTACCCCTTAGGTCCCTTTTAAATCTTTCCCCTCTCACCTTAAACCTATGGCCTCTAGTTTTGGACTCCCCTATCCTGGGTAAAAGACCTTTACAATTTACCCTATCCATGCCCCTCATGATTTTATAAAGCTCTATAAGGTCACCCGTCAGCCATCAACACTCCAGCCTATTCAGCCTCTCCCTTTAGCTCAAACCTTCCAACCCTGGCAACATCCTTGTAAATCTTTTCTGAACCCTGTCAAGTTAACAACATCCTTCCTATAACAGGGAGACCAGAAATGCACACAGTATTCCAAAAGTGGCCTAACCAATATCCTGCACAGACACAACATGACTTCCCAACTCCTATACTCAATGCACTGACTAATAAAGGCAAGCGTACCAAATGCCTTCTTCACTATCCTGTTTACCTGGAATTCAAAACACAAAGAAATCAATTGTGATATTGTTGGAAGGCAGAGAAGTCTCAAGTGGCCAAATGGTCTACTTCTGCTCCTGTTTTACATGTATGTAACAACTGATGGAAATAATTGAATTAATCCACAATTAATTAATAGGTTAAGTGGATGGGTAAACTGTGCAAAATAGATTTCAATGTGAGGTTGTTCTCTTTGGAATTGAAAATGATGGAACTTCCTAAATAGTGAAGAACCAATAACAATGGAGTTCCAAAGAGAATTAGATTATGTATGTAGATCATCAAAATGTCATAGATACATACAGAAAATAATCCAAAAGACAAATGAAATTCTGCCTTTTATATCTCAAGCTCTGAACACAAGAGGCTAGGTGTTATGGGTGGAATTTACAACTCCCTGGAGTGGTGTGGACAATGATGAGAATCATAGAATCCTTACAACATGGAAGCAGGTCATTTGTCCCACTGAATTCACGCCAACCCTCTGCAGGGAACCCACCCAGGCTGACTGCACCCTTGTATTTCCCACAGCTAAACCACCTAGCCTGCACAATTTAAGCACAGCCAATCCATCTTTGGACTGGGGGAGGAAGCCAAAGCACCCAGAGGAATTCCATGCAGAAACAGGGAGATTGTGCAAACTTCACATAGCCCAAGGATGGGATTGAAACTCAGGTCCCTGGTGCTGTGAGGCAGCAGTGCTAACCACTGAGCCACCATGCCACCCTACAGCAAGTGGGGAGACATTGAGGAAAGAATGAGACAAATCTGAATTATGAATATTTGCTTGGTTTGCCCGTAAGCTTTGAATAACGACTTCAGAATCTTGTTACTGAGCCATAAATACTTTATTTCCACACACTTGCATCTCATTAAGCCTCTAACTTGTCTCCTTCTTTTAACCACTTCTAATTCTCACCTTCGCTGAGAAACTGGACACTGCAATTTCCTGACATCAGAGTGGGTCCCTATCACCTGCAGCTCACCAAGGTCTTGTTGCAGCCATCATCTAGCTCTGTCTTCACCATGATGTCCCTGTGTACCTCATGGGCACTGTTGTCTTTGACATTTTGTCCCTGTAAGGTGGCAGTGGAAACAGCAATCCACCAGCCTCACCTCATCATCACGCCTGCTCTCAGGCCTACTCTCACATCACTTCAGCCCTTCAGGACTTTACTTTGGAGTTCAAGCACACCTAGGTTTTCCCTGCTTCTGCCACTTTGTTATACGTGCAGGGACACTCATGTATCTCATGCGTTTGAATAGGATGCATCTTACAACTCTTAGAGCATAAGAACTACGAGCAGGAGTAAGCAATTCAGTTCCTTGAACCTACTCCACAATTATGGCTGATCTCATCTCTGCCTCAACTCTACATCTTGCCCATTCCCTATAACCCTTTAACCTATTATTAATTAACAATCTGTCAATGTCCTAAAATTTATTTGGTGTCCCAGTGCCCACCACACTCTGGGGTACTGAATTCTGTAGATCTCTGTCAAAGAGATAGTTCTTCCTCATCCCTGTCTTACATCTGTTACTCCTTATCCTAAAACTATGACCTCTCATTCTAGATTGCCCCACAAGTCGAAGCATTGACTCTACATCAATTTTGTCTATCTCCTTTAGGATCTTAGATACCTTACTTCAGTCTCCTCTCATTCTTCTAAATTCTAGCAAGTATAGGACTAAACTGTTCAATCTCTCCTCGTAGGGCAAGTATCTCATCCTGGAATTAAATCAGTGAGTTTTCTCTGAATTGCTTGCAATGCAATAGAATTGCAGCAAATTTTGTTTCAACCGGCACCTTACGAGATGGCACTCTGAATAAACTGGCAAAAATTATATACCTTAAATACCACAAATTTTACTGTATTAATCTATCCAATTATTATAGAATTTGTAACTTATTTACTTCAATGTAAATATACTTGTTGTTCAATGGAATGGCCACACGAAATATCAACAGTTGATTCAATTTTGAGTCAATTTCTCCTCAAATACCGCAATGTCGGGAGCAGTCAGCTGAGGGTGTGACTGAGAAAGCTTGCTGCCAGTAAATTCTATTTCAGGCAAAGTTGCATTATTATTTAAGTGATTTATGCTGTAAATAAAGTATAACAGAGATACCCCTTAAATTACATTGGTGTGGACCTCTTGATCAACTGCAATATTTGATCAACCATCACGCTCCTGGTCCAATAGGTGCGAGTTACAACAGGGTTTGCTGTATATCCTTAAGCACGCACTCACTTTGTACAGACTTGAAGGCTCCCAGACTCTGTGTGTCGCATTGCTGTGTAGCGAAAGCCTGGTGGATTGCCAAGATGGGAAGCACTGATGAATGAATGGAGTCAACAGGTCATTGTAACACATGGTCTTATGTCAATATCACACCACTACATCAATGTCAATGCACATGTATTTTCAAAATGTGAATTCCCCAGCTTGCAGCTTCTGAAGTGGTGCACAGGTGAGCTGTAAATGTGTGCAAGCAGTGTGAATGTTGCAAGATCCCAGTGGTGGTGAGCATTGCTGCTTCTCCTGTTTTGTGATTACACAGGAGGAGCCCATTGTGGGATGTTAAAGCCTTGAAGTGGGTGCAAAGGATATTGACGAGAATGTTACCAGGAGTAATGAGCTTTGGCTCGGTGGAGAGACTGGAGAAGCCTTCTTCCTACAGCAGAGAAGGTTAACAGAAGATTTAATAATTCAAAATGACAAATATGAAACACTTTATCCATGATGGGTGGACTAAAGGACACAGATTGAAAGATAATTGGTGAAAGAAGTGGAAGGACTACAAAGAAAAGTCTTTTCATGTGGACTACTTGTGATCTTGAATGGTGGGAGCAGATTCAGTACCAATATTCAAAGGGAATTGATCAGAAAGGGAAATGATTGGAAACCTGTCAGAAGAGAGGAATAAAATGGATATTTCTTTCAAAGAGCTGACAGTCACATTGGGTTGATTGGCCTTGTTTGTAATGCACATTTCTATGAGAGCCTGATGGGGAATCATTATAACAAGCACGGCCCACAACAGGAAAGGAAGGCTAGTGCTAACAATATATGACAGGTCCACTTTTTAAATTCAGGAATATTTTGCCTCTCTTCGTTGGCTGATGGATTTTTAAGTAAATCTGCTGATCAGGAGACATGACTGGATATAATGGAGGAATGTCATGCCTTGATTCCAATCAGACGGCACAGTGGGTCACTGCGACCTCACAGCACCAGGAACCAAGGTTCAATGCCAACCTTGGGTGACTGTGTGGAGTTTGCACATTCTCCCTTTGTCTGTGTGGGTGTTCTCTGGTTTCCTCCCACAGTCCAAAGATGTGTAAGTTAGTTGGGTTGGCCATAGTGTCCAGGGATGTGCAGGTTAGGTGGATTAGCCATTGGAAATGCAGCATTACGGGGCAGGGTGGGGGGGTTCTGGGTGCAATGCACTTCAGAGGCTCTGTGTGGACTCGACGGGCTGAATGGCCTGCTTCCACACTGTAGGGATTCTATGACCAGGATGTGAATATTTGTTGGATTTCATCTGTTATTTCAGAGACTGTTTCACCTGCGACATCTTTCACCTGTGCTTGGAAGATTGCCTGATTTGGAGGTAGAGACTACTAACCAAGAGCCACTCTGCTTGATGTAATGTTAGTGATAAACTAAAGTACAAGTCAATGGAAAATCATGTGGTCCCTATTTGGTCATACCCTGTACACGACAAGGTGGAGTGATATGGCTCCAGTAAACAGACAATGCTGCCTTTGATATTCACTTTGCACAGGCAGGTCTCCCTGATTTAAAAAAAAATTCTTTATTGCTACCCAATTTGCTATTAGACACGAGTTAAATTTACATGGTGTTCTCAATTTACAAAACATCCCATTTGGAGAACAGCCAGTAGAGAGAGCTATGGAGCAGCAGTTTTGTGTGTAGAATCATAGAATCCCTACAGTGTGGAAGCAGGCCATTCAGTCCACATGAAGCCTCTGAAGAGCATCCCACACAGATCCACAACCCTACCCTAACCCTGTAACACTGCATTTCCCATGACTAATCCACCTCGCCTACACATCCCTGGACCCTACAGGGCAATTTAGCATGGACAATACACCTAAACTACACATCTTTGGACTGTGGGAAGAAACCAGAGCACCTGGAAGAAATCCACACAGATGCTAATTCAACACACAGTCGGCCAAGGCTGGAATCGAACGCAGCCCCTGATGCTGTGAAGCAGCAGTGCTAACCACTGTACCACTGTGTTGCTATGGAGTAAATTCATTATCTGTTCTGGTGCATGAGGCACAAAAACATATAATGCCAGAACAGCATGTAATGATGAAGGCTAACGGGATGGAACCCTTTGGCTTTTGGATCAGTCCTGCTGCACTTTGTTACAGACTTGCGAATGCAGTGCACCCAGATACAACCAGAAGCCGACAAACAAGAACCACTCTCACCATATTTCTCTGTGAGTGAGAATACAGGAAGGTACTAAAAGAAGAATTCTAATACAAGAAAACATCTAGTTACTGGATCAAAGATTGGCTTTCAGATTACAAACAACATCATGTTACCATCACTTAAATAAAAAATCAAAAGAACTATGAGATACAATTCTCCAGCCTTATGGTTTGGGTCTCGAACTACAGAATTTGTTTCTTGCTATATTTTTTTTTCATCCATAGTATTCATGTCAAACTTTTATTTCTGTCTTATTCATGAATGAATGTGTTTGTTTGGAGTTGTTGTGAAGTTGGATAGAGTACTTGTGGATCGGGAGGCAAGAAATTAGAATTTGGTGTTTGTAAAATGCTAGGGGGAAAGCATTGCATGGTCCCTTTAAAAGATCATGCGCTTTTTCTGTCCTTAGAGATTTAAAATGGATGTCCGTGAGCAGTAGCTTGAAAATTTTCAAGTACACAGAGAGCACCCGAATTGAAACATTTGTATCGAAAGGCTGTACAGTTAGCAGGCCAAGCAACAGTTTTTACCAAGACAACAGGGATATGAATTTAGCCAATCAATTTGAACCAGGCACTTAGATACCAAAAACCTATTAACTTTAAGTCTGCTGGTTTTGACAACATAGGACCAATCCTATGGTAAGAAATATTGATATGTCATCAAGGGTACAAAAAGAAGGGGGCAATTGGACAAATCCCCAGAGCTAGCTGCCATCTACCAGAGCTGAAAGCCCTCAGCTCTCAAAAGAGAATCACTAGCTCACAGCTTCCTCATGTCCCAGAGTAAGCACCATCTAAATAACAATGGTACCAATGGCACAACTAGTTAATATTCCTGACAGAAGAATCAATGGAGAAGGCACAGAACATTCTGGAAGACATGTAACCTGGCTGTAATTTCGAGAGATTAAATTCTTTTTTATATATAACTGGGACTTTTATTTATTGGAACAGCATACCATTAGAATCTTGCTTTATTTGGGAATAGTTAGTAGTTAGAAGGGATTTATTCTGTTTGTTAATAGTTTACGTAATTTGCTTACTGTTAGAGTTAGACAAATAAATTGTTACTTGTTGGTTTTAAAGAGAGTGTCAGGGATTTACTTTATTTAACCACTAGAAGTTGCTGAAAGGCAGGTTACACCACTTTTCACACTCCCTTTACAGACTGTAGTGCAAGGTGCTCCTCTTTGGGTGTTTTGGTTTTAGTTCTCGGGGTGGGGTGTGGTCAGCCTCCACTTTATAATTGAGTTTTAAAGGGGCATTGTTTAACTTGTATAGTACTAGATTAGTAATCTTTTGTTAAAGAACAAGTTTGTTTACAATAAATACTTATTCTCCGGTTAATGCCAAAACCTGGTGTGAATTACCTTTGTCCTGAATAGCAGTTCTTCAGGGAAATTGACAATCTCGGTGCTTTAATTGGGTAATGGTAATGGCTTGTGGAATGTCAGGACCCTGTTATTGATGTATTTTTCTCAACTTAGCCATGACAACAATGCGAGACCTAAGTCAATACAATGAACAGAACATTTTGAGTGTGCCATGGTATCTTTTGGAGAAATTTGTAACAACGAACTGCATTTTTGATTTTCAGCAGAAATCCAAAGATGTGCAAATTAGGTGGATTGGCTATACTGACATTTTCCATAGTGTTCAGGGATGTGTTAGGCTCAGTAGATTAACCATGGTAAATGTGGAGTTACGGGAAACAGCGGGAAGCCAGGTCTAGGTGGGATGTTCTTTAGAAGGTCAGTGCAGGCTTGATGGGCCAAATGGTTTCTTTCTGCACTGTAGGGATTCTATGATTCTGTGACTTTTCTAGATTTGAAATGTTAACTTTGTTTCTCCCCACACATGATGCTTGATCTACTGAACTTACGCAGCACTATGGAGTCAGAGCCCGAGAGCACAGAAGAAGGCCCATCAGCTCATCATGTCCACGTAGTCAGCAAGGACCTATCTACTATAGTCCTATTTTCCAGCACTTGGTCCCTTGCCATGTATGCAATGGAGCTTCAAATGATCTTCTAAATACAGCAACCTCTGTTTTAATGGGAGCCTTATGAAGCAGCACTCTTGATAAAAATTATATACCTCAAAAATGCAAAGTTTACTCAATTATTCTGTCCAGTTATCATAGTTTTTTAATTTATTTACCTCAATGTAAATACACTTGTTGTTCAATCAAATGGCCACACAAAATATCAACAGTTGATTCAATTTTGAGTCAATTTCTTCTCAAATACCACAATCTATCACAATGTTAGTTAAGGGTGAGTGAGAAGGATGGTTCATTTTTGAAGTGATTTATGCTGTAAATAAAGCACAACAGTGATTTGCATACCCCCTGCATTACCTTCCTATTATTTAGTGTGTGTTTTTACATTGGTTATGTGGACCTCTTGACTATCCAGAAAATTGGCTCAATTGGCACACTCCTGGTCCCATAGGTGCCTGTTAATAAAAGGTTTACTTTACTTCTTAAAGGTTGTAGTGGTTTCTGCCTATAACACCCTTTCAGGAAATGAGTTCGAGATACTCACCACCCTCTAGGTAAAAAAAAAAAAAATTCCTTAAATTCCCTCTAAATCTTCTGCTCTTTAACTTGAATCTACAAAGGGGAAATATTTCTTCCTGTCTACACTATCTATACCCTTTATATTTTGTACACCTCAATCAAGTCCCCCCTCAGCCATCTCTGCTCTAAGGAAAACAATCCCATCCCATCTGGTTTCTCTTTATAGCTGAAATTCCAGGTGAATCTCCGCTGCACCTTCTCCAGTGCAATCAGATCCTTCCTACAGTTTGGCAACCAGAACTGCACACAGCACTCCAGTCATAGCCCAACTAACCTAACATACGGCTCCATCATAATCTCCTAGCTCTTGTATTGAATGCCTTGACTAATAAAGGATATATTCCATATTCCTCCTTAACCACCTTACCCAATTGTCCCGTTACCCTCAAGAATCTATGGACAAGCACACCAATGACCTGCCTATCCTCTGCACTTTTGAGGGTCCTATCATTCATCATGTACTCCCTTTGCCTTGTTAGTCCTCCCCAGAATGCATCACCTTACACATTTCAGGATTAAATTCTATTTGGCATGGTTCTGTCAATCTGGCCAGCCCATCTACATAGTCCTGCAATGCAAGGCTGTCCTCCTCACTATATGTCACACCACCAATTTTCATGTCATTTGTGAACTTACTGGTCATACCTCCCACATTCATGTCTACATCATTAATGTACACAGCGCCGAAGCCTGCATTACACCACTGGTCACAGGCCTCCAGTCACAAAGAAGTTCAACTATCATCCTCCACTTCCTGCCACTAAGCCAATCTTAGATCCAATTTGCCAAATTATCCTGGATCCCATGGGCTGTAAACTTTTTGACCACTCTCTCAAAGCTGAGCTTGTAAAAAGCCCCACCAAAGTCCATGTAGATTGCACTACCCTCATTTCTATACCTAGTCACCTTCTCAAAAAAACTCAATCAAACCTCTCAGACATAATCTCCCTCTGACAAAGCTAAGCTGACTATGCTTAATTAATTCTTGTGCCTCCAACTAGAGATTAATTCTGTCCCTCAGAATGTTTTCCAATAGTTTCTTTACCACCAATATTGGAATAACTGTCCTATAGTCCTATAGTTTCTCAGTTTATCCCTAACACAATAAGGTACCACATGGACTGTCCTCAAGTCCTCTTCTGTGTCCAGAGAGGATTTAAAAACTAATGTCAGGGCCCCTGAAAACTGTGCCTCCCACATCAGTCTGGAATACATCTCATCTGGGCCTGGAGACTTACCCAATTTTAAATCTGCACCAATAGCATCTCCCTCTCAAACGTAATTTGTTCAAGTATATCACAATCCTCTTCCCTAAATCTACACCTGAATTGCCCCTCTCTGCAATAAATAAAATATTCATTTAAAACTTTACTATATCTTCCACCTACATCCACAGTTTGCCATTTTAGTACCCAAACAGCCCTACTCTATTGCTGGTTATCCACTTGCCTTTAACATAAAGTGTCTTTTGGATTTTCTTTTATTTCTCATGCCCCCTCTTTGCTTTTCTAAATTCTTTTTTTAAGTACCTCCTGCACTTTCTGTATACCTCTAGGGCTTCTGGTGTTCTGAACTTTCGCTATCTACTCTATGCTTCCCTTTATTTCCTTATTCCACCTTGTACATTCCTTGATATCCAGGGTTCTATGGAACCTTCAATTTACAGGATGACTTTGGCTCTGCACTTTCATCATTTTTTTTGAAAGTTTTCTGCTGCTCCAAAGTAGGATTTCCTACAAGCACCTGCTCCCTGTTCACTTTAGCCAGACCTTGTCTTATCATATTGAAATGGGCCTCTTCAATTTTAAACCTTGATTTCTGGTCTGTCTTTGTCCTTTTCCATGACTATCTTAAACCTCACTGATTTATGGTCACTATCATGAAATGCTCGCTTACTGATTCTACCTTCTGCCCATTTTCATTCCCTAAACTTAGGTCCAGCACCCCCTCTCTGGTGGGACCTTTTACATACTAGCTTGAAAAGCTTTCCTGGATACACTTTATCCATTCCACCCTCTCTAAGTCTTTTGCACCATGTCTAGTTCAATTAGTATTGGGGAAGTAGAAATCCTTGACAATTATTACCCTATTACTTTTGCACTTCCCCAAAATTTGCCAATGTAACTATTCCCTTATCTCTTCCTGATTGTGTCTTTTTTGGGATGGGGGTCTATTGCACACTTCCAGTAATGTGATTACTCCCTTTTTGTTTTTAAGTTCCACCCATATGGCCTCAATTGAAGAGCCTTCTAAAATATCATCCTTTCTTCTTGCAGTAATTGACTTCCTGATGAATATTGCAACACCACCTCCTCTTTAACACCACTTGTTGTCTCACCTGAAGATTCTACACCCTGGAATATTGAGCTGCCAGTTTTGTCCTTCTCAGCAACCATGTCTCTGTGATAGCAATGATGTCATATTCAAATGTGTTAATCAGCAGTCTCAACTCATGCCTTAATCACAAGACTCCTTGCATTAAAATAATTGCCTTCCAGCCTTGCTGAGCTCGCCTGTGTCTTAACCTTAATGTAATTGCTCGGCCTACCAGACGGACTTGGCTTTTCTTTTACATTTGCCTGGGCATTACCTACTATTGTGCCTTCACTATGTGTCCCATTCTCCCGCCAAATTAGCTTGATCCCCCACTAACTGCACCCGCAACACCACCCATTCCCCCTCTCCGCAAGGATGTTGGTCCGGTTGAGTTCCAGGTGCAAATCAACAGATTTCCACAGGTCCTACTGTCCCCAGAAATGGACCTAGTGATCCAGGAATCTAAAGCCCTCCCTCCTGCTTTAACTCTTCAGCTACGTATTCATCCACTCTATCTGCCTATTTCTATCCTCACAGGCACCCGGCACTGGGTGTAATCCAGACATTATGACCTGTGAGGTTCTGCTTTTCAACCTGCTACCTCGCTCCCTAAACTCTTGTTGCAGGAGTTCATCTCTCTTTCTGTGTTATTGGTCCCAATTAGAGATCTCAGATTGTTCACCCTCCCCCATTAAATATTCCTAACCCCAGCCAATGCATCTTCCTGGAGTCACATCTGTGGCCACAGAAATGTTGTCTGTACCCCTCATTATTGAGTCTCTGACCACTATAGTTCTTCCTCCCTTCCGGCTTCCTCTTGTGCAGCTGGGCTAGGATTACTCCAACCCCCCACCTTCCCCACCACCAGAGGAACCATTACTCCTACTCTCTTCCAACACAGTTTAACTGTTCTTTAGTGAGATGCACTCTGGGGCTTTCCTGTCTGCCTCCTGCCTCCCTTCCTCTGACTGATGGTCACCCATTTCTGTCCTTCCTTAAGCTGCAGGATGACCATATCTGAAAATACGTCATCCATGTCACTCTCCACCTCATGGAACCCAAACTCCAAATCCCAGCATTCAAGCTGAAGCTTTCTGCAGATGTGGTCATCCAGACCACCACGAGAATCTAAGATGTGTTGATTACAAAACACAGGATTGAACTCCTCTTCCACTCCTTTAGTTAAAAACAACTCTTACCCCAGGTTTAAGAGAAATATAACATTTTCAAAGTTTTCTTTTAAAAATGTAAAGCTAGAACTCTTACCTTTCCTTAATACAGCTTGGAAGTAAACAAGTACAAAATAACCAGCTCACTGCATTGCACTGATGTTACTTTTACCAGCCTTGTTTGCATCCAGGCAGCATTCCTGTCACAGTTTAACTGCTGCTCCCACCGAGCTCAATCTGAGCCTCACCTGTCAAGTGATACTGACCTGTGGCACACACCTCCCAGTCTGATTCACAATGATATTGACCTGCTGCACACTCCTCCCAGTCTGCTTCACAGCAATGCTGACCTGCTACACACACCTTCCAGTCTGATTCACAATGATACTGACCTGTTGCACACACCTCCCAGTATGTTTCACAATGATACTGACCCATGGCACACACCTCCCAGTCTGTTTCAGTGATACTGATCTGTGGCACACACCCCCCAGTCTGTTTAAGTGATACTGACCTGTGGCACACACCTCCCAGTCTGATTCACAATGATACTGATCTGCTACACACACCTCCCAATATGCTTCACAATGATACTGACCTGCTGCACACTCGTCCCAGTCTGCTTCATAGTGATATTGACCTGCTGCGCACTCCTCCCAGTCTGTTTCACAGCGATATTGACCTGCTGTACACTCCTACCCATCTCCGGTCATAAACTGTCATTATTTCTAGCAGTTTGCTCACTTAACTGTACTCAGGTATAAAAAATATTGAGAAGTACATTGACCATTTGAAAGCTGTAGCAATTCATTGGGCTTTTTCACCCGCACTTCTTAACAGTGTCACATATGGCACAAGAAGCTTGAGAAGAGCTTGAAAATTGTGTCAATAGCCAGATCTTCAGGTCATTTACCACTTTGATGGGGAAACAAGACTGTTTCATCTCTGAATCCATTTCCTGGGAGTATCTGCAATATCAGGGAGCCCCGTCAGTACAAGAACTAGAACTGTTCAAGAGGCAAAGCCAGCAACACCTTCTCAAGGCAATAAATAGCAGATTTGCCACTGTTATCCACATGCCAAAAAACAGTCTTTAAACAAGATTCATTAAGACAGTTGCTCTCTGAAAAATCAGTGTTGGTTTCAAATCTATTGAATTGAACCCTCATGAAAGATAACCAAATGAAAACTTTCTTTCCCCCAAAAAACAGAAGCTGATAATTGGAAAAGTGAGGTTTGTCAAATATGCAAGAGCTTCTCTCCAATCTTTCTGCAAAGTACTATTATAAGGACACTGAAAAAAGATTTTTTTATGGGGTTAATTTGATTTTAGCACTTTTTTCTGTTGTTATAGTTCATCTTGTTTTCTTATGGGAAGCCCTGATTAAGTGGAAGTTAAATGGATTATATTTTCAAAATGACATCCTGTCTCATTTTATTACCACTTGTAAATGATCATTCCCAGATCAAAAATGGCAAAATAATGGAGATTGAAAGCCAGAACCATTGTTAATGAAGTGAAATTCACTCTTCAGAGATTATACCATTCAGCGGGGTAATCAGCAGAATGATCTAAAGAGCAACAAACATTTTGCAGAATGAATTAATAGTCTGCCAGGCCCTTGCCATTGTTTAACATATATTATCATTCCTAGACTTAATAATAACATTTTACAGAAGGTTAGTGTCTCAGAAAATGTGCAAGTTATGCTCTGTTATTACTCAATAAAATCTAGAGAAATAAATGCTCCTATTAATCCTGAATAAAACCATCCTTGACCCATGATTCTGATTCTTTGAATTTAAGAACAAACAAACATCATCTGATTTCACTAAAAATGATAAGAAATTCTAAAGCGCAGATAGATTATAACATTGAGCACAAGTTTGAGTTTTCCAAGACAGCAACGATTGAAAAGATTGACATGACTAAATAAGTCAGCCTTTCTCTTTAAGGTTCCTTTCAGCAGTCTTCAGACTAATGTAATATTTACTTTTATCTTCCAGATGCCTCTGTTTTTGAGTTACAATCAATAAATGTGGCAGATAGTTCATCATAACTAAAAAGTGGTTAAGTCAAGAGATTTAATTTGGTTTACTCCTCTGAAGTGATATACCAGATGGCATGTATAGCCACTGATAATTTCAGAATTAAATATTGTTGATAATGAGCAGAAAGCACTCTTCTTTGTTTGATATTAATTTAGAGTTGGAGCTTGTTAGGTTGATCATACTTGATTATTCAGTCTACCAGCGAATATGCTAACTCTTAAACTATTTTTGTTGCAGGTTCATTCAATTTATCAGAAATTTTGTATGGAATGTACAAAGATTTTACTGCATGGGCCACACTTAGTAGCAAACAAGTGAGCTTGTAACCTGTGGTGAATGTTGATTGGGATTTTTATTAATGAATATAGTGAGGAAAGACATCAATCAATTTAAAACATGGAGTTGTGTGTCTTGTTTAAGAATGCTGCATGTCAAATTCAAAAGAGAATCCTTGCATTTATTTACCACCTCTCATGACAACAGGACATACCCAAACACTTGCCTGATAATGACGTCATTTGTGGTGTTGTCATAATTATAATGTGGATAAAACTTGCACTCTGAATTTTGCAGAAAGCACCAAGGTAATCACTAGATAGCCTGCCTTTGTGTGTTGATTTATCTGTAAACATGCAAAAGTCACGTTAATGTAGAAACCCAAGTTAACAACCGCATCACCATCCCAAAAGGAGTAGATTCATCTACTTGCAAAGGTGAATAGTATTTAGGGATTATTTTACAGACCTTTATTGTTGATGGAAAGCTCTGTCCAACTAGAAGGCAACTCAGTTCCACAAGCCATGATTTCCTCATCTTTAAAGGAATGCTTGGAAGCAAGTAAGACCTGACACATCCACAGGAGAGATTTCCCAAGGCCAATCCACCTTGTAAAGTCATCCCCTTATTGTCTTAGTGAATGATAGGAATGAAAGTTTGATGTCCTTGTTTTAATATTTCATTCACAAGTTGTGGAGCTGATCACTAACCTAATTTATAAGGCTGCTTGGTTAAACTTACTACGTGTTCATGAGTCAAATTAATGTTTGAAACTGGTGTTATGATAGTTCAGTGTAGATTTATATTAAATCAAGCAGGATTTATGTTTTGGCTGACGAAAAGAATACATTGCAAAGATTGAATAAAATAGAAGGAATGATGGTCTATAAATATAACAAAGTCACAAGGGATAGGGTAAAAAGGGTGAAGAAGGAGGAAGTAAGGTGTGGGCAGAATGAATCTGCTGCCTTTTTGACTACCTTAGGTTTTTGTTTGAGTCAGATGGTACCACACATCTCCCTAAATTGGAAATATCAAAGATTTTTGCAAATAATCTGGGTGAACAGTGCAGTGAAGGGCTGGACAAATATTGGAAATGCAATCATTCAGGTGCATGGTTAGACAGATGTTGGGACTTAAAACTTCCATATCTGGGCATCGGGCTGGTTTGGAAAAGACCATTTGGTCATCTTGACTCAGATTGACCAGACGAACATTCATAGTCACAGTTCCCAGCTTCAGCACATTAGTTGTCAGTCAGAGCTGACCTTTCCTCCGAATCATAAGGTTTTGGGCTCAAGTTCCTCTCCAGAACTTGAGCCTCAAAAATCTACCCTGACTGATCCTCCAATGTAGTACTGAGAGATTGCCGCACTGTTTGGGAGAGGCTGGTTTTTGGGTGAGATGTTAAATAAACGTCCTTATCTACCCTCTTCCATAGATGAGAATGATCCCAAAGTACAATGTTAAGAAAGATTGTAGAGAGTTAGGGTCTTCTCTGGTATTTATTTCTCAATCAAATTCACAAAAATGGGTTATCTGAATACTTGCATATTTGCTGTTTCTGGGAGCTTGCTGTGCACAAATTGGCAACAAGGTTTCCTTCATAACAGTAGTGACCACACTTCAAAGAGTCGTTAATGGACTAGAAGGCACTTTGCGATGCCCTGTAATCACGAAAGGTGCTACTGGAATGCAAGACTTTCTCTTTTTCTAAGTGAAAAAGAGCTGAAAGTTCACCTAGTGTCTCAGTGGCACTAAAAACACGGTAACTGATCGCTTGTCTCCTTGCAGCTTGATCTTGATTCATGTAGATGCTGCAAAGTAGATGCTGCACTTGCCCAGCTAGTAACCGTTAGTGCACTTCAAAGCATTTTGTTGCGTGCAAATACTCTGAGAGATTTCTGAGAGGTGAGCTGCTTCAAAAATGCAAAGCTTTATTTATTTTGGGATAATGGGTTTCTTTTGTGACTTATTTTTGTGATTAATGTCAGTTGGAAATCCACATTCGTATGCCTCTCTTCCCTGGAATATCTAAGCATTGCAGTTTGAAAGCATTTGAAGATACAAATTCAGATGATGTAGCATATATCACTACGATGAACAAAGATGTAAAGTTTACAGGCACGGGTACTGCAGTCTGACAGAGCCTGGCAATATTTGCAAGGGAGAGAAGGGCTTTATGCAAGAAATACTCTGGGCTTGGGAATTGTGTGGAGCTAATACTGCTTGGACCTGAATTCAAATCTAGCTAGCCAAATCTTTATATATTTACATTTCCTCCCACTCCCAAACACACAGGTCCAAAATAAAATCAGTTTGACCAATTCAACCCATCCCACATAGTCTACAGTGGGACGACATAGTGGCACACCCACTGGAGTAAACAGAGTGGGGATTATCTTCCCTTACTCCACCTATATCTTCCCAAAACTCTTGATTTGAATCACCCTGAGTTTGCTTGCTCTGCCTTCAGCAACTTAAGCTCTGGAATTCTCTACCCAAATCTCTCCACCCTCTAGTTTCTCTCCCTTTTTTTAAGATGCCCCCTAAAAGCTACATCATTGACCAGTCACCTGTCTTAATATAACTTTATAGGACTCGGTGTCAAAGTTGCTTGACAACACTTTGGTGAAGTGCCCTGTGATGATTCACTAAAGGCAACACAATCAATCAATGCAAATTTTTAGTCTCTAGGGTGTGTAATTTTTACTTTTACATTTGAAATGATAATCAGGTCAGGCTCTGTAACAGGTAGTTGATCCGCTCCACCAGTCTGCAACCTAAACAGCTAAATGTCTATAAAAAGACAGAGGTGAAAGTATCAGGGAAGTGTGAGAAGTAACATTTCTGATGTAAAATTATGACGCATATCACAAGTGCAAAGAACTGTTTATTTTTGACAGTGAGAAATGTCCATGGAAGTTAGAATTTTATACCAAAGCAGAGGGGCCTCACAATTAATTGTAGGCTGTTGCACTGAAAGGCTTGAGTTGCAGGTCTGAGTGAGCCATTCTCTTTTTGACCAAGCATTTAACTGGGCAATGGGATCCCTTGCAAAATCACAAAATGGCTCAGTTCATACACAGTTGTGAATGGGTATGCTTTAGTATCTGTGAAGCACTCAGGACTTCTTATCATCAGGGTTCATTATGACCCTGATAGGACTGGGTTCCATCAGCTGTGCTGATTGTTTTACTTGTAGAGTGAAGGAAGGCAAAAGAAATAGAAAGCAGAGTCAACCAGCCATTTAAAAATTTGTAACTTCTGAAGATTGAAGAATCGTAATGGATCTAAATGATTAACTTTCCACAGTTTTTCCAGCATTCTCTGTTTAATGGGGATGAGCCCCTGATGCCCACCCAAGCTCAGTTTCCAAGTAAAACCATGGGGATATTTATGCCCATCCAAGTGGACATGATTTCCAGTTTAATGTCTGATCTAAAAAATGGCACCGGATATTGGTCTGGCTGATATGTCGAAACTGGGTGGCAATCCAATGATGGTTTGGCACTACCTGCTGACCCACATTAATGAAATTACTTTGGATGCACAGCAGAGAAGGAGACCAACCACTCCAAGCTAGACCTCTATACTAATCAGTTTTGGGGGCTGGTATAGTCCAGTAGGCTGGACTGCTGGTTTGCGAAGCAGTGTGATGCCAACAGCTTGGGTTCAATTCCCATCATCGGCAGAGTTTACCACGAAGGACTCTCCTCAACCTCTTTCCTTGCCTGAGGTATGATGGGCCTCAGCTTAAATCACCACCCAGTCATGTCTCTCTGATCAGAGAGCAGCCCTATAGTCTGGTAAAGACTATGGCAGCACACATGCTGTTCAGTTTTATCCAAAGGTGACCACACCTCTGGGCAAAGGCATAAATTTTCCCATTGATAATTTGGCGATCATTACTGATGGCCTTTAGATGAGTGCCCCTCAGCCCACAATCCATACACACACAACCAGATTCTCAGTAAACTGCAAACGTTGACATTTCCACCCTATTAGTTATAAAGAAAAATCCCATTTATGGAGGCACTTTGGGGTGTCTTATTTAACAACTGAGCAGGTGCATGATAGGGGGTAGAGAGAGAGGGGGGCGCGCTCCCGAGGGCGCGCTGCCGATGGGAAGATGGCGCTGCGTGCCCGCGGGAGCCCGCACTGTGTGGAGAGTGCGCGCCGCCGGCCCACCTCTGCATCGCTAGCTGCCAGCGAGCCGCGAGGATGGAGTTCGGGGACCGGGAGGACATCGGCTTTCTCCAGGGGAGGCAGGAGACATTCTTCCTCAACCACTCACCAGGCAGCTAGGCAATAATCCAGGCACGGCTGCATCAGAGAGCAAAAACAAAAATCACATATTCATCAATTGCTGTCAGAAATTTGTTTATCATCAAGTTTTTGTTCCCTCTCTTATTAGACACTGTTTTTTTCCTTTAAAATATATCATTTCTCTTAATAATAACCATGTGGAGGTGCTTGCATCTGAGGTTTGTTTGGCTTCTCCTGTGCTCAGGACTGTGCAATCCTAGCCTGGCTTTCAGCTCTCATTTCGACCCGGGTGAGTAATGAAAGAAAAAAAAGACATTTTCTCGCTCTGTGTCTCTCGTTTATTTATTGTTGTGATCTTTCTCCCTGCTCTTCTTTCGTATTTGCAAAGCAATATTTGAAGTAAAGGGATAAGATGCGAGCCGCTTTGTAACGAGTGTCTCTCTTCCTCAGTGCAGCTCAGGAAGGATACCTGTCCTCGCTTGCAGTACCTTAACCCTATCAGTGCGGAGCGTGAGCCCACTCTCCTCTCTTCCCATTCCCCTCTATGTCTCATTTCTGTGCATCTCCCTACATCTTCCTGTCCCCTTTCCTCGCTCCCCCTTTCCCCCCTCCTTCAGTTTCTTCATTACCTTCTCTGCACCATCTCTTTCTCCTCCTCCATCACTGCTGGCTGTCTCCCTCCCCCATTCCCCCCCTTCTCTCTCATTGGAACATAGGAAATCGGTGCAGGAGATCATTCTGCCCATCAAGCCCCCTCTAACATGCAGACAGATCAGGGGCTGATTATTTACCTTATGTCAGTTTTCCTCACTATCCCATATTCCTTAATATCACAAGTATCCAGATAGCTATCTCGAGCATGCTCAATGACTAATCTTCCTCAAACCACTGGGGTAGAGAATTCCATATTTCCACCGTCCTGTAAGTAAGATTCCTCTTCATTTCAGTCGTAAACTGCCTTCATCTCATTCTGACACTGACTCTAGATTGACAGACTTGTGCGGGTGGGGGGCACATTCTATCAATACCTGCCTTGTCACCCCTGTACGAATTTTGTGAGTTTCAATGAGATTGTCTGTCATGCTTTGAAACTCTAGAGAATGCAGGCCCAGTTTTCACATTCTCTCTTAAGAATCCCAACATCCCAGAGATCAGTCTGATAGACCACTTGTACTCTCTCTGTGGCAAGTACATCCTTCCTTAGAGAAAGAGACATAATCTGTACATAATATTTCAGGTGTGGTGTCATCAGGACTCTATACAATTGAAGCAAGACGTCTTTACTCCTGTACTCAAATCGCCTGTCATTGCATAATTGAATATACCATTTGCCTTCCGATTTGCTTGCTGCACCTGCATGCTAGCTTTTAACGAATAATGAAGGTCCAAGTTCCTTTGCACATCACACTTTCCAACCTCCCACCACTGAAGAAATAGTCTACTATTTTTCTACAAAAATGAATAACTTCACACTTATTTACATTATATTTCATCTGCCATATTCTAGCCCATTTACTTAGCCTGTCCAAGTCCCCTTAACGCCTCTGTGCATCATCCTCACAACTTACATTTCCACCTAGACTTGTATCATCAGCAAATTTGGAAATATTACATTTGTCGCTCACATCCAAATAATTTACGTTGATTGTGTGCAGTTGTGTTCCCATCACTGATCCATGTGGCACCCTACTAGTAACAGCCTGCCATCCTCAGAATGATCCTTTATTCCTTCCCTCTGTATTGTCTGTGAACCAATTATCAATTCACACCAATGTATTACCCCATACCCACGTGCTCCAATTCTGTTTAATAAACCTCCTGTAAGAGACCTTATTCAATGTCTTCTGAAAATCCAAATACACCACATCCACTGGTTCCCCTTTACCGATGCTACAAGTAACATCCTCAAAAAACTCTATAGCAGGTTTGTCAAACATGCTTTCCCAGTGTCGACTCTGCCTAATCATTTGATTTTCTCTCTATAATAGTTGCTAAGGTTTTCTTGATTGCTGATATGTCTGTCATTCTGTTTTCTGTCTCCCTCTCTTCTTAAATAGGAGGGTTACATTTGCTACTATCCAATCTGCAGGAGCCTTTCCAGAATCTATAACGTTTTGAAAGATCACCAATGCATACTGCAGCCACCACATTCAATACTGTGTGATGTAGCTCATCTGGTCCTGATGATTTTTCAATCTTCAATCCAATTAATTTTTTAAGTATTACTCGGTTATTTATAATAATTGCTTTCAGTTCCTCATTTTCACAAGTCCCTTGGTCCCTAGATTTTTTTCATTTGATTTAATGCAAACTTTAACTTATTTTGTTAACCACAGTTCATTCATTTTAATGTTTTTCTTTGTCTCTTTGGTGAATGTATATTTGTTGTAGATCATGTAGTACTTCTTTAAATATTAGACATTGCCTAAATTCCACCAAATTATCCCAAATCATTGTAGCCAGCTTATCCCTCATATCTGTGTTTTTTCAGAATTAGGAACATAATTTTAGACTTAGTTATATCACATTCAAAGTTAATGTAAAACTCCTACTATTTATGGTCACTATTTCCGAATAACTCCTTTACAGCTGACTTGTTAATTAGTCTTCCTTGTTATATAATACTTCATTTAAAATAGCTCAAACCTTAATCGGTTCTTCAACATACTGCTCCAGAAATTCATCTCATACATACTCCAGGAATTCACCCCCTTAGAATTAGTGCTAATTAGGTCTAGCCAGTCTATATGTAAATTGAAGTCACCCACTATTACCATATTACCCATATTATGTGTAGCTCTAATTCCTGGCATATACAGTGCCTACCAATAATCACTACAGTTTGGTGGCTTATAACCAGTTCCCATTAAGTTTGATGACCTTGCTGTTGCTTAGCTCCACCCACACTTCCTACATCTTGATCCTTTAGTTGAAGATTCTCTCTCACTAATTACTGATTTTATTCCTTATTAGCAGCAGTGCCAAACTTCTTTTTCTCTTTTACCTTTCCTTCTTAAATGATGAATATTCCTAAATATCATTTCACAGTCCTGGTCTCCATAATGGCAGTTAAATCATCCCATTTACTTCTCTTTCACCCTTCAAATGATCTACTTTGTTGGAAACGCTGTGTGCATTCAAATAGAGTGCACTTAAGTTTCTGTTGTTGACATTATTCTGCATTCCGATGCTATGTGATGTTTACCTTTGTTGGTCTATCTTCTAGTTTCACTTAATAATTTTCTGCTTCCTGTCACTAGTTTTGCTTCTCTCCAATCTGAGCTCCCTCTCAAATTCCCATCCCTCTATCAATCCAGTTTAAATCCGTCCCAACAGCACTAGCAAATCTCTTTATAAGGGAGTGTCACCAGACCCAAAACGTTAACTCTGTTTTTTCCTTCACAGATGCTGCCAGACCTGCTGAGCTTTTCCAGCAACTTTGTTTTTGCTCCTGATTTACAGCATCCGCAGTTCTTTCAGTTTTTATTTCTCTTTATGAGGCTGTTAGTCCCAGCACTGCCAAGATGTAAACTTGTATATGTCCCATCGGCCCTGAAACTAGTCCTAATGCCTTGGGAATCTGACACCCTTCCTCCTAAACCAGTTTTTCAGCCATGTGTTCAATTTTCCTGTACCTATGCTCACTAGTACGTGGCATTGGGAGTAATCCTTGTTTACTGCTTTTGAGGTCCTGCTTTTCCATTCTTTTGCTAACTCTCTAAAATCTGCTTTCAGACCTTCACCCCTCTTCCTACCTATGTCATTGGTTAGTACCAACATGCACCATCACTTCTGGCTGGTTTCCGCTCCTCTGTGGAATGTTCTGCAGTTGCCTTGTGACATCCTTGGTCTCAGCACCAAGAAGGGCAACATATCATTCTGTAGTCTTGTTTACTGCCCCAGAAATATCCATCCTGTCCCTTAAATAACACAACTGCCCTTCTACTGTTCTTTCTACTGTCCTAAAGAGCTGAGCCAGCCATGGGGTCATAGACTTGGAAAATAGAAAATAAGAGTGAGATCAATTCAGGGCAACCTGTCTGGTTTAGGCCTGGCACAGGACACTCTCCCATTCCCTCTGACTGCACATTTCTAACCTCTCCACATAGTTTTCTACCTCACAGATGTGCCACAGTGACTCCAGCCACCACTCCACTTCAGACATCCAGAGCTCGAACCGCTGCAGTTGATGTCACTTCCTGCTGATGAGTTTGTCAGTGACACAAGATATGGACACAACTTCCCACATACCACATTCCACTTGGCCAAGCTGCCCTGCCATACCTTAACCTTACAAACTATTTATTGGAGCCAGTACAACTTACCAATTACTCACCAATCAGTAAGTTGCCGTTTACTGAAGTAAAATCCAAAAACTGGAGGCTGCAAAAGGAGATTCTCCTTCACTGAACTCCCTGCTTCACTTCATGTAGCAGTATTCTTGCCCCCTTCCCTTTTTTTCACATCCCCTCCCTCCCCCAACAACTCTTTCTCTCCCTCACTCCTCCCTTCCCCCTCTCACATTTCTATCCTCCCTCCACTTATCTTCACTCCCTCTGTCCTTCCCTTCCTCGATCTCCCCTCCTCTCTCCCTATCTCCCTTCTTTCACCTTCCCCGACATTCTCTCCCTCCCTCCTGTCTTTTTACGCCCCACCAAGCCCCTTCTGTCTTTCCCTCTTTCTCTCTCCCTCCCCTCTCTCTTTTTCCTCCCTTTCTCTCCCTCCGCTTCATGCTGACCGCTGTATGGTTCGCTGCTGGGATTGAGGTGTGCTGCTAGTCGCGCTGCATCTCCGCAACCTCACCTCCTCCCCTCCATCCCAGCCCCCAGTCGGAGAGACACATACACAGATAGGAATGAGCTGTTCATGGGGAGCCGTGGTGCATGCAGTAAGGACACCGCGGGTTTATTGTGGACTGTGCCACTGTCAGCACAGACTGAGGGACTGGGTTCCAGTGTGAGCGCTCTGAGTATCAGAACCGCAGTGAATCATAAACCTTCCGCTGGTTAAAACCTCCGTGAAAAAAAAAACAGGATCACACACGCACATCGAAAATAATAGTCTCCCTATTTGGCAGTGCGCACCGATCAGCAGTAGCTTGCAGTGGGTTATTTTTGGGGGTTGGCCGGTGGTGTAATAGTGAAGGGAATGAGTCTAATTCAGTCAGAACTGAAGCCTTCGTTCCTTGGCACCCCCACCCCAGATACATCTCTTTGTACCGAAAGTGTGCCGTTTTCTCAATGCATTCCCACCCACTATCCATCCGGATTTTGTTTCCTTGTATTTGAGCTGCGGAAGCACTCTATCCCTCTTCTTGCAAGATGTCTATTTAGTCGTGGTGCGTACCATTATTCAGCTGGAGATAGAGTAGTTTTGCGAAGGGTTCCTGTGGTGCGGTGGTAGTGTCCATACCTCAGGGGTCAGAAGGTCAGTGTCGATGTCCCTCCTGCTGCAGGTTGACTCAAATAACTGAAACAGAAGTTGTTGGAAAAGCTCAGCAGGACTGGCAGCATCTGTCAGGGAAAAATCAGTTAATATTTCGGGTCCGGTGACCCTTCCTCAGAAACAGAGTTCCTTAGAGTTCTGAGGAAGGGTCACCGGATTCGAAACATTAACTCTGATTTTTTCTTCACAGATGCTGCCAGACCTGCTGAGCTTTTCCAGCAACTTCTGTTTTTGCTCCTGATTTACGGCATCCGCAGTTCTTTTGGTTTTTGTTTTGACTGAAATAACTGTTGACCTTTGAAGCATCCAAAAAAAAAGCTGTTTAGGGTTCTTTGTGACACAGTGGTAGTGTCTGTACCTCTGAGCCAGGGGACCTGGGTTTCAGAGGTGAGTTATAACATCTCTGAACAGGTTGATTAGAAAGTATGTGTGATTCGTTTACCTTAATAGTCCGAAACCATCTGCTTTCGGAAGCTAAGCAGACTAGGTTGGATGGGAGACCACCTGGGAATGGTGAGTGTAGTCAGCAAACTGGAGGTAATAGTATAGAGATGAAAACATGGGGTTTGCAATGCTCCAGGTTTGATTGCTGCTTGTTTGTTGTGAGTTCAGTTTCTGTCATTGGGAGCTGTCGATTTAAGGAGCTGTAATGGCACATTGCTGGTGTCCCTACTTCAGAGAAAAGTCCCATCTGCTCCAGAGAGAGCTGTTATAACGTCCCCGAACAGGTTGATCTAAAAATAAAAAGCAGAGTTCTGAGGGCAATGGCAACATCCCTATCTCAGAGCCAGGAGGCCCAGGTTCGGGTCCCATCTGACCCGGGCACATTTGAACAGGTTGATTGAGAATACATAGGGTACAGTGGTTTTGGGGGCAGTGTCTCTGTATCAGATCAGTGGGTAGGTGAGGAAGGTAAGGTAATTATCCCCTCCCCAGCCAGCAGTGCCGTGGATTTTGTTCTTTGATGGATTATAGGGTTGTGTTTGGAGCTGTTGGTGTGGTTTGTAAACTGTTGGTGAAGGGGTGAATCTTTGTACTTTTCTAACATTACAATACAGTACAGCGCAAGAACAGGCCCTTCGGCCGACCAAGCCTGTGTCAATTCCTAATCCTTATTTAGACTTATTGCCCAAACATGGTTTCTACCCCTCCATTTGCCTCCTGTTCATGTGTCTATCAAGATACGCCTTAAACATTGCTAATGTACCTGCTTCCACCACCTCCACTGGCAGTGCATTCCCGGCAGTCCCCACCCTCTGTGTGAAACATTTTTCTTGGACTTCTCCCCTAAAGTTTCCACCTGTCACTTTGAACCTGTGCTCTCTTGCAGTTGACATTTCCGCCTCTGACTATCCACCCTACCTATACCACTCATAAGTTTGTAGACTTCTATTAGGTTGCCCCTCAGCCTTTGTCTTTTCAGAGTACACAATTCAAGTTTATCCAACCTTTCTTCATAACTAAAACCAACTAGGTCAGGGAACAGCTTGGTCGTCTGCACCCTGTCCAAAGCATCGACATTCTTCTTGTAGTGTCGTGACCAGACTGCACAAAACATTCCACATGTGGACTAACTAAGGTTTTGTACAGCTGTAACATAACTTGTCAACATTTATATTTGATGCCCTGGCTGATGAAGGAAAGCGTGCTGTATCCCTTCTTCACCACCTTATTCACCTGTGTTGCTACTTTCAGGGATCTGTATACCTGGATGCCCAGATCCCTCTGTATGTCAATGCTGCTAAGTGTTCTACCATTTGTTGTATAATTCACAACTGAATTTGATCTTCCAAAATGCATCGCCTCACATTTGTATGGATTAAACTCCATCTGCCATTTCTCTGCCAAATCTGCAAACTGTATCCTTTGACAATCCTCCTCACTATCTGCAACTCCACCAATTTTAGTGTCATCTGCAAACTTACTAATCAGACCACTTACATTTCCCACCATGGGGCAGCACGGTGGCTCAGTGCTTAGCACCGCTGCCTCACAGCGCCAGAGACCTGGGTTCAATTCACTGTGTGGACTTTGCACATTCTCCTGGTGTCAAAGATGTGCAGGTTAGGTGAATTGGCCATGCTGAATTGTCCATAGTGTCCAGGGATGTGCAGGCTAGATGGATTAACATTGGGAAATGCAGGGGTTACAGGGATGGGTAGTAGGGGTAGTGGGGGTAGGTCTGGGGGTATGCTCTTTGAAGGGTCACTGTGGACTCGGTGGGCCGAATGGCCTGATTCCACACTGTCGGGATTCGGTGATACATAACAAGTGATTTTGGTTCCTCCAAACCTCATCAGCAGCCTGGGGGTCAGCACCCCAACCCAGACCATTAGTCTTTATCAAACCTTCCCACTCTACAAAATGCAAAGGAAGAGCACTGCCAGTAGCACAAAGAGGGAGAGAGATATTTTCTTATGTAAAAATAACAGCCTGACATGAGTCACTTAAATCTAATTAACATGTTGCTTCATACAGGACGCAGTTGATTTTTTTTAATGGGATGTGGCAAAACCAGCATTTGTTGCCCATCCCTCGAACCGAGTGTCTTGCTAGGCCATTTCTTAAGCAGTTAAGAGTCAACCACATTGCTCTGGTTTGGAGTCACATGTAGGCCAGACAAAGTAGGGACAATTGATTCTCTACCCTGAACGACTTCAATGAACCAGATTTGTTTTTGCAGCAATTGATGATAGCTGCCATGGTCACAGCTAATGATCGTGGTCACCATTAATGAGACTAGCATTCAACTCCAGATTTATTAATTCAATTCAAATTCTACCAGCTGCCACAATGGAATTTTAACCCATGTCCCCAAAGCATTCACCTCAGCCTCTGGATTACCTGTCCATTGATATTATCACTATTGTTATGGACCAGACCAAACCCCCTCAAAATATATTAAGAAGATAGTCTAGTCCTTAGCTTTTTCTTATTTTAAAGGCTAGTGCCAGGTGTTGCGTTCTGGATACAATTTGATTGGTCAAACTACCAGGCTTGAAGCAAAACACACTGTATTCATAGACTATAGTTAAAACACAACAAAAGAAAGAATTGGATTAATTTAACTCTATTGGAAAACCTAATAGAATAATAGATTATTTAACTACTAAGCAGTAATTGTTCCAAAATAGTAACATCCCATAAACACACCCTTGGCAAAGGCAAATTCAGTAAAATAGATTATTTCACAGGTAATTCTCCAGTCCAGGAGGAAGGACCCCAGCTATTCACAATATATATAATGATTTGGATGAGGGAACAAAATGTGACATCTCCAAGTTTGCAGATGATGCCAAGTTTGGTGGGAGGATGAACTGTGATGAGGATGCAGAGATCCTTCAGCATGATCTCGACAGTTTGGGTGAGCGGGCAAATCAATGGCAGATGCAGTATAATTTGGATAAATGTGAGGTTATTTACCTTGGAAACAACAAGAAGACAGATTACTACCTGAATGGCTGTAAAATGGGAGAGGGGAATGTGCAGTGGGACCTGGGTGTCCTTGTGTACCAGTCGCTGAAGGTAAGCATGCAGGTGCAGCAGGCGGTAAAGAAGGAAAATGGTATGTTGGCCTTCATTGTGAGAGGTTTTGATCACAGGAGCAGGGATGTGTTGTTGCAGTTGTATAGGTGAGATCTTGGTGAGAGCACACCTGGAATATTGTATGCAATTTTGGTCTCCTTTTCTGAGGAGGGATGCTGCTGTTCTCGAGGGAGTGCAGCGAAGGTTTACTAGGCTGATTCGAAGGATGACGGGTCTGACGCATGAGGAGAGATTGACTAGGTTGAGATTGTTTTCGATAGAGTTCAGATGAATGAAGAGGGATCTCAGAGACTTATAAATTTCTAACAGGACTGGATAGGGTAGATATAGGGAGAATGTTCCTGATGGTGGGCATGTCCAGAACCAGGGGTCACAGTATGCAGATTCGGGGCGGATGATTTAGGACGGAGATGAGGAGACATTTCTTCACTCAAAGAGTGGTGAGCTTGTGGAATTCGTTACCACGGGAAGTAGTTGATGCCAAAACATTGAACGTACTCAAGAGGCAGCTGGATATAGCACTTGAGGTGAATGGGATCGAAGATTATGGAGAGAAAGCAGGATTAGGCTATTAAGTTGGACAATCAGCCATGATCATGAAGAATAGTGGAGCAGGCTCAAAAGAGCAAATGGCCTCCTTCTGCTCCTATCTTTTATGTTTCTAAAACTCTGAGAGAGAGAGTAGCAGGGAGAGATGTACTGCAGCTTCCAAACCCAGCTTCAAGACCCTAGCAACTGTTACAGAAAACCTAAAACTAAAAATTGTGTTAGTGCGCAAGTTTGACCCCACCCATTCAGGCTGCTTCTATTGTTCCAACTTTTTAAAAAACCCAAGGCTTCACAAGCTGTTTACTTTATTGTCTTTGGAGCAGACTGCCTTTCACCTCTGTTACAACCTTCATTAAAAAAAAGACAAAATACACCACTTAAAGCCTTAGTATCCTCACACTTTGCTACTATTTCCTGCTAACATGCTTTCACTTTAGTGCCAGTTCAACATCAGACCAGGTTTTCGTTATATGTTCACAGGCTGTAAGCATCACTGGCCAGGTCAGCATTTGCTGGTGAACTACCTTCTGGACCCACTGAAGTCCATGAGGTTACAGGAGCCACCAGACACAGTGCTGATATCAGAAAGGAGGTACCAGAGACCCAGCATGTGCAGAATCAATAGAAATATAGAACCATTTGGCCTTTGTAGGCATTTATGGGCATTTAGCCCACTGTGCCTGGTTCCAGTGAAGTACCATGTGATGTTTAATCATGTTTAGAGATGTTTGATGAATACAAAAGCTCTCCTCTTCAATTGTATTTTGTAGAGTCATAGAATCATAGAATCCCAACACTATATAAGCAGGCCATTTTGCCTATTGAGTCCACACCAACCCTCCGAAGGGCATCCCACCCAAACTGACCTCCTACCCTATCCCTGTAACCATGCATATCCCTTGGCTAAACCACCTAACCTACACATCCCTGGACACTATGGACAATTTAGCATGGCCAATCCACCTAATCTGTACATCTTTGGACTGTGGGAGGAAACCGGAGCACCCAGAGGAAACCCATGCAGACACGGGGAGGATGTGCAAACTCCACACAGTTGCTTGAGGGTGAAATTGAACCTTGGCCCTAGCACTGTGAGGCTGCAGTCCCAATCACTGTTTCACTGTGCTGTTGGAGGGTTTGATGAGGACCACTGCTCCAGGTTAGGGTGCTGAGCCCCAGACTGTTGAGACCTATTGGATGAGGCTTGGAGGAACCAAAACCACCTCCTCCCAGGATGAGACCTGTTCATTAATAGATGAACTGTGGCAAAGCTCCTACATAAATTAAATGTCGAATAAATATATCAGTAATGTACTGCTCTCTCTCCATGGTTGCCTAAATGAAGGAATTTGTGCTGCTCATATACTGCAGTTGCATAAACAAATCTGTGCTCATAATGTGTGATTTTTACACATGAATCAGCCTGCCTGTCCAGTATCACAGTTACATAAATGCTACAGTTAACTTTTAATTGCAATAAAGTCACACAAATTTGGGTGTGTTTTTCCATTCAGTCTTTATTTCTCAAAATTGTTCTGCAATATTTTACAATTCATCAATATGTCACAAAGTTTACACTGTACATATTCTAAAATTAGATTCCATAGGCATAAGAGTAAACATCCCATTGACAATAATGTGTCTCGGAATTGGATCCTGTCTTGAACTAGTTCAAGTTCAACACTTCAAATTTATGAGAATGATTCCAAGAGGAGAAGCTGCAGTTATGAAGATAGATTGGAGAGTTGGGACTATGTTCCTTAGGGAGGAAAAGGCTAACAAATTTTATTTTCAAAATCATGAGGGGCTGTGCAGAGTAGATATGGAGAAACTATTCTGTCTCATAACAGGATTGGAAATGAGAGGGCCTGGATATAAGTTACTTTGTGAAATGTGATCTGAGATCAAACTTTTCCACACAGCAAGTAGTCAGGGTATGAATGCACTGCCTGGAAGTGATGCGGAGGGAAGTTTGGTTGAGACATTCACAAGGGCATTGGATAATTACTTAACCAAAAACAATGTGCGGGGTTATGGGAAGAGGCAGGAGAATGGCTCTGAATTGGGATGCACATTAAGATAGCCAGTGTAGACATGATGGGCCTAGCAAGCCCCTTGTCCACCATAACGATGACTTGATTTTGTACACACCATTTCCAAATGGGCCCCACTGAATCAGTTGGCCTGAATCTTGCTCCCTTCAGATTTGGGATGAACATGGAGTACTTTCCATTCGAAATGTCCAATAAAAAAACCACAGACATGGAATAAGTTACTTATGTTCCTATTGCTTGCTGATGGAAGGTGCGAAAGGATGTGCAGTGGAGCACTCTGGGAGTGCCTCAGGAGGATGGGCAGCAGCACTCATATTGAGATTGGACGGAGGAAGGAGGTGTTTGACTGAATGGAGCACCTTGGGTCAGTGTGGAGGCTGGGCGTATTGGGAAGGTTTTCAGTTGGGAACAATGGAGAGCTAAGAATGTTATGATCCCTAAAAACAGATTGACGTACCCTCTCTCCAATATTCCTCTTTGGTTCACGTTCTTGCATGTTTAGCATGGTTAATTTGAGGTCATCGAAACTCTGCTTCCCGTGTCACAACTCGCAGCAAATTCAAACAATGTCTTCATTTAAAATTCTTACTCTTTTTTCAAATCCCTCCATGACCTTGCCCCTCCCTATCTCTGCAACCTCCTCCAACACCGTAACCCTTGGAGATCTCTGTGCTCCTCTAATCTGTTCTCCTGTGCTTTCCCGGTTGTAACTGATAGCAGAGGGTGGCAATGTTAACCTGTTATTTAAAAAGATGGGGAGAGAGAAAATGACGAACTACAGACCTGCTACAACAATTGTAAGGAGAATACTAGAATCTGTTATCACTTGGCTAATAGTGATCCGATTGGGCAGAGTCAGCATGGATTTGTGAAGGGGGAGATCATGTTTGATAGACCTTTTGGGGTTTTATAAGAATGTTTCTAATAAAATTGTTAAAAGTGGATGCAGTACACTTGAATTTTTAGAAGGTTTTTGATAACGTCCTCCACAAGAGGATGGTTATCAAAAGTAAAGCACATGGGATAGGAGATAATGTACTGGCATGGATTAATGATTGGTTAGCAAACAGAAGACAGTGTCAGAATAAATGGGTCATTATTGCATTGGCAGGCTGTGACTAGTGGGGTAGTGTAAGGATCTGTACTTGGGCCCCAGCTGTTTACAATAAATATCAATGGCTCGGATGTTGTGACCACATGTAGTTTTTCCAAATTCACAAATAATACAAGGCTAAGTGGGAATGTGTGCTGTCAGGAAGATGCAAAGCAGCTTCAAGAGGAATTGGACAGATTAAGTAAGTGGGAAACAACATGACAGATGGATCATAATGCAGAACAATGTGAGGTTATCCAATTTGGGTAGAGGAATAGATGGTGCAGAGTATTTCTGAAATGGTAGGAGATTAGAAATTGTAGATATACAGAGGGACCTCAGAGACTTTGCCAATAAGTCACAGAAGACTTGCAGGTGCAGCAAGTATTTAGGAAGATAAATAGTTCATTGGTCTTTATTGCAAAAAGGTTGGTCTACAGGTATAGCAATGTCTACCAGGAGTACAGAAGTAGTGAAGTCTTGGTTTAATTATATATGAGATTGATTAGACCATGCCTGGAGTACTGTGCGCAGTTTTTTCTCTTACCTTAGGAAGGATACTATGCAATCGAAGGAATGCAATGCAGTTTCACCAGATTTGTTTTCGGAATGGTGGGACTGGCCTATGATGAGAATTTGGGGAAACTGGGCCTGAATTCTCTGGTGCTTTGAGGACTGAGAGGTGAAACCTACAAAATACTTAAACAGATGGACAGAGTAGAGGCAGGAAAGTCTAGAACCGGGGAACACAATTTAAAAATAAGGGAGAAGCCATTTAGGACCAAGATGAAGAGAAACATTTTTATATAGAGGGTGTGAGTCTTTGGCATGCTCTACTCCAGAAGGCTGTGACAGCTTGGTCACTGAGACATTTACAGATTTCTAAATGCCAATGACATAAAACGGTATGCTGATGGTGTGGGGAAAATGATGTTAAAGTAGGCGATCCAGTTGAATGGTAGAGCAGGCTTGATGGACTGAAAGACCTACATCTCATTCTGTGTTCCTAAGTTCTTAATTGCTCCATTATTGGTGATTGTTCATTTGGTTCTGAGGCCCCAAGCCTCTCGAATTCCCTCCAGCCTCAGTTTTCTCCCTAAAGATGATTCTTAAAAACAACTTTTTGACTTACTTTGGACATCTGACCTAATATATTGGCTAATATTTATAATGTTTCTGTGAAGCAGTTTGTCTCATTTTCTAGTGATTGTAATGAGGTCAGCCAGTGGACCTCACAGAATATGAGTTCCCTGATTTGGGCTGTTAATCTGGTCCAATCAGGGAGCCCTGGCTGATAGATATAAACAAGAATGTCAAAGGCTCTGTTCACTCTGAGAGCTGGCTCTATGGGAGCTGGATTACTGCCAACGACTCTCCACGTGTAAATAAAGGATGACTTGGTGATGGGCTACTGGTCTATGTGGAGCTATTTCAGTGGCGATGAGGGAAAAGCACGCTCCGGAAGAAATTCACTTGCAACAGTTGTCTTTGAGTTGGGGTAAGCATTTATGGCATCATGCTGTTATTTGGGAAGCTTAACTTGTTTGATCCTGCCATTGAAAGCTGGGCCTAGTATGAGGAAAGAATGCATTACTTTTTTCTGGGCAAATGACATTGGGGCAGATGAAAAGCAACGGGTAATTTCCTGACAGCTTGTGGAGCTGCAGCTTTTTCAGTTATCAGGAGCCGAACTTTCCTTGAGGCACCAGATACTAAAACCTTCCACGAGTTGATAGATTTATTTAAGGAATATTACGACCCCAAGCCTCCTCTAATTCTGAGACTATTGCTTTTACTCGGCAATTCGAGAACCAGGGGAATCTGTATCGGTCTAAGTTAAGGTGACTAGCAGAAGCATGTGACTTTGGTTTAACCCTTAATGAGATGCTGAGAGGCCGTTTGGTATGTGAGATTAATAATGTAACCATGCAAAAGCGCCTACTAGTTGAAGCCCAACTGGACTCAAACAGGCACTGCAACTGGCTTTATCATTGGGAAATGCAGAAAATGGAGCGTATGAGTTGTAGGGTATTTCGATGGAAGTGGACACCCTCACCAGTCCGACTGAGCTTGGGGAACACCACTTGGGTGAAGGCAATTGCATAACCTCACTCAGGACGTATCCTGAACAGAGGGACTCTAGGTCAGCCCACAGCAAAACCCCACAGCAAAGCCAAGCCTCAGCCAAATGGTTAAAAGTTTCTACAGGATCCGGGCTGGCAAGCTCTTGTAGTTGCTGCCAGTATGTGGACCCGTGACAGCAAAAGAGTCTCACTAGGCCTGAATTGAGCACCAAAAACTTATAGGCCAGTATCCAGGAGAGTGCACACCCTGGAAAGTCCACCTATATCTGGTTTGGAACAGTTACATTGCTTAGCAACATCCAAATCGGGGCCAATCAAAATAAATGTCTGGATGAATGGTCGCCCGGTTCTAATGGGGGTTGATACCCATGCAGCTGTTTCAGTGATAGCAGAAGCAGTCTTTAACAAAATTCACTCTGGACCCCAGAGTTTGCACAAGACCTTGGCTAGACTGAGAATCTACACCTGGAAACCTTTACAGATTAAGGGTACAACTTTAGATCCGGTCTTTTATTTGAAGCAGCTCGTTCAGTTACCACTGATTGTAGTGAAAGGCTTGGGTCCAAACTTGGTTGGGTAAAGTTGGTTGAGAAAGAGTCACCTGGACTGGCTCAACATTTTTTTCATGCGAAAATGGCTGCCTGAATGAAATCCTAATTAAAAATCTGGAAGTTGTTCAGAAGATCTGCGCACAATCAAAGGAGCTGAGGTCACCTTGCATGTTGACCAGAAACCAATTCTGTGATTCTGTAAGGCCCACCCAGTGCCTTTTGCCTTATGGACAAAAGTACAGGCAGAAGTCAGAAGGTTTGAAAGTGAAGGAATCATCAAAACAGTACAGTTTGTGGAATAGACAGCACCGGTCATACCGATTACAAAGCCTTCCCGGTTGGGTCGCCTTTGTGGGGCATTTTAAACAAATGGTAATTTGCTTTTTGCAGCTGGATAAATACCCAGTCCCTCGCACAGCGAATTATACAAAGCTTGCAAAGACGGTGGCTGTCCTTCACAAAGTTGGACATGAGCCATGAGTATTTGCAATTGTGGTTAGATGAGGATTCCCAGAAATAGGCTACGATTAATGCCCACAGGGGTTTGTACCAATACAAGAGACTGCCATTTGCGGTATCATCAGCCTGTGCAATTTTTCAGTGGACAATGGAGAACATTTTGCAAGGTCTACCCCAGGTCGCCATTTATCTGGATGATGTGGTAATAACAGGGAAGACCAATAAGGAGCACTTAAAGAACTTCGATATAGTCCTTAGACATTTCACCCAGATGGGCATATGCCTCAGAAGGGACAAAGTGACCTACCTGGGCTACAGAGTCGACAAGTTCAGACACAATTGGTTGGAAGATAAAGTGAGCATGATCAAAGATTCCCTGACTGTTAATCTGACCCAATCAGGGAGCCCTGGCTGACAGATAAGAACAGGAGTGTCAGAGATTCTGTTCACTCTGAGACCTGTGGAGCTATTTCAGTTTTGTTTTATTAAAGACACAAGGTTGTTGTTGTTAGCATGGACTGATATTAGAATTTGCTAGCTCATATTACATCACACACCAGTTGGTAACATTGGAGCGTAATAAATATTGCAACTATGTAATATTAGAGGCTTATACATCATATAAAAGCAAACTACCATGAGAAAAAAGCAAATGCTGAAATAACAACAGAAAAAGCTGCAAAATGCTCAGCAGGTTTGCTGCATCAGTATAAAGGGAATTGAATTTAACATTTCAGTAAATGAGATTTCCTCAGAACTTTTACCCTAATCTGTGTTCTAATATACAGCCGATATACATCGATCTGAAACATTAGCTGTGAGGTCAGAGGCTGGGAGTTTTGTAATGAGGTGCTCAGTCCCCAAAGCCTGTCCACTTTCTGCAAGGTATAAGTCAGGAATGTGATGGAATACTCTCTTCTTGCCTGGATTAGTGCAGCTCCAATTACACTCAAGGAGCTTTAAGACTACCTTCTAAAGGGCAACTTGGGACAAGCAATATATGCTGGATCCAGCAAAAAGCAGCCTGCTTGATCAGCATCCCATTCATCACCTTTAAATGTTTACTGCCTCTACTACTAACACACAGTCGCAGCAGCGTATACCACCTACAGGATGTGCTGCAGCTACTTGCCAAGACTCCTTTGGCAGCATCTTCCAAACACACAACCTCTTCAGTCTAGAAGGACAAGGGCACCAGATTTATAGCAGCACCAGCACCTGCAAGTTTCCCTCAACAGTTTCTGCAGTAGTTCAGAAAGGTGGTTCACCACAGTCTTCTGGAGGGCAATTTAAGAATGTGAAATAAATATTGGCCTTGCCTGTGAACCCCACGTCCCACGGGGAAGAGCAGCTCCTTCTGGGATTGCAGGCTTAGTTAAAAATGTATTATAATTATATTACAGTTATTACAATTAAAACATGTTTGAATAAGTACATGAATATGAAAGGTTTGGAGGGATATGGGCCAGGAGCAGGCAGGTGGAACTAGTTTAGTTTGGTATTATGTTCAGCATGGACTGGTTGGACCAAAGGGTCTGTTTCTGTATGACTCTATGACTCTTAAGTGTCACCAAACAAAGTTTGACATCAAAGCTTGTAGGGGAATGCCAAGATAGTTCACCAGAAGTTTGATCAAAGAGATAAGCTTTCAGAGCAACATGAAGGAGGTACAAGGATAAGGGAGGGAATTCTAGAACAATCCACCGAAGCAGATCATGGTCGGGCTGACAATAGTAGGGCAATATAAATTAAACAGGAGACCAGGGTAGGAGGATCACAGAGTAACCCAGGGGGCCATTTGGCTGAAAGAGATTAAAAAGATGGGACATTGAACATAAGTGGGAGAATTTTAAAGTTGAGGCATTTCTGGACTGGACTATAATGTTAGCAGGAGGAATGGAACTTAGTGAGAGTGAGGATAGTGACAGTAGAACATTCCTTTATTCATTCACGGGACAAAGGCCTCACTGACTTGGGAGCATTTATTGCCCAGAGGGTAGTTAAGAGTCAACCACATTGCTGTGGGTCTGGAGTCACATGTAGGCCAGACCAGGTAAGGATAGCAGTTTCCTTCCCTAAAGTTATTTGTGAACCAGGTGGGTTTTTCCCCCAACAATCAATTCACAGTCAACAATAGATTCTTAATTCCAGATATTTATTGAATTCAAATTCCATCATCTGCAATGGTGGGATTTGAACCTGGGTCCTCAGAATGTAATCTGGGCCTCTGGATTAACTGTCTAGTAATAATACCGCTAGGCCATTGCCTATGTTCACAATAATGGAAGGTGCTGGGAGGATGAATGGCTAGGAGAGCATGGGGAGAGTTGAGTCTGTCAGTGACAATGGAAGGAATACAGATTTCATGGCGAGATGAGCATAGGCAGGGACAGAGATCAGTGATATTTCTGAGGTGAAACTCAGAAGTCCTGCCGATGGAGAGTATTTCTGGTTGGAAGTTCATCTCAGAATCAGATTGAACTCCAAGATTGTGAAGAGACTGTTTGAGTCTCAGTCAGTGAGCGAGGAGAGGGGTTGGGTCAGTGGCTTGAAAATGGAGTTTGTGTTTGGGATGAAGGTAATGGCTTTCTCATTACTTAATTGGATAATTTTTTTTGATGAGGTGTCATTAGATGTTTCATTATGTATCTAGACAGATACATGAATGGGCAGGGAGCAGAGGGATACAGATCCTTGGAAAATAGGCTCAGAGATAGTAGGAACTGCAGATGCTGGAGAATCCGAGACAACAAGGTGCAGGGCTGGATGAACACAGCCGACAGGTTTAGATAGAGGATCTGGATCGGCGAAGGCTTGGAGGGCTGAAAGGCCTGTTCCTGTGCTGTAATTTTCTTTGTTCTTTGTTCTTTGTTCTATCAGAGGCAGCAGAGAGAAGGTGGTGAGGTCATGCTAGCGGTCATCAGTGTCCTGTGGAATTTTTGGAGAATGTCATTCACAGGAAGTATATAGATGAAAAATAGAATGGTGGGGTTTGGGGGCAGGGATAGAGGAGAACCTCGCAGGAGCAGGAAGGAAACCAATTTATAGTTTTTTTTTAATGTCCTGCTGCTGCTTTATATGGGAAAATGCAATAGCCAGTTGCCAAGTAATTTGTTTAAGGGAAAGTTGGCTTGGACTCCCTTTTGAATAGCACCACGGAATCTTTACTTTTCACCCAAGCAGGCAAAAGAGCCTCAGTTCAATATTTCATCCAAGTAAAGACACCATTGTCGGTGCAGTCTTTCATCAGTCCTGCACTGAAGTATCAGCCTAGAATGCGTTCAGTTTCCCATCAAAAAGACATTGAAATTAAAAAAAATCTCTTGTTCTATCCATGGAACTATCTTCTCCCCACTTTAGTCTTTATGCTGTCTTCCACTTGCACTGTCTGTCTCTCTCTGTTCCCATCCCCACTCCCCTTTCTGTCTGACATTTTTACACTTGTCTCTCCACTTCTTTCTGTGTTTGACCTCTTGATTCCTCTGCCACTTGTTCAGTAAATCCTTGTCATATCTCAGCAAATAGGACTGACCCAGACTTGATCTTTCTGGGTTGTACTATCACGCTTTTAGATCTCGCAAACCGCTCACATCATGCATCCCTTCCGTCCCTTGATGTTACTTGCTCTACTTTTCCTTTCACAACGGGCATCTGACGAGAGAGTTACTCCTGCTGCTCTAAAAATAGCCGACTTGCTGTTTGTATTCCTCAGCGGCAGGGGAAGTGAATTGATTGTTTTTTTCTCATTCCACGGGATGTGGGCATCGCTGACTGGGCCAGCATTTAATACCCGTCTCTAATTGTTCTTGAGAAGGTGGTGATGAGCTGCATTCTTAAATCTCTGCAGACCATGTGGCGCAGGGACGCCCACACTGTGTTAAGGAGGGAGCTCCAGGATTTGGACCCAGCATCAGTGAAAAAAAAATGCCAATAAAATTCCAAGTCAGGATGGTGTGTGACTTATCGGGGGATCTTGTAGGTGTTGATGCTCCCAATTACCTGCTGTGCTTGTCTTTCTAGGTGGTAGTGGCTGTAGGTTTGGAAGGTGCTGTCTAAGGAACCTTGATGAGTTATTGTAGTGCAGCCTGTGGATGGTACACACTGCTACGAATGAGTTATTGGCGGACAGAGTGAATGTTTGTGAATATGGTGCCAATCAAGCGGTCTACTTTGTCCTTGATGTTGCCAAGCTTCTTGAATGTTGTTGGAGCTGCACTGACCCAGACAAGTGGGGAGTATTCTATCACACTCCTGACTTGTGCCTTGTAGATGATGGACAGGCTTTGGGGAGTTAGGAGGTGAGTTACATAGCGTTGAATTCGTAGCCTCTGACCTGCTCTTGTAGCTGCAGTATTTATGTAGTTTGGTCCAGTTTAGTTGTTGGTCAATGGTAGCCCCAGAGTGTTGATGGTGGGGGATACATTGATGGTGATGCCATTGAATGTCAAGAGGAGATGGTTAGATTCTTTCTTGTTGGAGATGACCATTGCCTGAACCTTGTCTTGTGTGAATGTTATTAGCCATTTACCAGCCTAAGCCAGGATGTTGTCCAGGTCTTGCTGCATTTAGACATGGACTGCTTCAGTTTCTGAGGAGTTGCAAATGGTGCTGAACATTGTGCAGTCATCAGCGAACATCCCCACATCTGACCTTATGATGTAGGGAACTGAAGCTGTTTGGACCTGGACACTAGCCTGAGGATAGGGTTAAGGTTAGGCATGTGATATATGCCCCTTCAATCTAGCCACCCACTGCATTTCCAGACTGGCTCCAGCCCCTGTCTTCACTTAGTATCACACAAAAGGAGTTGAGGGCTGTCTGCAGTGATGGTTTGGAAGCCAGTGATGGGTTGGACTAGGAAGCACTGATAAAATGCAAAGGTGCAAAACAAAATCTAGACCTCCAAAATGAGCATGAAGTAAAACCTTTTACCTGTATTATCTGTGTAGCTCAGAGGGTAGTACTTTCATCTTTGAATCAGACATCTGTGTGTTTAAGTTCCACTCCAGTGACTGAAGCAGAGATCCACGCTCAGAGTCTAGTGCAGTAATGAAGGCGACCTGCACTGTTGGAGGTGCCATTATTCAGATGAGACATTAAATGAAGACCTTCTTTCTCTGTCTGGTGGATGTAAAAGGTAGCAAGACTCTACTTCAGAGAAGAGCAGGGAAATCTCCCTGATGTTCTGGCAAATATTCAGCCCTCTGCCAGTATTTCTAAAGCAGGTGTTTTGGTCACTACCACATCACTGTCAAGATGAGTTTGCAGTGTGCGAATTGACTGCTGTATTTTCTATATTACAATACAGTTACTCCATTTCCTGTGAGCTGGTTTGAGACCTCCTGAGGAGCAATTCATTATACAAAGGAAAATATTTAATATTTTTTATTCATTCATGGGATGAGGGTGTCGCTGGCCAGGCAGCATTTATTGCCCATCAGTAATTGCCCAGAGAGCAATGAAGAGTCAATCACATTGCTGTGGGTCTGGAGTCACATGTATGCCAGACCAGGTAAGGGTAGTTTGGGTTTTTCCTGACAATCAACAGTGGATTCATGGTCATCATTAGAGTCTTAATTCCAGATTTTTTAAAAATTAAATTCAAATTCCACCATCTGCTGTTGCAGGATTTGAGCCCATTCAACCCTGAACATTCCTGGGTCTCTGGATTAACAGTCCAGCAATAATACCACGAGGCCATCACCTCCTCCAAAAGCATTTCTTTGACCAGTGTTCCTATCTCCAAGCTCAGAAAATGTTATAAATGATTAATTTTGAAATGTCCCGGTCATATCAATAGTGGTACTTTATGCTCATGTTTGGAGGGTGGTTGCACTTTTGTACTGGCTGCCTCCCTGCTGCCTCCTGGTGGGAAGAGGAAGGAGTTGCAGTGAAGTCCAGGCTTAAGCCACATGATGATGGGGTCTGGTGTCGAAATTCAATTGAGGTGAAGCCTGAGTTTGTATTGGGATGGAGTTGGAGCTAGTTTCCCTTAATGACAACCATGCCTTCAGCTACCGAGCCCTAATCTCCAAGATTCTCTCTCTATACCTCCCTCCCCTTTAAATCACTCCTCAACCACTCTCTTAACCAAACTTTGGATCACTTTTTTTTCAATAGACATAGGTACCATTGGCATTTGTTGACCTTTCCTAACTGACCTTGAACTGAGTGATTTGCTCAGCCATTTCAGGGGGGAGTTAAGAGTCAAACACATTACTGTGGGTCTGAAATCATGTGTAGGCCAGACCAGACTCCCTTGCCTAAAGGATATTAGTGAACCAGATGGGTTTTTACAACAATTGAGGAAAGTTTCATGATTGCCACTACAGAGACAAGCCTTCAATTCCAGTTTCAGACATTTTTTAATCAACCTGTTCAGAAATGTTATTGTATACCTCTGGATAAGGCAGGATTGAAATTGGGTGGCATTGTGGCTCAGTTGTTAGCACTGTTGCCTCACTATGCCAGGGACCTGGGTTCAATTCCAGCCTTGGGTGACTGTGTGGAGTTTGCACGTTCTCCCATTGTCTGCCTGGGTTTCCTCCCACAGTCCAAAAATATACAGGTTAGGTGGTTTGGTTGTGCTAAATTGCCCATAGTATCCACAGATGTGCAGGCTAGGTGGGTTAACTATGGGAAATGTAGGGTTTCAGGGATAGGGTAGGAGGCTGTGCCTGAATGGGATGCTGTTTGGAGGATTGGTGCAGACTTGATAGGCCAAATGGCCTCTTTCTGCACTGGGGGATTCTATGAATCTGGGCTTCCTGGCTCAGAGATTGTGACTGTGCCACCTGTGGTGAGAGCCCCTTCAACTCCAGGTTCATTAATTGAATTGAAATTCCACTAGCCATTGTGGGATTGGAACCCGTGTACCAGAGAATTAGCATGGACCCTTCAGGGTAGTCCAGCAACATTACCATTATGTCACCTCACCTACAATGTTGCTTCGTGTCACATATTAAGTACTCCCATGAAGCCTCTTGAAATGTTTTACTACCTTAAAGGAGCAATGTGTCAGTTGTTGCAGGGTCAGTTGGGATGGAAATTAATACATCGGCCCTTGGTTACCATATTCCACTGTATCCCATACAATCAGCCAAATGAAAATATGGCAGGAATAAATAATTGATATTTTGGAATCCATTTTATGATAGAACTATGTGCCCGTTCTTCTATTGCAACATCAGTATTTCACACTCACAACTATACTTTTTATCCATGTCATTCAAAGGTAAGATGCTGCAAAAGTTTTGCTTTTACAAGTTTCTTTTCCAGCTGTTTTTTTTGCTGTTTGGTATCCAATGCTATGATTTGCTACATGCTGCTTTGTTAATACAACAACAGGTAGCGAGTGCATTCCAGGCTTGTTTCCATCTGCCATCAAGCACTGACAGCCCTGAAGATGTGCTGACTATTCCTTTGACAAACAATCTTTTCTTTTTCTCCGAACAGCTTTTTCAACTGTGACAAGCGCTGATATTTTTGCTTCATTTTTGGAACTCTGTATTCCACTCTTCTACCTTATAAAAGTGGCAGCAAACTGGAAAATGATAGTCTTGAGTCATTTTTATTCTCTTGTACCTCTTTGGATAACTCAATAGCACTTTTGTTTGTAAAGGTTACTGCCATTCTTATTTTGAGTACAAAGCAAATACATTCTTCCCATTGCAGTGATTGGTGCTTTTTTCAAAGAACTTGAACAGATCTTCGAATTCCTGTTGTGACAGTCAAGCTAGTGCTTTCAGGGTTTGACTAGTTCATGGGCTCACACTTGCAGATTTTACTGAAGGTTCAGCACAGTTCCTCAGGTCACTGCATTCCTTGTGCATTAAGGTGTCAAATGGAACACTTTGATTCTTCGTTGATTTTTCTCTCCCCATCAGTTGTTCTTCAGTTTGATGAAAGTGCACAGCTACAGCAGCACGCAATGTCAACCTGGAGTTGCTGTTAAATAGTGCATTCCATCAGCTTTGAAATCTGTCTTCAAGAGATAAAAGGGGATCTGCAAGGTGGTTAGAACACTGGCAGTCTGCTTTTGTCTAATCCTTGCATGTCATTTCTCATTTCTGTTGCTGTGTGCTACTAAATTGTTTACACAGTGATCATACCATTAGTTTCTGAGTAGGCAATAAATTAAACTCTAAAACTACAGTGCACAGTTCTGATTGGCATATAATAAAAAAGGGTATGGAGAAAGTGGTGAGGGTGCAGAGAAGATCTATAAGGATGCCATGAGAAATGTGTATTGCGTATCAGGAAAGCTATGACGGGCTGGGTCTGTTTGCATTTTATAAAGAAGGCTGAATGGTAGTCTAACAGAGGTCTTTGATATGATGAGAGGTTTTGACTGTGTGGATAGAGAGAGAGAGAATATTCCTTCTAGTAGAGAAGAGCAGAACAGAGGCCCTAGAAATTCAGTAGGAACTTCTTTGAATAGGGAATTCACTACTGCAGGGAGCAGCTGAAGCAAATAGCAAATACATTTAGAAGCAGACCATTTGGCTCATCAAGTCTACACTAGCCCTCCAAAGAACATCCCACCCAGACTCACCCCCATCACTGTAATCCTGCATTTCCCATGGCCCATCAAAGTAGCCTGTTTGGACTCTGGAAGAAAACCAGAGCACCCAGACAGTCAGAGAATGTGTAAACTCCACACAAACAGTCAGCCAAGGGTGGAATTGAACCTAGGTCTCTGGTGCTGTGAGATAGGAGTTGCTAACCACTGAGCCACCCTCCTGCTCTAGAAGGTGTAGAGGGTTATGACAGGAGATTTAGCTGAGGAAAGATGGGAGGAGACTAAAGTGGAGCATAAATACCAGTATAGATTGGTTGGGCTGACTGGCCTGTTTCTGTGCCGTGTATATAAATATAAACTGCAACTAATGAGCAGAGTTGTTTTATGGAAGAGGTCATTCACATGATAAATATTTGCAAGGTGCTGCACAATGTGGAAAACAATGAGACATTAATCTGTGGCTCCATCAAGACTAGAACAATGTGGAAAGATTACATTTGGTCAGTTCAGGTCTGCATTGATTTTTCTTGAGAGCAATCTAGTTTACCTAGGCCCCTGATCTTTCCCCACATTCCTGCAATTTTGTTTTTCTTTCAGATATTTATCAAATTCCCTTTTGCAGTCTAGTATCCATTATCTCCACCACCCTGTCAAGCAAGGAGTAATCCTAACTGCTCTGTGTAAATGGGTTTTGCCTCATGTTGCCTCTAGTTCTTTTACTAATCATCTTAAATCTGTGCTCCCTGGTAATCTATACAACAGCACTTGGAAAGTTTCACTTTATTTAAAATCCTTCATGATTGTAAACACCTCCATCAAATTGCCTCTTGGCCCTGTCTACTGTAAGAAGAGTGAGGTTCTTTAGTTTATAATCCCTTATCCCTGGAACTATTTTAGTAAATCTCTTCTGCGCCCTCTCCAAAACCTTCAGTTCCTCTTAATATATGGTGCCCAGAATTGGACACAGTGCTTCCGCTGGTGTTTGAGAGAGGTTTAGCCTCTATGTATAAAGCTCAGGATCTTGTATGCTTTATGAACTGCTTTGTGATCTTTCCTGCCGGGCTAAAAGATTTGTGTACAAATGGTGCCAGATCTCCCTTCTCTTGAACCCCTTTAAAATTGTATAATTGAACGTTCAATGTCTCTCTTCATTCCTCATCCTGAAATGTATCACCTAAGAGTTCATAGTTCATTCAGGAGAGGTTGGAGAAACTTGGGTTGTTCTCACTGGAACGACGGAGGTTGAGGGGGGACCTGATAGAGGTCTACAAGATTATGAAAGGCATGGACAGAGTGGACAGTCAGAAGCTTTTTCCTAGGGTGGAAGAGTCAGTTACTAGGGGGCTTAGGTTTAAGGTGCGAGGGGCAAGGTTTAAAGGTGATGTACAAGGCACATTTTTTACACAGAGGGTGGTGGGTGCCTGGAACTCACTGCCAGGGGAGGTAGTGGAAGCAGGTACTATAGTGACTTTTAAAGGGAGTCTTGACAAATACATGAATAGGATGGGAATAGTCCCCGGATGGGTAGGGGGTTTTAGTTGTGACGGGCAGCATTTTGGTGCAGGTTTGGAGGGCTGAAGGGCCTGTTCCTGTACTGTAATTGTTTTTGTTCTTTGTTCTTTGAGAATGTTGAAAATTCCATGGCACTGTTGGAACATTTTCCCAATGTCCAGATCAACATTCCTCCATCAATGGCTACCACCAGCAACAGGCTAAGTAGCAACTCCTCTCATTGCTCTGGTTGGGTCATACTGCATGAGAAATGGCTTTTGTGATTATTCCAATGACAGTGGTGACCTTACCTCAAAAGTATTCTGCTGTATATGAAGTGATTTGGGATATTTGAGAGATGTAAAGTTAAGCACTTAAGAAATATGAGCAGGAATGGGCCTTTCAGCGCTTCAAACCTGTTCTAACATCTATAATAAGAGATGACTGTGGCCACAGCTCTGGTTTCCTGACTGCCCCTATGATACTTGACTCCTTTGTCAATAAAAAATCTGTCCAACTCAGGCTTGAATATGTTCAAAACACTAATGATTTCTCTGACAAAGGAAATTCATCCACATTTACTGCTTTCTAGTTCTAGATTCCATCACAAGGGAACACATCCCACAGCATCTTTCATGTCAAGCCCTCAGCTTTACTATCTCGTCAACCCTAGACCTATGCACACTTGTGTAAGAAATCATTAACACTTCTCATGTGTGTAGAGCACATTTAACTGATTAATGATAAAATTAATAAAGTGGAATCTCGGAGATGGATTCAGATGACAACAACTGAACAAGTTATTTTTAGATGGTGTGTGGTAGATAAGTTGTTGCTACTGCAGCATCTTGATGTTTTGTACAATATGGTGACTCAGTGGTTAACACTCCTGCCTCACAGTGCCAGGGACCTGGATCCGATTCCACTCTTGGGCAACTGTCTGTGTGGAGTTTGCACATTCTCCCTGTGTCTGTGTGGGTTTCATCTGGGAGCTCTGGTTTTCTCCCACAGTCCAAAGATGTGTAGGTTAGGTGGATTGGCCTTGCTAAATTGCCCCATTGTGTCCAGGGATGCGTAGGCTAGGTGGGTTAGTCATGGGAAATACAGGGTAATAGGGTAGGGGCATGGATCTGGATGGGATGCTCTTCAGAGGGGTCGCTGTAGACACAAATGGCAAAGGGTCTGCTTCTAAACTGAAGGGATTCTATGTGTATCTTATTGGCGTTTTGCACATAAAGCTATTCTAGAGGCCACAGTATGGATACTTAATGTCAGTATGTGCAAGTTCCTTGATATACAACGTTCACAGAAGGAGATTAAGAATTGGCGACTTGAAATGTAATTACAGCAAGATTATCATATGTCTATGCTGTTGGCAGTAATTTGCCTCTCCAGCTGTAATTTACATTGCTAATTTAAATGTTACAAATCACTAACCAATCCAGTGGAGCCACTCAGATGATCTGTTATAAGTTCCAATACTGTGTGTCTCTGTGATGAGTTGGGTTCAGGTTGTATATTGAACTTGTGATATTTGTTGTCAATGAGCCTCATTCCTCAGAAATTGTTAACCCTGAGATTATGGCTGGTGGTGAAGGCATGACACTCACTGCTCATCTCAAAGAAGGTTCTCCACAAAGTTTTGACAATCTCTGTGCCCTGGATTTTCCCCTTTCCTGATGTCAGTTTGAATTTGATGCAGAGATGAAGGGAATTTCAGACAGCATCAATGATGTTAGCAAATGGAGTAAACAGCCAATCATAATGAAGTATTGTCATAGACAGGAACCCCAGGTTGACTATCCTTCACTTCCTAATAAATCTGATAGAGAGTAACATAATTATTTGCATCAGACGCATGGATTAAGACAGAACCTGTGTTGTAATAAGCATTAAAAACAATTTTAAAACAGGTGAGATGTCTTTGGTGCATTGAAAACAATGATGTTTAATAAAAATAAAATTAGCTTTTCAGGCCAGAGAGTTTATTTTCAGCAGTAAGCACAAACATGGAAACCAGGAGCAGGAGTAGATCATTTCAGCCCTTCAAGCCTGCTCCACCATTCAATATGATCTTGGCCAATCCTCTATCTCAACGTCATATTCACACTTTTTCTCCAACCCCCTTGATGAGTTGAATTTCTAAAAATTTATCAATCTCTTTCTTGGATATACTCAGTGACCCAGCTTCCAGAGTCTTCTGTGGTGGTGTCCACATGTTGACCACCCTCTATTTGAAGAAATGTTTTCTCATCTCAGTCCTAAATCGCCAGTCCCATATCCTGAGACTGTGTATCCTGGTAACTATGAACGAAGTACCTGTTAAAAATCTAGCTGCACCTCATTCAACAACTTTCAAAGGATTTACTTGAGATGTAAAGAAATTTCTTGCCCCAGAGGGTGTTGAATGTCTGGAATTCCCAATCTCAGAGAGTTGTGGAGGGTGGATCACTGAAAGTATTTAAAGAGGCGGTAGATCGATTAAGAGATATTGGGGAGTTGAGGGCTATAATGAGCTGGCATGAGAGAGCAGTAAGAGTCTGTGGGCAGATCAGCCATGATCTTGTTGAATGGTGGCGAAATCTTGAGGAACCAGATGCTCTAATTTCTTATGTTCTTATGAACATTATGGAGTGCTGCATTGTTAGAGGTGCCACCTTTCAGATGATATGATAAACCGGGGCATCCTCTAGTTGTTCCGATAGATATAAAAGATCCTGTGACCATATTTTGAACAAGAGCAGAGGTGTTATCTAGGGTATCCTGGCTAATCTCAATGTAAAAACAAACAAGTTAGCTGATCGTTATCACCTGGTTTCTGTGGGAGTTTGCTGCTGTGTATATGACAGCAGACATGTTTCCCAAATGTGCTTATATCACTATAAAGTACTTTAACAGGTCTAGGAGTCATGAAAAGTGCACTGTAAAGAACAGATTGCAACACAACTGTGAAACAATGGAAAGAAGGCATTGTGAAAACAGTGACAACATGGTGTGGAGCTGGAAGAACACAGCAGGCCAGGCAGCATCAGATGAGCAGAAAAGTTTATATTTTGGGTCGGGACCCTTCTTCAGAAATTCTTCCAGCTCCACACTGTGTTGTTTCTGACTCCAGCATCTGCAGTTCTTGCTATCTCATTGTGAAAACAGTAATTTCCTTCGTCCTGTGCCTGATGGTAACACAATCAGAGAATCAGTGCAACAATGTTGTGCCTGCATAACTGATGTCAGATTTCATTGAAGTTCGCTGCCAAAAGTGTGGATTTGATGAATTTACGCAAATAGCTTCAGGTTAGGAATTCAGCTCTGCTGATTATTTTCACAAGTCAGGTGCTATGTCTGGTAACATATTCATATATTACTGAGAAAAAGACACATTTTGTAGGAGACAACAAGGTGCAGAGCTGGATGAACACAGCAGGCCAAGCAGCATCATAGGAGCAGAAAGGCTGACGTTT
>NC_063354.1:8582549-8597541 GCF_021869965.1 Rhincodon typus
CGGTCCTTGAAAAACGAGGACAACTGAGATGTACGGGAGTGGAATGCCTCATCCTGGGAGCAGATGCGGCGGAGGCGAAGGAATTGGGAATAGGGGATGGCATTTTTGCAGGAAGGTGGGTGGGAGGAGGTGTATTCTAGGTAGGAGTCGGTGGGCTTGAAATGAATATCGGTTTCTAGGCGGTTGCCCGAGATGGAGACAGAGAGGTCCAGGAAGGAAAGAGAGGTATTAGAGATGGTCCAGGTGAACTTAAGGTTGGGGTGGAAGGTGTTAGTGAAGTGGATGAACTGTTCGAGCTCCTTGTGGGAGCACGAGGCAGCGCTGATATAGTCATCAATGTAACGGAGGAAGAGGTGGGGTTTAGGGCCGGTGTAGGTACGGAAGAGGGATTGTTCCACGTAACCTTTTGTAGGAGCTTTACATCGTGCACTCATCAGGACAATTTGCGTGAAATGCCAAAACGGCAAACAACACATTTGGAACATTGCATGCAGTTCTGATCGCTACATTACCAAAAAGACGTGGATGCTTTGGAGAGGGTGCAGAGAACGTTTACCAGGATGTTGCCTGGTCTGGAGAGTTTTTGTTATGAGGAGAGGTTGGATAAACTCAGGTTGTTTTGACTTGAATGACATGTTAAGGGGTAACCCGGTAGAGGTTTACAAAATTATGAGAGGCATAAAAGGGTGGGTAGTCAAAGGCTTTTACCCAGGTCAACTACAAGAGGGCACAGGGTCAAGGTGATGGGGGAAAGTTTAGGGGAGAAGTGCAGGGAAAATTTTTCACACATAAGGTGATGGGTGCCTGGAACACATTGCCATTGGAAGTGGTGGAAGCAGGCACATTAGTAACGTTTAAGGCATATCTTGATAGACACACAAACGGGAGGCAAATAGGGATGGAAACCATGTTTATGCAATGAATCGCGGGTCTAAATAAGGATTAGGAATCGGCACAGGCTTGGTGGGCCAAAAGGCCTGGTCCTGTGCCGTATTCTAACGTGGAACAAAAACAGATGTTGCTGGAAAAGCTCAGTTAATGTTTCAGGTCCTGTGACCCTTCCTCAGAACTGATGGTAGCTGGGAAAACGTTGGTTTATATGTAGAGAATAGTGAGGGGTATGGGGTAGGGAGTAAACGATAGGATAAAGGATAGAGCCCAAACAGAGAGAAGAGCAGTCGGATCGACAAAGGAGTTGATAACGATCTGTCTAGGAGGGTGGATAGCTGTTAATGGGGACTGTAAGTGACTGACAATAGACAGTGTGTAATGGCAGGCTATGAGGTAACAAGGCTGGTGTGTGGGGTAGGGGGCTGGGACATGGGAGAGTTTGGGCCCTAAAATTATCAAACTCAATATTGAATCCGGAGGGTTGCAGTGTCCCCAAGCGGATAATGAGGTGTTGTTTTTTTCAGCTTGCAGCAAGCCAGGGAACAGGGTGGTGTGTTAAAGTGGCAGGCAACAGGTAGTTCAGGGTCTTTTTTGTGAGCAGAACGTAGATGTTCTGCAAAGCAGTCACCCAGTCAACACTTTTTTTTCCCCAATGTAGGGGAGACCACATTATGAGCAGCAAATGCAGTAGACTAGATTCTGGGAAGTGCAGGTGAAGTGCTGTTTCACCTGGAAGGGTCCTTGGATACTGGGGAGGGAGGAGGTAAATGGGCAGGTGTTACACCTTCGCCAGTTACAGGGGAAGGTGCCGTAGGGCTGTGAGGGAGTGCTGGGAGTGAAGGAAGAGTGGACAGGGTGTCCTGGAGGGAACAGTCCCTGCAGAAGGCGGGCAAGGGAGGGAAGGGGAGAGAAATATGTGTCGGGTGGGGGCATCTCGCTGGAGGTGGCGGAAATGGCGTCTGATGCTCTTCTGGATGTGGATGCTGGTGGGATGGTAGGTAAGGACAAGGGGAACCCTATCGCTGTTGTGGGAGGGAAGAGGAGGGGTGAGGGCGGAAGTGTGGGAGATGGGTCAGACCTGGTTGAGGGCCCTGTTGACAAAGGTGTTTGGGAATCCACACTTGAGGAAGAAGGTGGACATTTTGGAGGCTCCCTTGTCAAAGTTGGCCTCATCTGAATGTGCGATGGAGACAGAGGAACTGAGAGAATGGGATGGAGTCTTTACAGGAAGTGGGGTGTGAGGATGTATAGTTCAGGTAGCTGTGGGAGTCAGTGGGTTTGTAGTGGATATTAGTGGCCAATCTATCCCCAGAAATGAAAACAGAGATCGAGGAAGGGAAAGGAGGAGTCAGGGATAGATCAGGTGAAAGTGAGGGCAGGGTGGAAATTGGAAGCGAAATAGATGAACTTTTCCAATTCTGGACGAGAGAGGGAAGCAGCACCGATGATATCATTGATATATCAGAGAAAGAGTTGTGGGTGGGAGGGTGGAATAGGACTGGAACAAGGAATATTTCACATATCCCACGAAGAGACAGGCATAACTGGGGCCCATGCAGGTACCCATGGCCCCCCCTCTTACCTGAAGAAAATGGGAAGAGGAGTTAAAAGAGAAGTTTTTGAGGGTGAGGATGAGCTCGGCCAAGTGGAGGAGGGTGATGGTGAGTGGAGACTGTTCAGGTCTTTACCCCAGGAAGAAGTGGAAAGCCCTAAGACCCTCCTGGTGGGGAACGGACCTGTAAAGGGATTGCAAGCCCATGGTAAAGAGGAGGCGGCTGGAGCCTGCAAACTGGAAATTTTGAAACTGGCGTAAAGCGTCAGAGGAAACATGGATGTATGTGGGTAGGAATTGGACCAGGAGGGAGAAGACTGAGTCAAGGTAGGAAGAGATCTGTGGTGCAGGAGCAGGCTGAAACAATGGGTCTCCCCAGACAGTCCTGTCTGTGGATTTTTGGATGGAGGTATAAGTGAGCTGTGCGGGGCTGGGGAACTATCAGCTTGGAGGCAGTGAGGGGGAAGTCATCAGTTACCGTAGTTGGAACAATGCCCTGATGTGTCATGGTGGGGTCATGGTCCAGGGAAGATAGGAGGAGGTATCTGAGAGCTGGTGCTGAGCCTCTGCAATATAGAGGTCAGTACGCCAGACTATAACAGCACCACCCTTAATGATTTAGTCAGGATTAGGCTTAATGACAAAGTCAGAGTTAGATCTAAGCGCACAGAGTGTAGTCAATTTGGAGGGAGATAGGTTGGATTTAGTGAGGGGGGCGGAGAAATTGAGGCGACCAATGTCATGTTGCTAGTTCTTAATGAACAGATTGAGTGCAGGTAAAAGGCTAGAGGGAGGGGTCCAGGTGGAGGGAGAGTGTTGGAACTGGGCAAAGGGGTCTGTGGGATGGGGAGAGGACTCTTGTCCAAAGAAATGGGCCCGGAGGTGAAAATGGCGGAAAAAGGGTTTGACATCATATAGTGCCTGAAATCGTTAAGGTGGGGATGCAGAGGAATAAAGCTGATCCCTTTTCTGAGTACAGAACGTTCAGCATCGGAGAGTGAAAGGTTAGGAGGGATGGTCAATAACCAACAGGAGGTGGGGTTGTGGGAGGTGATGGAGTCAGAGGGAAGGGGGGCTGGTGGTCAGGAAGGTTCCAGAGGGTCATGGGTATTTCTGAGTTGTTGCATCTTGTGGGCCTTGATGTCTGAAAGGGAAAGAAAAAGTTTCTTGTTGGCATGACAAATGAGCCAGAGGATGAAGTAGAACTGCGGAGTGGTGCAACCCTGAGCCAATGTGTTGCGATGCTGTTGGAGAGAAATGTTGAGCATGTGGCGCCGCATGGCACTGAGTGAGGATCTCAGGATGCGGCGAGAGCAGCTGTCTGTGAGAAAGTTCAACATCATGGAGATACCTGTGATCCTGGAAGGATTCAAAACATGAGGGATGAAACGTATTGTAACATATTGCATTTATACTGTTTGAGAGGAGAGTGCGGATTGGCTGGCAAGTGTGATTCTAATTGGTAGAGGTACTGCCATGGTGCATTCTCTTTGGCAATGCCTCTACAAATCAGCTTCCACTTGCTACCTGATCAACGTATACAGTGTGAGTTGCTTTCTCCCAGACAGGATAAATCTTTTCCCTTTACTTTCATATATTTTGAGCATTCTTCTTGAAATAACTCCACAGAGGCCAGTATCCCATCACCAAGTCACCCTTTATTTACACACGTATAGTTTTTGACACTGGTCCAGCTTCATTAGAGCCAGCTCTCAGAGTGACAGGATGTCTGACACTCCTGTTTATACCTGTCAGCCAGGGCTCCCTGAGTGGAACAATCAACAGCCCCAATCAGGGAACTCATATTCTATGAGGTCCACCTGGTTGACCTCATTACTATCACTACAATCCTGAAGAGTGCAAGATGAATAGTTTGGACAAAATGTGTCTTTTTTACAATACTTATATTTTATAAATATAAACATATTTAAACAATAAAATAATTAGATATAAATTATTTAATATATTTTGATGATGCTGAAAGAAGGAACAAATAATGTAAACTATCTTCAAATTGGCCTCAAATTGGTTTTTCAAAGCTTGCATTTTGAATGTCAAAGTCATGAAATGGGGTGAGCCAATCATGTCATGCCAAACGTAAAGGAAGGAGCAGAATTTAAATCAGACCAACTACGCTCATCCAGCCTGTGGGGTCCTGAGTTATCTGTAGCACAGTTGATAGCCCTCTTACCACATCCCATTCCAGCGCTCGAATTCATCAATCCAGCCTGACACTCAGTGTGGCATTGGGAGACTGCTGTGCTGTTGAAAGTGCTGTCTTTAAGGTGAGCTGTTAAACTGAGGCCCTCTCTCTCCCTGGTGTATACATCCTCAATCTATATCAGGCAAAAAAATCAGACCATCCGGTCGTAATAATGTTGCTGTTTGTGGGAACTTGCTGTGCACAAACTGGCTGTTGCATTTCCTACATTACAATAGTAACTACACTTCAAAATGTACTTCTTGAACTAAAGTATTTGAGATGTCTGGAGGTAAGGAAAGATGCTGTATATATGCAACTGTTTCTTTCCTCTGCAAGATGTAGCCAGTCCTTTCTGACTAATAACCAACACCTTTATGCTAGTTTTATCCCTTAGACTTAAACAGGATGCTACGGAAGTGTAAACTGCTAATTGTACGAATGCACCCTGTAACCCTCTGGACTGAATATCAGTTAGTTATGTTAAAATTACCTAAGACCGTGATACTATAATTCCAAATATTGTAGCTCTATTAGCTCTGCTCCCGTTGTAGTCTGACACCAGGTTACTGTAGTCATTATCTAGGTTATGTTGATCATTCCATTTTGCTTATCTGTAGGCTAAATAAGGCAATTTGTTTTTGATGATACGCTCAGGTCAGCTATTGTAATCCTTGTGGCAAGCCGAGAGTTAAATAAACCTTCAGCTAGCTTTGTATTTTGTATGTACTAAGGGTGGAACTGTGTCTGGATCTTTTAAATTGAGTTGGGTTTATTTGAGATTCCTCAAAGACCAACTGAGTAGCCCAATAAAATCCGATGCATAGATGTAAATCACAATCTGTTTCCCCTCTGGAAGCAGGAGGCGTGTTGTCAGCTTTTCCACTTGCTCCTCTTGAGGTAGAATGTGTGGCTATAATGTTGCCAAGCGTTGCGTGAAGCTACAGAGTCAAGTTGAGAGATTCTTTACCTGGCAAGGGTAGGTCCTTGAGCCACCCCGGATTAAGGTACCATGAGCTATGTTTCAACCAGGAGGCTGTGGTTTATGTGGACTTAGAATTTGGTGCTTTTTAATGCAGCTGGGGAACTTAAGGAGGAATAGAGTCATAAAGTCATACAGCATGGAAACAAACCCTTTGGTCTAACTCGTCCATGCTGACTGGACATCCTAAATAAATCTAGTCCCATTTGCCAGCATTTGGCCCATATCCCTCTAAACCCTTCCTATTCAGGTACCCATACAGATGCCTTTTAAATGTTGTAATTGTAACAGCCTCCACCACTTCCTCTGGCAGTTCATTCCATACACGCACCACCCTCTGCATAAACAATTGTTGCCCCTGACATCTCTTTTATATCTTTCCCCTCTCACTTTAAACCTATGCCCTCTAGTTTTGGATTCCCCTACCCTGGGGAAAAGACCTTGGCTATTCATCCTATCCATGCCCCTAAGGTCACCTCTCAGCCTCCGACGTTCCAGGGAAAATAGCCCCAGCTATTCAGCCTCTCCCTATAACTCAAACTCTCCAAGCCCAGCAACATCCTTTTAAGTCTTCTCTGAACCCTTTCAAGTTTCACAACATCTTTCCTATAGCAGGGAGACCAGAATTGCATGCAGTATTTCAATAGTGGCCTAACCACTGTACAGCCGCAACATGGCCTCCCAACTCCTGTACTCAATGCACTGACCAATGAAGAAAAGTGTACCAAATGCCTTCTTCACTACCCTATCCACCTGTGACTCCAACTTCAAGGAACAATGAACCTGCACCCCAAGGTTTCTTTGTTTAGCAACACTCCCCAGGACCTGACCATTAAGTGTATAAATCCTGCCCTGGTTTGCCTTTCCAAAATGCAGCACCTCACATTTATCTAAATTAAACTCCATCTGCCATTCCTCGGCCCATCGGCCCATCTGATCAAGGTCCCATTTTACTCTGAGGTAACCTTCTTTGCTGCCCACCACGCCACCAAATACAGCCGGCATTTTTAAACTGCCAAAATAAAAAAAAATCTACTTGAGTTTTATTCAGGCTGTGTCTTCTTGAAATTATGAGCATGCAGACAAACTCAAGGAAATCTGGCAGAAGTTAATCTTCCATGAAAGAATGTTTTGAAACCAATGCAGCATATACGACAACAAAACCAAAACGAACTGAAGCTGCCTCCATCTGCTTCAGCAACTGAAATATGAACAGCACCATCTATAATCGGTGCACTAAGTGTCAGATCTCTTTATGTGTGTTGTAAAGATGTTTTCACAGTGCAGAACACCAACTTAGTATAAATGAAATGGTTAAGTTACAAATATAATGCAAATTTGCTGCTTCTCAGTGTTCATACAATACTTTCCAACTCATAGAGTTGGTATAGCTCCATACTTTGGCCAGCATATCACAGCTAACCAGCTTCGAAGTGTGCAAGGTAGGTTCTCCAGCAGACTTCAGGTTTTGATTTGAATGTTAGTTCTGTAGTATTGTGGAATAATCGAAGGAGAGTGCAGAATATAGCTGTGGCATATTTTGGATGTGCTCAATCCATTGTCTTGCAGGGTAGATTAAGCAACTCTGTCTAAATTTCACTCGCAATTCCTCCAAGCAAATAGGCCAGAATTAAAGCTGGTACAAGCCCCTGAGCCAGTCACACTGTGTAACTGACAGATAACGGCATGCTGCTTTGGTTTAAATTGTTATTTTTAATTGCAGTGAGAAAAAGCAGCATAATTTTCTCCTGGCACTGTATTCAAAAGCGGTTGATACCAATAATGTAACCATCTCTGACAATGACTTGCCAGACTCTTTGCAACAGAGGCAAAGCAGAATAGTGCCAGTACGGAGAGTGAGCTGGAATTATTTGATTAAAAGAAATGCATTTATTGAAGATAACAAGCTGTAGAGCTGGATGAACACAGCAGGCCAAGCAGCATCAGAGGAGCAGGAAAGCTGACATTTCGGGCCGAGAGAGAACCTTTTTTTGTTTGTAATTCACTTTGGTATTTATGAATGCTTCGAAATTAAACATCCATCGCTCATTCATGTTCTGGTCATTTTGGTAGAGTCAGTTACCCTGATATTTTAAAGGAAGGTGCTGACATATTCAACAATTTGTTTGGTGAAGGCTCGATGGGCTGAGGGGCCTATTTTGTATTGTATGAATCTGTGACTTCACTGAAATAGTGAAGAGAGAAGTTCCAGACTAATATTTGAGTATTTGTATGTTATGCTGTTCATTTGGTGTACTGTTCTTTCTAGATACTTAATGGGAGTGAGTGGAAAGGGCAGAATGTAGCTGTACTTTTGTCTCGAACCCTAGCAAGGTTTCACACTGACAGCAAGACCTTACAAAATGCGTTCTTGTATTCTACAATGCAATTTCTGCATCTGAATTGTTAAAAGCATTTTCTTTCAATTAACCTATTCAGGCACATATACATTATGCTTTTAGGACAGGTGAGGTTTGAACCGAGATGAGCTGAACAGCACTACTACTGCAGCACAACACGTTTAAAATGGGAACTTTAATGTATATGTTTTTTCTGATGTAATCTATAGCATTTTTAATCACATTCATTAAGCTTTACAAACTGAGCATTTTCTTTTTGGAGGAAAGAAAGTGTTTCACAGATGTCACAGGATATAATGTCAGAATGGTTGTGCTTCTGAGCTACTAATCTAAAAACCTAGAATAATAATTTGGGGATGTGAATTCGAATCTCACCACAGCAGTGTAAGAATTTAAATTAAATTGGTTTAATTAATCTGGAATTATAAATTATCATTAGTAGTGGTAACTATGAACCTACCAGATTATTGCAAAAGCACAATTAGTGCACTCATGTCCTTTAGGAAAAGAAATCTGCTGTCATAGCGGCATTTAATCCCTCAAGCCTACTCTACCATTCAACTAGATCAAGGCTAATCTTCTATCACAACCCCATTATCCCACACTATCTTCACATTCCTTGGAATCTTTTACATCTAGTTGTCTATCTTTCTCTGTCTGAAGTATACCCAGTGGCTGAAGTTCCACAACCCTCTGGGATAGACAATTACAAACATTCACCACCCACTATGTGAATAAAAATTGCTATTTATTGGAATTAGACCATATGTAACTTCAATCCCATGTTAGTATGGTTGACTTTTAACTATCCTCTGAAATGGCCTAACAAGTCACTCAGTTGTATCAAAGGAAACCACTTTCTGGATCTTAAGTGGGTTTTTGCAAAGCCAAGGATGCAGATGAGGAATAAATGCTTGGCCTAGCTAATGATGGCCATGTTCCATGAATGAATTTTAGAAAATGCTTGGGATCTTGTTCAATGTGTACCAAACTAGGACTATTATATTCTTAAGATTTTTCTTTAATTCATCCATGGGATGTGGGTGTCACTGGTCAAGATTTATTGCCCAGAGGGCAGTTAAGAGTCAACCACATTGTTATGAGTCCAAAGTCACATGTAGGCCAGACCAGGTAAAGATAGCAGATCCCTTCCCTGACATTAGTAAACCAGATGGGTTTTTCCCCTTGACAATTGCCTGTGGTTTCATGGTCATCATTAGAATCTTAATTCTAGATTTTTGAATTCAAGCTCTATTATCTGCTATCCTGGGATTTGAACCCAGTCCCCAGAACATTACCTGAGTCTCTGGATGAATAGTCTAGTGATAATGCCACTAGGCCATTGCCCCCCAAGGATCTACACCAACTGATATTTCTCAGTCTACATCTTTGACTGTTTTTTGATTCTGTGCTATAAAACCACGGATCGAAGACAATCTGGGAGACAGACATTTTCTGTACAGTACCTGCTACAGTGGCACTTGTTTATATCCCAATGATGAAATAAATAGAGATGCCAGTCTGTAGCCATCAATTTGTACAAATACAGCCCTAGAGAGTTGATAGTGTTCAGTTAAGTTTGATTGCGGTCATGCCAATGGCGCTTCTTCCCTTTCGTAGAAGGGATTTGAGTTCCAGTTATTTTAGAACTTCGCATCAAGAATGTGACCAGCTGCATAAACAATGACTCGCGAATGCTTTCTGATATGATGCTGGAGACAGCAATCAGTCATTCATATTTAGATACACCCCACACATACCATTTGTAATGCTGCTGTGGGGAAAGCCTTTAGCAAGCAGTTTCAAAACAGGAATGCAAGATAGGCTTGAGAGTGTGTAAGGATCTCTCTCAGTCTAATGTTTATAAAGCAATGGAGACAAGCAAGCATTTTCTTTGTCCTGTTTTGAACATTTTATAATATGTAACTTCTTTTGGAAATATGTATCAAATCCTTCTTCAGTAAATATTATCAATTACTTCATATCTACAACCCAGACTATTTGTCAACACAGCCATACTTCTGTTTGCTGGATTGCACTCTTGGCCAGAGCAAGATTTCCTGAGTGAATTGTAACACAGTGACACCAAATACAACATGCGAACTCAGAATACATGACATTTGCGGAATAATTGAAAATTGTAGAATAGTATAGTACCAGCAGAATACCAATCGGCCAGTTGAATCTACACATGCTCCCAAAAACAGCAATCCAGCTAGTGCCATTCTCACCTGTTCTTTTTTTCTCATACCTCTGCAATTATTATCCTTCAATTATTTATCCTATTCTGTTTTGAAGGCTACTATTGCAATAATATCCACAGCCCCATCCAGGCAGGAACTGAGCATGCCAGTTCTGGATCTTCTGTTAATTTCCATGAACTTGCTTTTTCTGGTCATCAACCTTTCAGTTTTCAGAAACAATTTCTTTTTAGTAATTCTGTCTAAATTCTTCTCAATTTTAAACACCTTCATCGAGATTTCCTTTTAGACCTCATCTCCTCTTGGGAAAATAATCTCGGGTCCTCCAGTCCATCCTATCTAACTATACAATTGCTCATCCCTGGAACCATTCTAGTAAATCTATTCTGCACCATCTCCAAAGGTTTCGCATTTCTTCCAAAAGAGACCGCACAGAATTGGCTATAAACGGAGTAATAACCCAGGGCTGCTACAGGATCTCTCCCATAGGCTTTGAACTACCTCTTTTTAAAAATTCTAACCTATCATTGTTAGGACAAGTAGCCAAATGATGAAAGATCATTTGAACTCCATGTTTACAGTTAATAAAACCTTCATTAAGATGTGCACTGTGTGTAATCTTACATTTCAAATCCTAGATGGCAGAATGGCTAGAGTTTAGCATATGGCTATCCGTCACAGTTAGTGTGTGTGCCTGATCCACTTTACTTGTTTTCAGCAGATTTGTGTCACTTTGTGACCCTGTGCTAACTATAATGACTGACCTCTGGAATCAGGTTCATCGTGGAAAACAAAAAGAATGAGTTAAGAAAGCATTATGATGCCAAGGATCATACTAGGGTTATGGGATATAAGAAATATGCTGTGAGTCGAATGGTATTTAGCTCCATTTGTTTTCATTCAAGTAGAATTATTAATTTCGCCGCTGAAATTTGCAGTTTCTGTGTGGATATTAAATGAAGCCGCTGCTGTTAACCTTCTGACAGCAAGTTGGTGAAAAAAAAAGATCAGTTTTAGATTTATTCACAAAGTGAAACACTGCAAATGTACAGTTCCTAATCATAAGACTATAAGAAATAGGAACCAGCGTAGGCCATTCAGCTCCTCAAGCCTGCTCTGCCATTTAGTACGATCACGGCTAAGCAGGCGCTTCTTACATCCATTTTCCTGCCCTTTCTCCGTAACCCTTAATTCCCCTTAATGAGATCGCAAGAAATGGGAACGTGTATTGGATGAAAATATAGGAGGCATGGTTAGGAAGTTTGCAGATGACACTAAAATAGGTGGTTTAATGGACAGCGAAGATGGCTATTTAAGAGTACAACAGGATCTTGATCAACTGGGCCAGTGGGCCGAGGAATGGCAGATGGAGTTTAATGCGAATAAATACGAGGTGTTGAATTTTGGTAATACATGCCAGGGCAGGACTTACACAGTTAATGCCAGGGCCCTGAGGAAGTGTTGTTGAACAGATACACCTAATTCCTTGTACAATGTTCCTTGAAAGTGAATTTGCAGGTAGACAGGATAGTGAAGATGGTGTTTGGCACACTTGCCTTCATTGTTCTGAGTACAGGAGTTGGGACATCACGTTACGGCTGTACAAGCCTTTGTAGATTAGGAGTACTGTGTACAGCTCTGGTTGACTTGCTGTAGAAAGGATATTATTAAATTGAAGATGGTTCAGAAAAGATTTACCGGGATGTTTCTGGGATGCAAGGTTTGAATTATAAGGAGAACTGGATCGGCTGAGACCTTTTTCATTGGAGCATAGCAGAGGTTGAAGGATGACCTTGTAGAGGTTTATACAATCATGAGGGCTATAGATTAGACAAGGTCTTTTCCCCAGGGTAGGGGAGTCTAAAACTAGAGGTCGTTGGTTTAAGGTGAGAGGGGAAAGATTGAAAAGGGACCTGAGGGGCAGTTTTCTCACACAGAGGGTGGAGCGTATCTGGAATGAGCTGCCAGAGAAAATATTACAATATTCAACAGACATTTGGACAGGTATATGGGCAGGAAAGGTTTAGAGGGATATGGGCCAAATGCAGGCAAATGGAACTAGTTCAGTTTCGGAAACTAGGTCTGCATGGATGAGTTGGGCCGAAGGGCCTGTTTCCGTGCTCTATGACTCTATGACTCCATGACTAATACTAACGTCACAGCCCAACACCAGTGTCAATGGTGTCCATTTGTTCATGCCCAGGTAATCAAACAGTGAATGCCTTCACCTTCAGGCTGTTAAACGTTATTGATACATATCACAGTCTCTGTCCGTATCTTCAGATTTTCTTCAAGTTCTTATTAGAATCATGTCCGCATGGGCTGGCCTTTGAATTGTATTGTTCAGGAGTTTTGTGTATTTCACATCTGTATGTTTGACTGCAGTCCTGGAGTGCAAGTAATCCAGTTCTTTACCATTACAATTATAGTTGGGGATTTTTCGTTTTTAAAAAGGAGAGCAGTTCTGGTAGCTACAGGCCACAACTCAGTCGAAGAACTTCTACTCAGCTTTAATGTTACAATGTAACTGTTAATTTTCTCAGCTTTGCATATTTTATTTAAAAAAGAAAAATGTTGTGGGCATCACCAGGCAAGCATTGCAAGTTAAGAATCTGAAATAACTGCACAGGGGCTGATATCCCATCATCAAGTCACCCTTTATTTACACAAGCACAGTACATAGACTCTCACCTGCTAACTTTGTGCCAGTCCCTAGAGTGAGGAGACTCTGAGACTCCTGTTTGTGTCTGTCAGCCAGGGCTCCCTAATTAGCTCAGGTTAAACAACCCCAGTCAGAGATCTCACACTCAACAAGCTCCACCTGGTCAACCTCTCAATACATCGTCAAACTCATTGCTGTGGGACTGGAGTTACGTGTCATCCAGACCAGGTAAAGATGGCAGATTTCCTTCCCTAAAAAGGGCATCAGTGAACAAGATGGGCTCTTACAACAATGACAGCAACGTTGGAATAGCTTTTTATTTTATAGAATCCAGGTTTTGCCATCTGCCATGGTGGGATTTGAACCTTTTATTCCCTAGAGCACTAGCCTAGGATTCGGGATTACTAGTCCAGTGACATCACCACTATCTTTCCTACTTGGTTATGACATTTTTAACAAAAATCCATTTAATTTCCTATCCCAACTTTCTCTTGTCCAGTATAATTAAGGAATGCCATTCAGTTTATTTTCCCCATGTCATTGTTTTTGCCCTAAAGTGAGCTACCAGGCATTAACAGCACCTTTAATATAGTGCCTTCAATGCAGCAAAATGTCCCAAGAGCATTTTCAGACAAACATTGAAATTAATCCTGGGGCGTTTTTGATACAGATTGCCTTTAATTTCTCTATTTCAGTTTGTTAGAGGTTCTGCTCCTCCCCTGGAATATTTGCAATGGAGTAATTGAGCAATGGAAAATCAATAGGATCTCAATGACATGCCTGACCACTGCCTCCAGGTGAAATCCTCGTACGCAGTACAAATTCTAAAATAAACAGCACCTTTTCAGAACTGATACCAGGAAATACTTCTCCATGTCTGATACCAGGAAATACTTCTCTATGCAAACAAATATTAGGGTGCTGGGAATGGGTGCAGCAAGATCTCAAGCTGTCCAGGTGAAATAACTGCACAGAGACTGGTATCCCATCACCAAGTCCCCCTTTATTTACTTGTGCACAGTATACTAGCTGTGACCAGTCAGCTCGGAGTCAGTCCACTGAACTGAGGAGATTCTAATCTCCTGGTTATATCTTTTTTCCCCTTATACCCCTACACTACCACCCTATGGCATATGTGTGTGTGTGTGCGTGTGTGTGTGTGTGTGTGTAGGTACAGGACAGTGAACAACACCAGTGTAGACAGCTTTGTTAATATTCCACCACCATTAAAAAAATCTCCAATGTGGCCAAGGAACCAGTGACAAGCAGACCCCTGGTGGGGGCAATACTTACACGACCTCCTGGTTATATTAGTCAGCCAGGGCTTTCCTGATTGGCCCATGTTAACAACTCCAAAAAAGGATCGTGAAGTCAACACGATCCACCTGGTTCCAATCACTATGTCCCTCCCCAACTAAGTCTGGGGATGTGGCCTAGTCTTTCACTTGTAGCTTTTCTTGATGTTTTCACCCCAGGTCTGGTTACCCTGACACGAGTGGCGTGTGCCTGACCATAGCCCGTCTCTTGCGTTTGGAACATCTTGGGAGAGTTTCCTCCTCTTCTCCCAATGGTAATGGAGTCGAGGCTGCATCCATCTCAGACTCGGAGGTTTCCTCGACACTAGATGGAGGGGGTAGAGCCTACGGTTTATGGCAGTCCTTCTGAGGGGCCAGGTATGTTTTGCTTCTGCCCCCGTTTGTAAGATGACAGCTTTCAGGTGACCCACATATTTGTTCAGGACCCCCTCACTTACCCAAACTTTGTAATTCACAGGACCTGGCCTCGCGTCAACCTCACCTCGTACCAATACAGGGCTGTTCCCATGGTTCCAGCACCAAACTTCATCCTCTGAATTAAATTGTCTCTCTCGCACAGAGGATGCATGTGGCCAGCATTGGCATTCCTCCTGCTATTTCACCCCCCCACATCAACATCTGGGAATATCAGGTTTAACCTGGTGCGGAGTCTGCTCTCCATCAGCAACTCTGCTGGAACTATCCCTGTTGCTGCATGCGGGGTGGTCTGATAATCAAACAGGAACTGGGAGAGCAAGGTGTAGAGCTGGATGAACACAGCAGGCCAAGCAGCATCAGAGGAGCAGGAAGGCTGACGTTTTGGGCCTAGACCCTTCTTCAGAAAAGAAG
>NC_063354.1:8597941-8619490 GCF_021869965.1 Rhincodon typus
TTGGACGATGGATGGTATAGAGCAGTCCTTATGTACCAAATGCCATTTGACTTTAGGAAAAATTCCAATTCCCTGCTGGTGAATGACGTCCCATTATTCGTGGCCAATACTTCCGGGACACCGTGCATCACGAACAATGCTCGCAACTTCTCAATTGTCATCCCTGAGTTTGCAGAACGAACTTTATGAACCTCACCTTGAATGGGTGTCCACAATGACCAGGAACATTGAGGCCATAAAAGGGCCAGCATAGTCGACATGCAGCCGAGTCCAGGGTTTTCCAGCCATTCCCACGAATGTGGGGGACTGCTGGGAGCAATTTTTGTCCTTGTTGGCACTCTGGCACTGCCCCACTAGCACCGCTATGTTGGCATCGAACCCTGGCCACAGACCCAAGTTTAAAACCAAAACAGGGATTCTTCTAGGGGAGGCACCACTTGTGGAGTATCTGCCAATGGGAGGTGACTCAAGGCATCCGCATTAGCCACTTGGCTTCCTGGACAGTGTTCTGATCTGTATTTGTATGCACTGAGAATGAGAGCCCAATGCTGAATTCTACCAGAAGCTATGGGTGGCATCACCTTCTCTTCCTTTGGTAGCCCGAGCAGGGCTTTGTGATCTGTTACTATGACAAATTGCCGGCCTTAAAGGTACTGGTGGTGCTTCCTTTTCTACCTGGGCATATTTGTGTTCAGTAACAGCCAAAGTCTAGAAAGCATACGCTTTCTCTCTGTTGGGCCACTGGTGAGCCAACACTACCCTGATACTCTATGGGGAGGCATCACATGTCAGCACTACATCTCACTTCGATCATAGTGGGCGGACACCTTAGATGACGATAGCTGCTTTCTCACTTCCCTAAAGGCTATTTCTTGGCTATGCAACCATTTCCAAGGCTGACCCTTTTTCAATAGCAGATGTAAGGGTGTCAATTTTCCGTAATAATTCACTAACCCGAGGAAAGGCCTAAACTCTGGTATAGATGTGGGAGCTGGGAGTCCTATGATCGCCCTCACTTTATCTTCAACGTGTGTAACCAGGTTTTGTCAAGTCCTTAACCCAAGTAGATCACTTGGGGCACCTGGAACACAAATTTTTCCCTTCTAAGGTGTACACCTGCCTGGGAGAAACCCTTAAGCTCTATGTCCTAGCTGTCCAAGTGCTGTTTATTGGTTTTCCCTATTATTAGCACATCATCCAGATAAACGGCAACCTGGGGTAGGCCTTGTAAAATGTTCTCCATGCTCTGCTGGAAAAGGGCACAGGCTGATGATGCCCCAAATGGCTGTCTTCTATATTGGTATAAACCCTAATGGGTATTAATTGTAGCAAACTGCTGGGACTCCTCATCCAGTCGCAATTTCAGGTAGGCATGGCTCATGTCCAGCTTTGTAAAGGATAGCCCCCACCCGGCAAACTTTGCATACAAGTCTTCTATGCGAGGGATCGGATATTTATCCAGCTGTGAGAAGCAGTTTACCATTTGCTTCAAATTCCCACAAAGGCGAACTGAGCAGTCAGGCTTCACAATTGGTAAGACCGGTTCTGCCCGTTCTGCAAACTGCACTGGTTTGATGATTCCTGTGCTTTCCAGCCTCCTGATTTCAAGGCAAATGGCACTGGGTGGGCCTTGCAAAATCTCAGAATTGCTTCCTGGTCAACACGTGAAATGGCTTTGGCCGCATTGATAGTCCCAAGCCCCTCCTGAAATACTCCTGGGTATTTCACTAGCACTTCACTGAGGCAGCCATTTCCTAATCTAAAAATGTTGAACCAATCCAGGTGAATCTTTTTCAATCAATTCTGCCCCAGTAGGTTTGGGCTCTCACTACCATCAGTGGTAACTGCACCAACTGCTTCTTATAGGATACTGGAACCAAAGTCATATCCTTAATCTGCAACGGTTTCCCAGTGTGTGTTCTCAGTCTGGCTGAGGTCTTGTGTAAACTTAAGGGCTGGAGTCCTGAGCGAATCTTGTTAAAGACAAGTTCTGCAACCACAGGTACAGCTGCATGGGTATCGACCTCCATGGGAACTGGGTGACCATTTAACCAGCTCCATCAACCCTTTGAAGGTTTCAGTGTCTAGTGCCTGTTGGAAAGTTAAGCTCCTTGTAATCAAAAATGCTGCCAGTCCGCAAGCAGTCAGAAGGATTACTCATTGCTTTTCATCTGCCCCCACTGCTATTTGCCCAGAAAAAAAATCACATTCTCTCCACATACTGGGCCTAGTCATCGACAGTAGGATCAAATGAGTCAAGCTTCCAGAATAAAAGCATGATGCCAGAAATTCTTACCCCAATTCCAAGATGACCATTGCAAGCAAATGTTTTCCAGGCACGTACTGTTTTCTGTCATCACCACAAAAATAACTGCACAGAGGCTGTTGTCCCATCACCAAGTTACCCTTTCTTTACTTGTGCACAGTACGCTGACTGTAGCCAACCAGCTCAGAGTCGGTCCCCTGGACTATACCTCTTGGGTATATTGGTCAGCTAGGGCTTTCCTGATTGGCCCAGGTTAACAACCCCAATCAATGACCTCATAGTCAACAGGTCAACCTGGTTCCAATCACTAGGTACCCTCACTTGAGAGAGTATAGAATTGCGATGAAGGATGAGCTGGAATGGTTTCCCAAATCAGTACTCGTCCTTGGTGGATTTAAGATCAGTATAAAATTGGCTTTGTACAAATGCTTTTGGTATACACTGTTTGTAATCAAAATAGAGTGAGGCTAAGACTTTAGTGAAATGGCAGGTTCCAGAGAAGAGAGATAAACCACCTGAGGTTTACTTTTCCATCTGTGAGATGACCTGAACTCTGCAATTAGATTGCAGCCTTGGAATCATTCCCAAAGATCCATTATTCTATTTTTGATGTTTGAACTTTGTTTATGTGCATAAAATAATACGTAGCTTATTCGGTCATCATTCAGTATTTGTACCTGCTCATTATTTCTTAATTTCATTGTTAACTTTGTGGTCTGTCCAAGTTGTCCTGAAAAATTGGAATTGCATATTGTTCAGTCAATTGAGTTTTATACTTAAAAAGACTTTTGTGTCCGTACATTACAGAGCAATTTTGTTCACATTTGGTACACTTTATCTTTTATTAACTTACCAAATTCTACAATGTTTCACTTGTGTTCACAAGTCATTATTCTATTTTCAGATGCAATGCCAGAAATATTACTTTGCTGTACCTTTGTAATAAGCTCAAAGGCTCCTATCTGTCATATTGATCTTGTTTTTACCTGCTTCCTTGATCTCAATGCCTAATTTCTTTGCTTCCGTTTTTGCTGTTTACATGTTTCTAAGTAAGGTTTATAAAGAGAGCAGACTGGCCAAAGTAAACCTCCATGGATTTACTCAAACTTAAGTTACAGTCTGTCGACTAAATTCACTATCCCTTGCTATCTACTCTCATCCAAATGTGATGCTGAACCTCTTGCACACTCACCTCCCAGAAGTGCTGTCCTTGGCTGGTTTCCCATCTTTTACTCTACCTGAACTTCAGCTTGTCTAAAAGTCTGTTGCCTATATTCCTGTCCCATGCCATGATAGCCTCTAAGCTCTTCAGTCCTCAAACACCATCACCTTGTGTATCCCCCTCCCCTTTTCCCCCACTTTGCAATTCCCTCCCTAAACCTGCTTCATCTCCCTCTTAAAGCTCCTACCTCTGAGATTGCTGCTGGTGACCTCCTTATTCTGCACCACAACCCATTCACCTTGAAAAGGACATTGGGATCTTTTTCTGTGTTAAAGCTGCTTTATAAATGTTACCTTAATAATGTTACTAAGTGTGATTGCTCCTATTCATCTTTTGTCATGGCACAATATTCAACAGCAAAGGCAGTTGCTTGTACCATTTGTTTATTTTGATTGCTAAACACTCACACAGACACACACACACACACACACACAGACACACACACACAGACACACGCACATGCACACACAGACACAGACATACACACACACAGACACAGACAGACAGACACACGTACACACACAGAGACACACACATGCACACAGACACACACACACACAAACACACGTACACACACAGAGACACACACGCACACAGATACCCACACACACAGACGCGCGCGCGCACACAAACACACGTACACACACAGAGACACACACACGCACGCAGACACATACACACACACACACACACACACACACACACAGACACACACAGTTAGTGTCAGATACCCATGAGACCTTCAGTGACTCCATATATCAACCAAGGAGGTGTTTAAGTGACAGAGAAAAGGAATTTCTCTGGGCAGCCCTTGTTCCTTTGTCAATTGGCAAATGTAGCCAATGGGAGCCTGCGTGTGAACGTTGAACTTGAGCGTTAGGGTCTGAAAGGGTTAATGTTGAGGAGTGCATTAAGCACCATCCAAATTGATGATGTTATTGGACTTGGGTGGGAGAACAGCTCTGGATCTTGAAGGAGACAGATCTATTGTCTAGTTCTCCCTCATAGTCTTCATAATAATGCCTATTTTACCAATGTAACTTGTTTGTAGTCGCTTTGCAACATCTTATTTAAAACAAGAACAAACACAGAGCTCTGAAGAAGTTATATCAGACTCAAAACCTTAACTCCGTTTCTTTCTCCAGAGATGCTGACAGACCCGTTGAGTTTCTTCAGTGTTCAGTGTATTCGTTTCGGATTTCCAGCATCTGCAGTATTTTGCTTTTATTTAAGACAGGAGTCTTTTCCCATCACACTAATAGATGGTCTGCCCCTGAATTATTGTAACAAACAACAGACCAGATCCTTGAAAGTGAGATTAGGATGGGCAGCTGCTTTATTCAACCAGTATAGATGTGAGAGACTGAATGGCCTCCATCCATGCTGTAATCTTTCTGTGGTTTTCCTTAACTACACGAGGCCTTATCGATCCCAAGCTCAAAACAGGATGATGGCAGTAATTCTCCCTGATCACCAAAGTGATTGTGGTGAGGCTCCAACAGACAACACTGATGTTTATAGAGTCATACAATGTGGAAACAGACTCTTCGGTCAAACCACTCCATGCCCATCATAATCCCAAACAAAACTTGTCCCACTTTCTGCACTTGGCCCATATCCCTCCAAACATTTATTCATGAACTTATCCAAAAGTCTTTCAAACATTGTAACTGTACCTGCATCCATCACTTCCTCTAGGAGTTCATTCTGCATTTGAATCACCCTCTGTGTAAAAATATTTCCCCCATGTCTTTTTAAATCTTTCTCCTCTCACCTTAAAAATATGCCCTGTAGTCTTGAAATCACCCAGACAAGGGAAAAGACACCTGCCATTCACATTATCTTGCCCCTCATGATTTTATAGACCTCTATAAGGTCATCCCTCAACTTCCTATGCTCCAGTTAAAAAAATCCCAGGCTATCCAGCCTCTTATAATTCAAACTGTCCATTCCCAGCAACATCCTGGTAAATATCTTCTGAACCCTCTCAAGCTCAATAATATCCTGCCTATAACAGGGAAATCAGAACTGGACACAGTACTCCAGAAGAGGCCTCACCAACATCCTATAGAACCTCAATATGATGTCCCAACTCTTATACTCAAAGGTCAGAGCTATGAGGGCAAGCATGCCAAACACCTTCTTAATCACCCTTTGACCTTGTCTTTTTCTTCGTTCAGATTCTAAAGCCCCCGTTGTCTTTTCAGTATTCCAAAAAAAACATTTTCTGCGGATTGTTGTTTCTGTAGACAGTCTGTGTACCTCATAGATGCATCTTCACTGTCTAATAGTTTTACAGTCTGGCAGGAAGGCTGGAACATACTGAACAACTTGGAAAGTATGTGCGAGCATCGTCCAACTGTTATGAGTAATTTGGGAGCCCACCACATATTAATTTTCGGACCATTAATGGATCCTAAATCTATTAGCTCATTTTTCCACCCACACATAATTGAGCTGTCTTGATCTAGAACCTATATCCTAAATGGACTTCATATTATAGGGTCAAAGAGCATACAGCATAGAAACAGGTCCTTCGGTCCAACTCATCCATGCTGACCAAGTTTCCTAAACTAAACTAAGTTCCACTTGCCCATGTTTAGTCCATATACCTCTAAACCTTTCCTCCAAATGCCTTTTAAATGTTATAAGTGTACCTGCATCTACCACTTGTTCTGGCAGTTCATTCCCCGTACAAACCACCCTCTGCGTGAGAAGTTGCCCCTCAGGTCCCTTTCTCCTGATAGTTCTGCCCATATTGTAGGACATTGTCTGAGGACTTATCTGAACTACCCTTTGGATGCATGGGCATTTTAAATGATTTTTGAGCTTACTGCTAGAGAGATCTTCATGCATGTAGAGTTTTTCTGTAAATCATGCTACAGGGTAGCATATCCATGGTTGCTTGTTGATGGTTGCTTATGATATGGTGACTTTGCTTTTCCTCCGGCTCAATGATTGAGCTCATCAACCTGGTGACCTCTCCACATTAGTCATCCGGCACTATTTTATCCAAACTTGATGCCAGTTCAAGGAGAAGCAGCTACCCTTTTCCAGCTGCATGCTGGTCGGGTAGAGGCCAGCCTGACTACTAGGAGTGTGTTGCAGGAGTGACGTTGTTTGTGACTGGAGCACAGGACAGAGCTGCTCCACAGTTTCTGACAATGGATTTCCAGTGAGCAAAGCTGTCCGCTGACTCTCGGTGTTTCTTGCCCAGTGCAGTCTACAACTTGCTAGGCTGAGCAATGATTTGAGAAAGTCCAAACAGTTTTTTCATGATAGGGGTGGTTTTAATGTGGGGCAATTCTTGCAGCATCTGGGAAGATGGGTTGAAATTTTGGCAACAGGTGCTACGCTAGATTTCTAGCAGGGTGACTGTTCCTGGGTGTTTCATTTTATTTATTCATTTTGTGGGATTGAGTGTCGCTGGCTGGGCTGGCATTTATTGCCCATCTCTGGTTGCCCCTTGAGAAGGTGGTGGTAAGCTGCTTTCTTGAACCGCTGCAGTCCACCTGCTGTGGGTTGACCCAAATGCCATTAGGGAGGGAATTCCCTGTGTGGCACACTTTCTTATCTCTCTTGGAGCTTTCAGGTGCAATGTACGCTCCTTGTGTGCTTTTCATTTAGGAATTAAAAGCAGGTTCCTTCCTCCCTCTCCTTCTCGCTATCTCCCTCTCCATCTATCTCTCCCTCTTCTTTTCTCTCTTTCACTTTCTCTCTCTTCTTCCCACTGTCTCTCTTTCTTCCTTTCTTTCTTTCTTCCTTACTTTCTTACTTCCTTCCTTTCTTTCTTTTTCTTTCTCTCTTTCTTTATCTGTCTCTCCATCTTGCTGTCTCTCCCTTTGTCTGTCTCTCCCTCTGTCTGTCCTTCTGTACCTCTTTCTTTCTCTCTGTTTCTTTTCCACGTTGTTTTTTTGGCCCTTTCGCTTTTTCTGTCTTGATTTCTTCCTGTCTCTCTCTCTTTGCCTCTCTCCCTTTCTCTGTACCTTTCTCACTTTCATTCTCATTCTCCTTTTTGTTCTTTCTTTTTCTATCTCTCCAATTATCTTAAAATATTGATTCGAGCCACCCATGTCATGACTGTCTTAATTATTTACACGTTATAAATACCAATCTATTCTTTCATTAAAATGGTCTTTGATATCATCTGATAATTGTCAACCCATCAATTTCCTTCCTGTCTTTGCAACAGCTGCTACTTTTGCTGTTCCCAATTCTGTCCCTATCTATCTCAAAAATTCACATATCTTTCAATTCCAACAAAAGGACCCTAAACCAGAACTGGTGTTTTCTCTCACAATTGTTCCAAGCTGTGTGTTTTGCTGCATTTTCAGCAGTGCTTTTCTTTTTACTTAATTGTTTCTAGTTCAGTTTCTAGTACAGAGCAAAATTGCTCTAAATCGTGGTAATTGTGCTAATAATGGGTCTCGTGTGTCCAGATTTCGATCCTGTTATTGAAAGTAATTATGCAATTTATATAAATTGCAGCATTAGCTAGTTTGAGGTTACATACTGAAGACAAATACGTTGATGAGGTAGTTTACATTTGTAAAACATAGGCAGTGCGAGGGAAAACTTACCAGAGAGCTGGCTAGCTCTGATTACAGCCCTTTGCTTATGATTACACTGAAGAATGATGTAGCATAGAATATAGAATGATGGTGCCTGTGCTGGCTTTGTGAAAAAGCTATTCACTCAAGCTAATCGTGCACTCCTGTTCTTTCTCAACGGGCCTGTAATTTCTTTTCCCTTCAAGTCCAATTCTCCTTTTGAATGTTAATATTCATCTCAATCTGTCCCAGGGTGAGGGCCCCCAAATCCTTATGAAACACCCCCCCACCCAATGGTGAGGCTTCTGGATGAGGAGGGATGAACAACAGCACGGTTAACTTAGAAAGGACCCACGGATACTGTAGTGATTGTAACAAGGTCAGCCAGGTGGGACCTCATAGAATATGAGTTCCTGGATTGGGGCTGTTAAGCTGGTCCAATCAGGGAGCCCTGGCTGACAGAAATAAACAAGATTGTCAGAGGTTCTGTTTATTCTAATAGCTGGCTCTGAGGAAGCTGGCTCAGTATAAATAAAGGGTGACTTGGTGACAGGATACCGACCTCTGTGGAGTTATTCTTTATCCCAGTCCAGATATATCTACATTTTAAAAGGAGCCAAACTAACAAGCCTTTCTTGCATTAAAGAAAGAGTGAGTTTATTTCAGTCCGAGAGTTCCAAACCCCTATTTCTGTCTCCTGAATGCCTCTTTATTTCTCCCACCAATTACTTTAAATTCAAGACAGATTCCCATGTTGCAGGAATCTGAAATCCTCACTCCAAGTCATCTCTTCAGCCAAGCACCATGAGCTGTCATGGTCAGCACAGACATGGTGGGCCGAAGGGCCCGTTCCTGTGCTGTGTACTACCTGTTAATTTCTGTGCTCACCTGTGTGTGACACTGGAAGGAACATGGCTACCTTTTCAGATCTCAGGTACTAATTTATTTCCTAGCTCTCAAATGTCTCTCATTCTTCTTCTTTGGAGGTAGCATGGAGTGTCACCTCTGACTTTTTCCTGTAAATTCTGCCTTCCCACCCACACTCTCGTAGACCCTAGCGCCTGAGAGGCCATGTACCATTCTAGTATCAAAGCTGCAGAAATTCCTGTTTTGCTATCAGTTAAATTCTCTCTCACTTATTGACCTTTCTCTTCTCCCGCTGTCTGTGCATGTGCAACCATCTTCGGGCCATGGATTGTGCTGTGTCCCTGGAGGACCCATTGGGGTCACCAACATTCCAAAGTGAATACCGGTTAGAGAGCAGGATGCACTGAGGATTTCTGCACTATCTGCCTGGCCCTCCTTCACTGCCTGGCAGTCACCCATTCCCTGTCTATGCACACACCTTTAAGCTGTGTAGTGAGCATCTACTGAAATTTGCTATTCATTTAGCCTTAAGAAAGACCTGTCGTGACCCTCTGAACAAGCTCTGAAGCTGGTTCTCAATCACCTTCTGTTGCTAATATTCCCTGAATGTGTGTTTGTCCAGGACATGGGAAGTGCGCTGGAGATCCCACATGCCACAGGATGTGTATTAGACAGGACTGAGGTGATCTGCCATACCTCCACTGTCATAATAAGATCACTATCTAAATTTATCAAGAAAGATGCTGTGGTTGGTTGGCTCGCCGAGCTGGTCCATTAGTTTGCAGCCGTTTCATGACCCTGCTGGGTTACATCATCAGTGCAGCCTCCGATGAAGCGCCGTTGTGTTTTCCCACCTGGTATTTAAACTCTAGTGTGCCGGGCGGGAAAACACAATGGCGCTTCATCGGAGGCTGCACAGACGATGTTACCCAGCAGGGTAATGAAACATCTGCGGAACAACGAACCAGCTTGGCAAGCCAACCAATCACAACATCCACAACCCGAGCTACAAATCTACTCAGGAACCTTAGTTACCAAGAAAGAACTTTGAGAATTGCCTCTCATCTGGACAAACTAAAGCCCCACCAATCACTTCATGCAATAAATGATTTGGATGTGATTATACAAGGTACGGTTAGGAAGTTTGCAGTTGACATCAAAATTGGTGGTATAGTGGCTAGTGAAGAAGGTTATCTCAGAGTACAACGTGACCTTGATCAGATGGACCAATGGGCCGAGGAGTGGCAGGTGGAGTTTGATTCCGATAAATGTGAGGTGTTGCATTTTAGTAAGGCAAATCAAAGCAGATCTTACACAGTTAATGGCAGGGCCCTGGGGAGTGTTGTCCAACGAAGAGACCTAGGGATGCAAGTGCGTAGTTCCTTGAAAGTGGAGTCACAGGTGGACAGGGTGATGAAGAAGGCATTTAGCACACTTGCCTTCATTGGTCAGTGTAGGAGTTGGGATGTCACATTGTGGCTGTACAGCATGTTGGTCAGACCACTTCTGGAATACTGCATTCTATTCTGGTCTCCCTGTTAGATGAAAGATGTTGTTAAACTTGAAAGTGTTCGGGAAAGATTTACAAGGATGTTGCCAGGTTTGGAAGGTTTGAGTTATAGGGAGAGGCTGAATACGCTGGGGTTATTTTCCCTGGGGTGTCGGACGTTGAGGGGTGACCTTATAGAGGTTTATACAATCATGAGGGGCATGGATAGGGTGAATAGCCAAGGTCTTTCAAGGTGGGGTGTCCAAAACTTGAAGGCATTACTTTAAGGGGAGAGGGGAGAGATTTAAAAAGGACCTGAGTGGCAACTTTTTCACACAGAGGGTGATAGGTATATGGAACGAGCTGCCATAGGAGGTGGTGGAGGTGGGTACAATAACAACATTTAAAAGGCATATGGATGGATATATGAATAGGCAGGGTCTAGAGGGATATGGACCAAATGCTGGCAAATGGGGCTAGATCAGTTTAGGATATCTGGTCAGCATGGACGAGTTGGACCGAAAGCTCTGTTTCTGCGCTGTATGACTCTATGACTCTATAACTCATTGTCTCTGATTCTCTGCCATCCTTCTTGTCCTGGGATGATGTTTTGTAATTTTTTTTGTTGGCAGTCACTCTCTGTTGTTGCTGTAACCACGCTTCAGTTAAAATCCTTGAGACAGCTCCTGTGGTGTTCCTCTCTTCCAGCCTCTGTGCTATGTTATGGGGCAAAGCAATTTTACTTCATATTGGCAACTGCAGGCTAAGTCTGGAGCTGGTTCCTGATGTGACGCTGGATTGAAGAAAAAGCTTACTGTTAATTGTACATCCCGTAATGTAATAACTGCAGTCATCATAGAGTATATGAAGTTAACCCAGAATTGGCGAACAATTACAGCCTAGAAGGTCATTCAGCCCATCGTTTTGGTGCTGGCTCTCAGCAAAGGCAACTCAGCTGGTCCCATCCCTCAACTTTTCTCCGAAGCTCTGAAAATTCCTTCCCTTCAGGTGCTTGTCCAATTCCCCTTTTTAAAGCGTCAGATAAATTTGCCTCCACCAGACATTCAGGCAGTGCATTCCAGGTTCTAACCAATCAAAACCAAAGGAGAATTTTTTTTTGTCAACGTTGGTTCTTTTGCCAGTTATCTTCAATCAGTGCCCTCTGGTTTTTCAAAGATTTCTGTTCCTCTAACTCATTGTGCCCTCCTCACAATATGTTGTGTTCTCTCTCATCTATCTTATACATTTAGAGAATTTGGCTACAATACAATCTGCCCCTTGATCCAGGCCATTAATATAGATTGTAAATAGTTGAGGATCCGACAACGATTGCTGTGGGACCCCGTTAGAGAGAATTTGCCAAACTGAAAAGGATCAATTTATCCTGCCCCTGTTTCCTGTTAAGTAGCCAATCCTCTACCAATGCTGATAAATCATCTTAATACTGTGAGCTCCCAGCTTTGCAGCAACCTTTTTACATGGCACTTTATCAAATGTCTTTTGGAAATTAAATACACTATTGGTTCTGTACTGGTTCTCCTCTACCCACCCAGCTTGTTACACTGCCAGTGGACTCTATTAAATCTGGCAAGCACACTTTTCCTTTCATGGCACTATGTTGACTGACAGCATTATGATTTTCAAAATGTCCTGCAATTGCGTTCCTTAGTATGACTTCCAGCATCTTCCTTATGACAGATGTTAGACCTGTAGGCTGCAGTTTCCCCTTTTTGAGATCAAATGTAAGGCCAGGTGCATTAGGTGTCTACTAACTCGCCACCTCTGCTGCCATCAAGAACTGATTGGCAAGCTTCAACAAATATCTAAGCCTATCATAAGCTTTGACTGTGGTGTCCGAGCTACCTGGAAACTGCTGACCAATCAGAGGTTGTGGCCTTCTCCTCAGGGGAACCTAGTGGGAAGGTAAGTCATTTATTTCTTTCTTCTCCAGGGAAATTAGGGATGTTCAATAAATTCTGGCCGAGTCAGCAATGTCTACATCCTCTGAATAAACAAAACAAAACTTCCGCAGTCTCATTTCTCAAAGGGACTAACATTTACTTTAGCTACAGTCATCTCTTTTTATATATGTGTAGGAGCTTTTGATGAATGTTTTTACATTTTTGCTAGTGTTCTCTTGGATTTTCACTTTTTTGTTGACTTCTACTGGGTTTCTAAAATATTCCCAAATTTATGGCCTACCGCTAACACATGCAACTTTGTACTCCTTTTCTATCAATTTGATACCATGTTTAACTTCCTCAGGTAGCCAAAGATGGCACATCCTCCTCATTGCATCTTTCTAAATAGAAGATGTCATTGTTGAAAGTTTTGAATGATCTCCTTTAACATCTATCACTACTTATCCACATTTTTTCCTTTTGACCTATTTCACTAATCTACTTTAGGTATCTCTGAGTTTATAAACCTTTGCAATTGCCATTATTTAAGTTTAAATCAATAAAATCCAAGTGTCTCAACTTCAAGTTGAATGTGAAATTCTACCATGCTGTGATCATTCATAGAACGCAGAACAGTACAGCACAGGAACAGGCCCTTCAGCCCACCATGTCTGTGCTGACCCATGATGCCATTCTAAACTAATACCATCTGTCTGGCGAATATCCCTGTATTCCCAAACCTGTTCACATGTCTGCCTAAACGATTCTTAAATGTTGTTATCATCATTGCTTCCATCACCATCTGGTAGCGCATTCCAGGCACCTACCATCCTCTGTATAAAAAAAGCTTGCCTTGCACAAGAGATAGTAAGAAGTGCCGATGCTGAAGTCAGAGATAACACAATGTGGAGCTGGATGAGCACAGCAGGCCAGGCAGCATCAGAGGAACAGGAAAGCTGACGTTTCAGGTTGGGACCTTCTTCAGAAAAGAAGGGTCTGAAGAAGTCCATTTCTGAAGAAGGGTCCTGACTCGAAACGTCAACTTTCCTGCTCCTCTGATGCTGCCTGGCCTGCTGTGTTCCTCCAGTGCCACACTGTGTTGCCTCGCACAAGTCCTTTTTAAACTTTCCCCTTCTCAGTCTAAACCTATGCCCCCTAGTATTTGACATTTCCACTCTGTGTATACTTCTATGAAGTTGCCCTTCAACCTCCAATGCTGTAATGAAAGCAATCAAAGTTTGTCCAATATTTCTCCTTATAGCCAATACCCTCTAATCCAGGCAGCATCCTGGTAAACCTCTTCTGCACCCTTTCCAAAGCATCCACATCCTTCCTATAGTGTGGCGACCAGAACTGCACACAGTCCTCTAATTGTGACCTGACCAAAGTCTTACACAGTTGCAATATGACTTCCCAACTTTTATCCTCAGTGCCCTGACGGATGAAGGCAATGATGCTGTTTGTCTTCTTTACCACCTTATCCACTTGTATTACTACTTTTAGGGAGCAATGGGCTTGCCCATCAAGATTGGGTAGCATGGCGGCTCAGTGTGCCCGGGACCTGGGTTCGATTCCAAATTCGGGCGACTGTCTGAGTGGAGATTGTATTTTCTCACCGTGTCTGCATGGGTTTCCTTCAGGTGCTCTGGTTTCCAACCAGGGTCCAAAGGTGTGCAGGTTAGGTGGGTTAGCCATGGAAAATACAGGGATAGGGTGGGGTTGTGGTTCTCTTTGGAGGGTTGGTGCTGACTTGATGGGTCAAATGGCTTCTATCTGCACTTTGAAAGTAACTATAAGTTAAAGCTGAATGCAAAATCCACAGGATTTTAGTATGAGATTAACCCTGTAAAATCCCCTCACTCTCAAACTTGCTGAGTTAAGACGTCTGTAGATTGAGCTTTGAAAATTTGAGAATTTTTCACTCAAGGCACTGATCTTAAATATAGCACCGCAGACAGCTAGTGCATTGACAGGTGGAAATGTGAGATCAGGAAGAAATACTGCAGGCTCTTATGTTAGTGTTGAGAAATGTTTTGTAAGGACATTTTTAGACTAATCTCATGGAGGTTGCTGTAAAAATAGAAGAATTGAGATAGAAATTTTAGAACATTGTGGCCCTGAGACTACAACTGGGATTATATAAACAGGACTTCTGCAATAAATCACACGATCAGATATCTTTATTTCAGCCTAGCAACAACTACAGATTGATAATTGTAACATTATAATAGACAAAACCAGAAGAGACTTCTCCAGTGTGGCTAAAGATCCCAAATACTACTGTCATTTACTGTTGTTAAAAGCCATGATCTTGCTGAATAGCGATACAGGCTTGAAGAACACCCAGTTCGCCTGTTTGTAGATAGGTAGGTCTCTCTCATATCCCTCAGCTTCCTGTCAAGTATTTATCCAACTTCCCTTTCAATTTGACAGCACCATTCACTCAAATTGTCTTCCTTCCAGCCTCAGTAACCCTCCCCGCCAACATCCCCCACCCCCATTCTCTGGATTAAAGGAATTCAGATCTCTAAGGGGTTGAAGGAGATTACAGGGTCACTGCCATGGAGAGATTTGAAAACAAAGATGGGAATTTTTACACTCGAGGCGTTGCTTGACCGGAGCCGATGTCAATTCAGTACAATTGGGCATAATCCCAAAGAGCCGTAGGCCCTCTCTCTCTCTCCATTACAAAGCAATAATTAGCTACATGGAACTCTGCAAGCATGGGGCAGGGCAAAGGTGTCCATGAGATGCCAAAGCCAGTCCAACAATTTAACCAGCCCCATTCACTCTGCGTTACACTCCAGCCATCTAGGGACTCAGTGTAGGTCAGCAAGCACAGGGCTGTAGTGCAACGGGACTTGGTCTGAGTTAACTCCTGTGTAGCCTGGTGCCCATGGGTTTAAGGCAGGCAGAATATCGGAGACCAACCAGAGTATGGTGGAATACAATAGTCAAATCTGGGGAAGGTGATGGCCTAGTGGTATCATCGCTGGACTGTTAATCCAGAGACAAAAACAGAAGTTGCGGGAAAAGCTCAGCAGGTCTGGCAACAATGTGAAGAGAAATCAGAGCTAACGTTTCGGGTCCGGTGACCCAAAACGTTAACTCTGATTTCTACACAGATGCAGCCAGACATGCTGAGCTTTTCCAGCAACTTCTGTTTTTGTTTCCGATTTACAGCATCCACAGTTCTTTTGGTTTTTGTTGATCCAGAGACCCAGGTAATGTTCTGGGGACCCGGGTTCGAATCCTGCCAAGGCAGATGCTGGGAATTTGAATTCAATTAAAATATGGAATTGAAAGTCTGACGATGACCATGAATCGATTGTTGGGAGAAACTCACCTGGTTCACTAATGTCCTTTAGGGGTGACTTTTAGACCTCATGAGACCCACAGCAATGTGGTTGATTCTTAACTGCCCCTCTGGGGCTGAACAATAAATGCTGGCCTAGCCAGTGAATGAATAAAACAAAGCCAATAGCATGAGGATCCACATAAATTTGTTTATTGGGAGAATAGTTTTTAATGACATGAAGTTAATGATATGGAAGTAGGGAGGTGATGCTGATTAAACCTAAAATAATTTAAAAATTGAAGTGCCATATTACCGTTTCACAGAATAATCCTCTGTTTGAAGACCTGCTCAAGACCTTGTGATCTGGGGGAATTATTCCAGTTGAATGAAGTCATAACGATTGAAATTAGCCAAAAGGAGAACAATTTCATTCTCTCCAAAAAAAAAACGCAGCAAGAAGAAAAATACTAATATTTATTTTTTTGTTTTTTTTTTACACCTGTGACGGGAGCAGGCCACTGGACATCAGGGCAGCGAGGAGGTGAGTGCAGAATGTATTCCATTTTAAAACCAAATTTGCTGCATGAATGATGGCAACAAAACACCCAGAAAGGAAAATGTTATGTGATGAGCAGTGTGGAAAACTGATACATATTCAACGACCCTGTGGAAAATTCTGGACCAATATCAATGCAGAGCTGGTTTGAATTAGTTGTGGAGTTGAACACCAATATCGAAAATATAGATTATACATCTTCACAGCTCCATTATGTATCAAGTCTACTTTAACAGCTGTCAGGCCATGGATAAAGCCCTGAACCTTTAATGAATTTCTAGACTCTGTGGCTTGAAGTTTGTGATAATGTTTGAGTGTGGCAAACTGGGTTTTGAAGAGAGCTTTTGAGATTTTTCAGAGTGGCAAATTGAATGATATACCTGCTAAATGGAAAAAGCTTCGTTCGGATAATTGTCGTTGAAGTTTTAACTGGTTCTCGATATCGGTCAGATTAACCAGTAAATGGCTCCTCTGTAAACCAGGCATTCTGTCAAAGTATGCACATTCATAGCTGTCAATGAGGTTGTTCAGCAGTAACTTTGTCTCATCTTTTTCTGTCCTTTGGTATCTCTGTGTAAATCATTATTTATTGCCGATTCCTCTTGCTGTGATGCAACAGGACTAACCATGTAGGTGCGAGACAGGGATTGCGTACAGACTTACAAAGAATGAAAGTCTTGCATTTAAATATTACCTTTTGTGACTTCGATGTCTCAAGTGAACTATTCTTGAAGTGTAATTGCATTTTTAGTGTCAGAAACGTAACAACCAATTGGCACACAGTAAACTCTTGACACATGGCAATCTGATAATGTCCAGGTAGTATGCTTTTATGATTTTATTTGAGGGATAGATGTTCACTGGAATCCAGGGAGAACTTTCTTGCTCTTTGAAATAGTGGCAACGTATCTTTCGTAACCACCTGAACCAGCAGATGTGGCTTCAATTTAATGTCTTATATGAAAGAGGTTGCAGTACTCACTCAGTACTATAAGGAGTGCAGTATTTTTGGACTGAGCTCTTGGTGTTGGAAATGAACCCAGGACATTGTGACTAAGAAGAGAAGGCAGTACCGACTGAGTCACAACTGACAAAGAAGGGAGTTAGGGAAACGAAGAGAATTTTAAACCAATTTATAGTTGTCTCACAGTGACTTTTATTGGTGCCAGCTTTTTACTTCCAAATTTATGTAAGAAATAGGGGCAGGAGTAGGCAATCTGGCCTACTCCGCCATTCAATAAGATCGTGGCTGATCTTTTCATGGACTCAGCTCCACTTACCCGCCCGCTCACCATAACCCTTAGTTCCTTTACTGCTCAAAAATCTATCTGCCTTTGCCTTAAAAACGTTCAATGAGGTAGCCCCAACTACTTCACTGGGGCAGGGAATTCCACAGATTCACAACCCTTTGGGTGAAGAAGTTCCTCCTCAATTCAGTCCTAAATCCACTCCCCATTATCTTCAGGCTATGCCCTCTTGTTCTAGTTTCACCCGCCAGTGGAAACAACTCCCTGCTTCTATATTATCTATTCCCTTCATAATTTTATATGTTTCTATAGGATTCCCCTCATTCTTCCAAATTCTCATGAGTATAACCCCAGTCTACTCAATCTCTCCTCGTAAATCAGCCCTCTCAATTCCAGAATCAACCTGGTGAACCACATGGGTATTGAACAGTTGAATATTTACATTGGTACTTGAGCTGCATTTTTGGGTAGATGCCTTATTTAAATGTAACTCAGTGAAAACTAATGAACTGTGTTGAGATTTTATTTTGTTGCATCAATTTAAAGTGAGTGCTGGGTAAACATTGTAACATTCAAGACTACAGACAGTTCCAACAATGCCGTGTTTCACTGTTCTAAAATATCAGTTATGTTCAATGCTGCCTAGTTGTAAAGTGGGGCCAGTTGCAAAGATTTGAATAGATCACATGGGACAGTTTGGGGGTCAGTGATGTAGGCAATGCGACTGGAGGTCAGAGTGTTTGGGGGTGCAAAAGAGATATGCTGGGCAGGGTTGCTGTTATTTGTACTGCTAAAGGCCACTGAATCAAAGTAGTTCTGTATAGTAGGGCACTCAGGGAAGTCCTAAGGGCTGGGAAGGTCTCAAAAAAAGCCAGTGCACAATCAGTAGTTCAGGACAGCACAGAGTGGGAATTGAAATCTTATAAGCATATTTCCTTTTTGCAAATGTGCTACAGTGGAGCTTAGGAAACCAATGCAGGGGCTGGACAGGCTTTGGTGAACCTCACTGTTTGTGAAGAGCTGGAATTGCTCCCGTCAGTAACTGCTGGAGCATAGTCTTCAAGGATCCTAGGGAATGTAATTACAAGAAAGAACGGAGAGCAGTCAGAATGTGATCAGTTGATGAGGCGATCCATATTGGAACAGTTCTTGAGCAGTACTCCCTTTCCTTTGTTCTCCTGTGTGCCAACTTCCGAAACTGGGTCAGCACATTGGTTGTCAGGTCTGGATCCCCACAGTGGCTGCACAACTTCACAGTTTAGAGGCAACATTGCTCTTGCAGGAGTTTCAAGGCCAATTTGTCAGATGTGAAGAACTGTACTCCTTTGTGACTTTTTAATGAAAATTGGTCACAACAATCTCACTAACCTCCGGTGTGTGGGGGTGGGAGAATGTGTTGGGGGAGGTCGGGATTGTATGATTTCCAAGAAACCAATAGAATCTGTTTGATTACATTTGCTGTTTGATGGGTTCTGTGGGGCACTTGACCATTATTTACCTGTTACTTATATTTGCTTCACGTTGAGTTTTGGGATTTTAGATATAAATCATACATATCTTTGCACTGTGAAACTTTTGTGTCATTAAATTTTGTTTGAGTGGGTTTTATTTGTATTAAACTGGTTATTCATTGTTGACAAAAGAACCCCAGCTGAATTGTTCCTCATACCTGATACAGTTTAAATTGGAATCAATGCATCAACTCCAATGCTCTGTTCAACTCTCAGGTTGAATTTAAAAGTTGCGGTTGCCAGTCCAGGAGTAGCACCAGCAAGGAATTGGTAAATCTCACTGGCCTTGATCATAAAAGAATTAAGATACATCTTATACACTGGCTTCCACCACACAACCCAACCTTCAGCCTATCATCCAGTTCTCTTTTGCAGTTTGAATCATTTTGTTTTCCATGACCTTGAGAGGTAATTTATGGAATTAATCTGTGTATTTTCTGTGCTTTTGATCCTATTTGTTTAATCCTATTTAAAAAAAAAACAAATTTCAACTTGAAGTTTCAAATATCAGTTGAGCAGACTGATAAGGTGCATAATTGACTGATTCCACACTTTGATTACGAAATTGCACCATGTCGTAACCATATTCAGGTGTTATCTACCTTTGGCCCTTGATGTCATAGTTTTCTAACATTTTGAAGAAAAACCGAGAGGAAATTTCACATTCCATACTTTTTTTTGCTCCTTCACAGGATGTGGGTGACACTGGCTAGGCCAGCATTTATTGCCTAGAGGGTGGTTAACCACATTGCTATGGGTCTGGAGTCACATGTAGGCCAGACTTCCTTCCCTAAAAGACACTGGTGAACTAGATGGGTTTTCCCCCCAACAATCGGCAATGGATTCATGGTCATCGTTAGACTCTTAATTCCAGATTTTTTATTGAATTCAAATTCCACCGTCTGCCATGGCAGGATTCAAACCTGGATCCCCAGATTAATAGTCTAATGATAATAGCACTAGGCAGTTGTCTCCCCTTGCATTTGCCATTGCACTTTGTCCTGCATCCAGTGTAGTCATTTACTTTGCAAAATGTCTACGGGTTCTGCAGCAGTTAATGCTGTCTGTTGTATCGCAAACTCTTCTTGTTCTAGATGTGTTCTTTCAGACCTTGGTGGAGGCTAATGATGAGATGTTGCTGCAATGTGATTGGATTTGCCCGAATCATGTCTTTTTTTTTCCCCATTGGTCTTGATGTTAATAGTGCAGCCAACCAATCAGATTGTGCTTTGTTCTGAGCTAAAGGGGCTTGCCTTAGTGAATGCAGCTGCAGCAATACTTAGAAGCCAAACTCCACCCGGGATAAAGCAGCCCCCTTTCAGAGTCCCATCTGCCACTTTCACCTTTCATTCCCATCATCATTGGCAGACTATGGCAACTGTGCCATCCACAAGATGCACCACCAGAACTCAGCACTGTTCCTTCGATAGTGGTTTAGGAAAGGCTCTCAGCACCAGCTTCTGATGGGCAATAAATGCCTGCCTTGCCAGCAATGCCCTTTAGCACAAGGGAATGCTTGTTGTAGTGTTAAAGATAGTATTTGTTGGGTTTGTTTGACCTTTTTATTTCTGGATTTTATTGTAAGTTAGCATTTATCTTTCTGTATCTCCTGTGCGTCTTATTGTGGAACATACAATTATCTCCATCAGATACCTCCAATCTGTCCTTTAGAAAATCAGAAGCTTTGAAAACCATTTGTACACAGATTTTCTTTCAATCTTAATGTAACCTTATAGAACTGGGCTTTATAAGATGTAAAATATGTGAACAAAAGAACCATTAGATATCGGCAGAATATTGCATTGGAAGTCATTTTAATTTTAAGGCTTTGGCAGCCAAAGCCTAATGGAACTGCAATAGGAAGAAGCACAGTTAAGGCTAGGTTAAGAGATGTGAAGTATATAACCATCTTTGAACATTGGTGAAATGCAATATATGAAACCTCAAAGCCTTCAGAGTGGATTACACTCTTACTATGACAGGGCAAGTTGAACAATGCATCTCATCAGTACACTGACAATTCTCAACACAGTCCTCACAGAACAGAGAACATAGAGAACATAGAACAGTACAGCACAGTACAGGCCCTTTGGCCCATGATGTTGTGCCGACCTATTATCCTACAAAGATCAATCTACCCTGCATATCCTACATTTTACTATCCTTGATGTGCCTATCCAGGAGTTGTTTAAAAGTCTCTAAAGTATCTGACTCCACTACCACTGCCGGCAGCGCATTCCACACACCCACCACTCTCTGTGTGAAGAACCTACCTCTGACATCTCCCCTATACCTTCCTCCAATCACCTTAAAATTATCCCCCCTCGTAATAGTCATTTCTGCCCTGGGAAAAAGTCTCTGGCTATTCACTTTATCTATGCTTGTCATCATCTTGTAAACCTCTATCAAGTCACCTCTCATCCTTGACAACAAGGTGCAGGGCTGGATGAACACAGCAGGCCAAGCAGCATCATAGGGGCAGAGAGGCTGACGTTTCGGGCCTCGACCCCTCATCAGAAAAGGGGGAGGGGAAGGGGGTTCTGAAATAAATAGGGAGAGAGTGGGAGGCGGATAGAAGAGGGATAGAGGAGAGGATAGGTGGAGAGGAAACAAACAGGTCGAAGAGGCGGGGATGGAGCCAG
>NC_063354.1:8634490-8667184 GCF_021869965.1 Rhincodon typus
GAGGTTTGTCGTTCTCTCCTGAACTGAGAGGCATTTTTAATCTTTTCATTGAAGCTTGATGCAATATATTACTTAAATGTTATTGTGGATTCTTCTTTAGAAGGTGAGGAGATCAGTCACTTTGCTTCACCTTTATCACCTCAGGCCCTGATTCTGAACTTGAAATTGGAGTAACTTGTTCAATGTATTGTATGGAAAACCGACTGAATTCAGTTGTATGTTCATCTATTGTCTGTCTATCACGTTACGTCCTCTCAAATCAGTTGCTGGGTCTTGGTGCGCATTTTTTTCTTGGACTTTATTGCTGCTTGGAATCTGAACTCTCTTCAGCTTTAATAGTGGTGGAAAACGTTTCAGCCAAATGTTTATAGTCACAGCTTCTCATCTTGTTTACAGTATAAAACTTTTTTAATTCAAATATAACTAGATTCTGCTTTTTGTTTAGGTTCCAGTGTGAGATTACAGAATCCAGTCCTTTTTTGTGACCAACTTTTTCCTTGACCATATTTAACCTCTTCCACCTTTCTAATGAGATTAAAGTCAGTACATGTCCTTCTATGAGGAGAGAGCTCACATTCGTGGGAGAGTTACTTGTCACATACCTTTAACATTGAGTGCAATGTCACCTGGACCATGTAGAATAGAATAGAATAGAATGTCCTTTATTGTCACACATACTGAAGTACAGTAGTACAGTAGTACAGTGAAAAGTTTAACAATGTCGGCTGTTATGGCGCCATCTTATATACAAATCTTAGATATGAAAAGAAGAATAAAAAAGAAAAATAGTTCACTTTACAGTGAATCATAGAATAAGTTAGAAATATGACGTAGTTAGAAGGATAGACATTACAATAGATAAACAAGTGACAAATAACATTACATTGCAGTAGCTCAGCACAGGAGCTTCCACACATGGTCTGACCACCAGCACCAGACCCCAGTCCAACAACTGTACCCGCTCCATTCCATGCCTCCAGTCCACTCCGCACTGGCTCTCAGCTGCTCCAGGAATGCTTTCCTGCACTAGCCTCCCCTCCGGGACTGCTTCCCTGTGCCAGTCTCCACTCCGGGACTCGTTCCCTGCGCCAGCCTCCACTCTGGGAATGGCAGTTCTCCCACGCTTCACATCTGTTGTGGAGGCTTTCCTGCCCTTTGCAGCTGTAATGTATTTCAGATCCTCACTATAACACCTGTTTTATCCCCCTTGACTCGCAAAAACAGTTTTGGAGTAGATCTGTAGCTCGGGTTGTGGGTGTTGAGGTTGGTTGGCTCGCCAAGCTGGTTTGTTATTCCGCAGACGTTTCGTTACCATGCTTGCTGACATCCTCAGTGCAGCCTCTGATGGAGCGTCGGTGTATTTTCCCGCCTGGTTTTTAAACTCTGGGGTCCGTTGCGATGGATTGCCTTACTTCCGGGTTTCCTCCGTTGTGGAATGTATATGGGGTCGAGTTCAATGTGTTTATTAATAGCATGCTTCGTGGAGTGCCATGCTTCCAGGAATTTTCGTGCTTGTCTCTGCCTAGCCTGTCCCAGGATCTTGGTGTTGTCCCAGTCGAAGTCGTGGTTCTCCTTGTCCATGTGGATTGAGATGAGTGAGTATACCAATACATGGAAGCATGGCACTCCATGAAGCATGCTATTAATAAACACATTGAACTCGACCCCATATACGTTCCACTACGGAGGAAACCTGGAAGTGAGGCAATCCATCGCAATAGACCCCAGAGTTTACAAACCAGGTGGGAAAACACACCGACGCTTCATCAGAGGCTGCACTGAGGATGTTACCAAGCACGGTAACGAAATGTCTGCGGAACAACAAACCAGCTCGGCGAGCCAACCAACCTCAACATCGCAAAAACAGTTCTGGGTTTTTCTTTTTCGGGGTACTTCTTTAAATTGGTGAATGCTTTTAAATAGCTTGGATAGCAACATCCCTCACTGCCCATTTTGAGAATACATGAGTTTTGTCTCATGACCATCTTATTTTCACTTTCCAGCCCTACCTCTTGGCATCCACATTGTATCCACATGGCATCACCTGATTGGCACTTTGACTTTTTAAAAATGAACGACCCTTTCTAGCTGAATTACCGCATCATTTAAGACTTTCCTTTACGTACAAGGGATTTTTGGTTTTGACTCCCGTAGTCCTCGATGTTTGGCCGCTTTACTTGCTCAACTCGATACCACTTCCACAGACCTCAGGACGCAGCTTGTTTCTCTGCCACAGAACTGCAGATTTCCTTCTGTTCCTTCGCATTTGTATTCCAAACCAGCCGTCTAGCCAACTGACCCCCTGTTTCAGCTCGCCCAAAAAAAAAACCAAAGCAGTGAGTGGTGGAAAGGGCAGAGCTGCTTTGCCTGCACTCATCAGCACTAGAGAGGGAGAAACAAGAGTCCATTCTAAAGTATGTCATAAGGTCACAAACTTGAAAATAACTCTTAAGTGAACACTGACCCTGTACCTCTCTGCTGACGCTTCTGGTCCTGCTGAACATTTCTGATTTTATTTCAGAATTCCAACATCTGCAGTATTTTGCTGCTGCGAGGGAGGTTAGTTATTCAGATGGAGTCCCTTTGTCAATGCTAAGAAAATTCTGTTGGCTGGGGAACACTTTCTGGAGGATGAAAGTTGATAAAGAGAATGGGTCAAAAGACTGTGACATGCAGCCTGGAAAAAGACTGGAGTGTAAAATGTTTAGGCAGCATTGCACCAGAGACATGTGTTGCAAGTATTAATGTGGGGATGTGTCTGTGAAGGGCGATGCATTGAGCATTTTGATGATAACGTTGAAAGATCTGCAACCAGCTTCACAAAATGAGCCTGACAGGGACTTATGGGAGCACAGCAAGGTGCAGTGGAATTGGCAAACAAATGCAGAACAGTTTATCGAGTTTGGGATCAATAAACGAATAAGCAATAAGACTGTAAAACCACAAACATAGCAGAAGTGCTGAAAGAGGACAGAAAGGAACAATAGCTAGCTACAGCAAAGCCTAGTTCAGATGGAAATATTGCAACAGATTAATAGGAAACACTAAACTCAAGGGAGATATTGCTAAGCTAGCTAGGTCAGTGTGAGAGCCCTCCTGTTCATATCTCAATAGATTATCTTGGGAAAAGAATCAAATTGGAGGTTGTGTGAGGATGGTGAAGGACATGTGCAGTGGTTGATCAGATTCAGACTCATTTTCTTTACTTGGGAGAGTGATATTAGTTCTAAACGCAGCAGTGGCTTGTATTCTAATCAGTAATTGGGCTGTGATTTGTCTCATGGCGTGTTTTGTTATAGTAGACAAAGATGAAGATTGTGTTCTTTGTTAGTAAGTTTCCAGCCAGCAGTGGAGTGCAGTGTTCCCATTAAAGTCTAGTTGTTGTGTGCGGCTACTTCCTGTCTCAGTGCATTGTCTGTTTAAGTTAGTTTTGCATGTCCAGTTAGAATTGGCTCAGTGGTTAGCACTGCTGCCTCACAGTGCCAGGGACCTGCGTTTGATCCCACCCTTGGGCAACTGTCTGCGTGGAGTTTGCGCATTCTCCCCGTGTCTGCGTGGGTTTCTTCTGGGTGCTTTGGTTTCCTCCCACAGTCCAAAGATGTGCAGGCTAGTTGGATTAGCCACGGGAGATACACGTTGGTCTGGATGGGATGCTCTTTGGAGGGTCAGCGTGGACCCAATGGGATGAATGACCTGCTTCCACACTGTAGGGATTCTATGACTCAGTAAAAATGTAGAGTGGGTGCTGCACATTTCAGGGCATTGTGGTTGCAGACTTGCCCAACATCGTGGGAATATTTCTGTGGTCCCTTTATGTCAGATGGGAATGCGATGGCCTAGTTGCATTAATCCAGAGATCTGGGTTCGAATCCTGCCATGGCAGATGGTGGAATCTGAATTAAATAAAAAATCTGGAATTAAGAGTTAATTAATTCTTAATTAATGAAGACCATGTGTCAGTTGTCAGGAAAACTCAACTAATTCACTAATGCCCGAAGGAAACTGCCATCCTTACCTGGTCTGGGTTATGTGTGACTCCAGGCCCACAGCAGTGTGGTTGACTCTTAATTGTCCTTTGGAATGGGCAATAAATGCTGACCTGGCCAGCGATGCCCTAATCCTGTTGATGAATAAATAAAAAAAGATACCTGCCCATTTTTGTGTCTGTTCCAGTTGCCCAGCATTATTTCTCCTAGACAATGAAATGAGTCAACAGTAACAATAATGTTGCACTAGTATCTCATTGATAATGACGGATGCTTTTCACATTTGTACGTTCCAGCTTAGATCAACAATGAAATATTTTCACTGACCTCAGCAGACATGTTAACTCATCAAGGCCAAATGCTGTTTTGGGTACAGGATTTGGACCAGCACTGTGGACTCTGCCAGATCGTGGGCCTGGTCCCTTTAAGATGCACCAAATGTCAGAACCCCATTGCAGCAGCCACCCACCTCTCACTGCCCAGCTCCCCTCGAGAGTCACAAATACTGCTGGCCAAAATATTCACACTGAGTCCAACCCACACGTACTCAGGTGGATCGGTTGGACAGATGTTCCACAATTTACATATTGCAGACTGTGTTGGGGAAGAAGATTTTGGCTGTTTCGAATTAAAGAAAATTGTGATGAAGCTCAAAAGTGTGGACTTAAAGAGTGTTTCACAGTGAACGCGGGAGCGTGAAGTCTAAAACTTAAGGTCTATCAATATATGTTAGTCACCGATAGATCAAATAGTGAACTCAGAAGCTTCTTTAACCAGCGAGTGTTCACACTCTGGGTGGTGCAGTGGTAGTGTCTGTGCCTCTAGATCAGGAGGCCAAGGTTGAAGTCCTGCCTGCTCTGGAGTTTGGTCACATCATCTCTGATAAGGAAATATTTATCACAATGCCTGGTAGACAGGATTAGAAAAAGATGGATGATTTGGGACACAAACAATGGAGTTGATCTGTTAGACCAGACTGCCTAATTTTGTAATGTAAATTCAGTATAATATATACTGAATTGGTGAGGGAGTGGAGGGTATCTGAGAATCATGTGGGTGCCAAACAGATTCTGAAATTACATTGAGTGGAGGCACAGCAGGAATGCCTCTCCCATTGACTGTTTGGCATCAGCGTACAATACATAACAGAACAGGATTTCAGAGGGGAATAGACAAAGAACAAAGTCAGTGCTTGATGGATTCTTGCTGAATTAATTTGGGACAGAAAATTGATTATTTGCAAATGTGATGCAGTAGTATTGTGCGTTCCACTGTACTCAGCTGTTAGTGAGCAAATGGCTGTCAGCCCTGTGTGTTATAGGTAATGGAGAGAGGCAAGAGAGTCACGATTTGCAAATGAGGCACATGGCGTGCAAACTTTTGTGTAGCCTCATGGTTTCTGTGCAGAGAGCAGTGCGATCCCAGTCAGCTGGCTGTACATCAGGAAGCTGAACAGAGTGCAAGCTGAACACATGGTCCACTTTGTCTCCTGTTCCTAAAGGCAGTATGTTGTCCCAAGGGAAGGCTACGCTGAATGAAAGAAGGCTGTAACTAACTATTAGAAATGGAGAGATGGAAACATAGCCTCAGAAGGGGGGAGGGTTCATGGCTCACAGATGGAGCAATGGAGATGTTAGTTCTGGAAGTCTACCAGAAGCTGTATTCTAGAGAAGAGGAAGCCATGATGTGGAGATGCCGGTGTTGGACTAGGGTGGATAAGGTCAAAAATTATATTACACCATGTTATAGTCCAACAGGTTTATTTGAAAACACAAGCTTTCATAGCCTCCCTCCTTCTTCAGGTGTTAGTGAGTGGGGTGGCCTCAGGCACAGAAGTTATAAGTAAAAGATCAAAGGGTCATAAAACTGATGCGGATGTATTGAACAAACCTAAGATGGCTGTTAAATCTTTAATCAGTTAGAAACGAGATGTAGGTTTCTATTGGTTAAAATGCAAATCCCAGAATTTCTTTCAAGTCACTGCCCTGAGATAGCTAAACGGGAAGGACTGAGAGGCTCTGGAAGAATGAGAGATGCCCTCTCATCTTTCTTCTCCCAGTTGAAGAAAGAATGACATATTTGGCACGTTCGTCTTCTGGCTGCTGGGATGGATGATGTCCTTTGAAATGGTCCTAATGTTGCCTGCTCCTGCCCAGGAAGATCCTGCCCTGGGTGTGATAAGGTTCAGCTCCACTGTGATCCTTACAGCCACAGACAGTGTCACCCACACTCAGTGCGAGTCAGCACATCAGCTCAAAGGAGCTGGCACAGTTTAGTCATCCTCCTTCTTGCTGAAGCTGAGCCACCCTCAGGCATTACTCCTCGGCAGCAGAGCTTCTCTTCAAAATCCTGTGGTGGCTAGGACCTCTTCGCAGTGCCATCCTCATCCTCCCTTCTTCACAGCATTTCCACACTCTGACTCCCTCCGCCTCTTCCTCTCTCTGAAGCCTTTGTTGCACTTCCTGGTTTTTTAAAATTCATGCGTGAAATGTGGGCATCGCCAGCTGGGCCAACGTTTGCTGACCATCCTTAGTTGCCTTTGAGAACGTAATGGTGAGCTGCCACCTTGAACGGCTGCAATCCATGTGCTGTGGGCTAACCCACAATGCCATCAGGGAAGGAATTCCAGGATTTTGCCCCACAACACTGAAGGAAAGGTGACATATTTGCAAGGCAGGATGGTGAGTGGCTTGGAGGGGGACTTGCAGGGGGTGGTGTTCCCATGTATCTGCTGCCATTGTCCTTCTAGGTGGAAGTGGTTGTGGCTTTAGAAAGTGCTGTCCGAGGATCATAGAATCCCAACTTTGTGGAAGCAGGCCATTCAGCCCATTGAATTCACACTGACCCTCCAAAGAACATCCCATCCAGATCCATGCAAGTCCCCTTCCATCCCTGTAACTCTGCATTTCCCGTGGCTAATCCATGTAACCTGCTCATCCCTGGACACTATGGGCAATTTATGGATATCTTCTGGTCAATGTGTCAGTACGCCTTTAAGAAACATTCTCATCATATTGTCACTGTTACATAGCATGATGATAGAAAACTCTCAGACACCATCTCAACTTGATCATTTGTAGCATAGCTATTGACAGCATGTTGCTCTTTGTAACTCAGTGGCTGAATGTGAGCTCAGACACTGATGTGCCTCTGAATATAATATTTGTCCTTGTGTCAGTGAGCTGTAATAAATGTCTGTTGGATTCTTCAATACCATGTTATCCCCACCCTAGTTTCTTATGTTATGAGGGATTGCATAGCTGCATCAGGTAATATATACCAGCTGGAGGCAAATCCCACATCACCTCCCACCCAAATTCTGAAAAACAATCACTTTAAAGGTAGTACAGTATACAACTCCTGTTGAGTTCCTCCGCTTTGCTGAAATCTTGACTTTGCCTTGTGCTGCTTTGGGAAATTGTCGCGTTGAAGTTGGACATACTCCAGACCCCCATGCTACATCCTCCCTTCCCAACCCATCCATCAATCCAGAGGGAATAATGTGAGCCCTAGGGCAGTGTGTGTGTGTGTGTGTGTGTGTGTGTGTACACGTGCGCGCAATACAAAGGAAACACCATTTTTCCTTGCATTGTCACTTGGAATATCCAGTTCAGCACCTTACTGGATTCAGAACTGATGAGTAACTCCTGGAAAGTCCACAAATATATTTGGAGTTGACAGTGCACAATGAATAATTTCTCATGCAGAAACTTGGATGGAAAAGTCCAACAAATTATCAGTTTTTTTTTGTGCACTTGTAAAGCATATCCACCACCGACTGCCAGAGTAATTTTATGACAAGAGTCTGGTTTTCCCTAAAGAACGTTTATGAAGGATCTCTTACCGCAGTTACTTGTAATGATTCAAGTGCTGAATCAATCTATTTCCCTTTGGTGCTCCAGTGATTTAAAGATGACTGCTCCTTTTATCTAAAGTGTGATTACTTGAGGTAGCGTTTTGACATTCTATTAGCACTGTAAGTACTGGTTGTTGATTACTGTACAGTTGTGTGTGATGTTAAGTGAAAGAGACAGTCCACATCTTGCTCCAGTTTGTGTCTTCTGTTGCAGATTGGCCGTATTGAAGTGTAAACTTGTACTGTTTTGCTCGGGGAGTTGGTGCTTCGGTTTGCCAAATTGTTTTCCTGCTAGTGCAGTGCTCTCAAATCTAACAAATGCTCCATGATCTAAAAGATGAAAAAACTCAAAATTGTGGTACGAAACATATTTATGGAGAGGGCAATACTTTTTGGCTGTGGAGAATTTAACATTCTGACTGATAGTCTTATTTAGACCCCTTCCCAAATTGGGGTTTTATTCTTCCTGAATTAAGGAGGAAAAATTGGGAATACAAACAAAGCAAATATATATTCTATGACTCTACCATACAGTGTCATGCAGATTCTTCATTAACAATTGTAATATAGACTTGGGTTTCTAAGGCATCAATTTTATTACAAAATCAACAAGGATCTATGAAATAAAGCAAAAATATCAACTCTGTTGGGGTGGGAGCATACAAATCAGGAGCAGAAGTAGGCCACTCGGCCCCTCGACCCTGCTCTGCTGTTAAATAAGATCCTTGCTGATCAGAGATCTCCACATTCCTCCCTACCTAAGATAACTTTTCACCCCTTTGCTAATCAAAAATACATCTACCTCTCCCATAAAAAGAGCTTTCAACTGAGATTAAGCTGTGAAAGTATTGGATGGAACAAGGTTTTGAGTAAACAGCAAACACATAATTGTCTTCAAAAATATTTTGAAAGAAAGGTATGTATCAAACTATTGCGTATCATTATTGCTCTGCTGTCACACCAGTAGCGATGATATGTTTGCTTTATTTCACAGTCCTTGTTGCTTTTGTAATAAAATTGATGCCTTGGAAACCTATGCCTACATTACAATTATTTACATAGAAACTGTGTGGTAGAGTCGTAGAGTCATAGAGCATAGAAGATTCCCTTCAGTCAATCATGTTTGTACTGCCAAAAATACTGTACTACCTAGACCAGTCCCACTTTCAAGCATTAGGACCTTAGCCTTGAATATCATGACACTTCAAGTGCTCATCCAAGTACATTTAACAGTTGTGACCTTACCCACCTCAACTACCCTCCTAGGTAGTGCCTTCCAAGCCCTCACCCAATCTCTGGGTAAAGTCGGAGTCTTTCTCAAAATATTCGACCCCTGGTCACCTTTGTTGCTACTTGTTCCTCAAATCTCCTTTAAATCCCCTTTAGAAGTGGGACCTTTTGTTCACGCTTCGACTAAAAGCTTATACAGAACTGTACCATTTAAAAGTTAAGCAATTACTTTCTTTTAAAAATTGTGGTTGGCTCCCGACATGTCATGCAAAAACCTGCAGTTAAAGTTTAATTCTTAAAATCCTCTGCCCTAAAACTGGTTCTGCTGTTTGGATCTGTTGACGCACCAGAAAACCTTTTGTTGCCTTCGAAACTAATTTGAAAATGAAAATTGCTGTTGCCGGCAAGCTTTGTGAACCTGTATTTTTATTTATAATCCAATTACATTTTCATTAGTGTAGCAAAATGACCTGGGGTTGAATTCCTTTGAGAATGTACCCAAATTGTTCTGTGCAGAATGGAACTGTGCTGCGTTAAATTGTGGTGAAGGAGCTGAAAAGCTTCTTTTGAGGTCCAAGCAATATTTTCCTTTTATTCTTTTCTTTTATTTTTTCAAAAAAAGTGACAAAATGACTTAGATTTAGAGTCCCTACAGTGTGGAAACAGGCCCTTAGGCCCAACAAGTCCACACCAACTCTCAAAGCATCCCACCCAGACACATTCCCCTATAACCCACCTAATCTACACATCCCTGAACACTGTGGGCAATTTAGCATGGCCAATCCACCTAGTCTGCACAACTTTGGACAGTGGGAGGAAACAGGAGCACGCAGATGTCATCAAGACTATAATTTATACCTGTAACAACTGTTTAAAAGATAAAAAACAAAAATCCTTGCTTTTATTTATATGTGTATATATATATATATATATTCATCCAGCATTCCACACACAACAGTGTTTTAGCTTTAGCTAGGAATGGGACTTGGACTCTTGACTTAGTTTGGAAGGTGAGGATCTTTGGGATCCAGTTCTGGTTTTGAGTTTAACCAATGACCAACTGTGGCCCCAGCTATTGACATGGTGAAGATGTCAGTTCGGTAAGGTGGAGGGAAGAGGCTCTTGTGGTGCAGTGGTAGTGTCCTCAGCCTCTGAGCCAGGAGGTCCAGGTTCAAATCTCAGCTGCTCTAGAGAGTGTCATAACATCTCTGAACAAGTTGACCTCAAAAATTCTTTTGTGGTGGTCTGGTTGGATGGGGAGATATGTGGACCAGATATGGATTGTATGTTTCAAGTCTACCTGTCCATTCACTGCCCAAAATTATATCAGGGACTTGGAGCAGTTTTCTGCTGTTCACTTAAGGACAGAGTAGGATGCTGAAAGCCCAGAACTCCTAGGCTTACCGTGAATCATCTATATTTACATCAAACTATCCAACAGAGGCTCTACAGCTGCCAAAGGGACCATTGCTAAAACAGCCTCATATCTGCTTGGGACTGCAATCTGTCTCATAAAGCAATGGTTCTGAAAGAATAAATATTGAAGTTGCCTTAGCTGAACCTTATCTGATGATGCCAGACAGTCTTTGGGTAGAGTTGAGGAGTTCTACACCAGTCTTGCCAGGGAGCTAGTGTGTTCTGTACAGCTCCTGAGACTCCTTGTGCCTGAATCGTAATGTCCATTCATCATACTTTTATTTTGCTATGATGCAGTAATCCATCTTGTTAACTCAGAAAGTGCCTTTTCTGTTTAGACTCACCAGTAGTTGATTCTGTACCACTGATAATTAAACAGATGCGCAATGCAGTAGAGGCAAAAGTGGATCGATGGCAGCAAACTACCTCAAACAACCTTCATCCTGTGCCACATCCCCAGCAGAGGTGGCATGTACCACCACATAATGTCATAACGTAACAGGAGGATTCATAATGTCTTGAAGTGGAACACATTTTTTTCTCTCTTTTCCCCCCCTTCCCAAGGTGAATAACTGATACTCTGAGTCTGAATAGGCAACGGCTAGGTGCAGAGTGAATCTCACAACAACATAGCAACCTACAGTTCTCCACACTGACATTCCCATTTCCCAGATCCTGAGTGAGATTAACACCTTCATAACAAGACAAGATCCATTCACATGACAATTCACAATGTGGCCCTAGAAGTGAAAAGCCAGTGTTCAATCCATGTTGTGCTTTTTTTGATGTTCAAATAAACTAAGATATGGTGAAAACTCTCTAAGATTTTGTTAAAAGTACGCAATTTCTTTTCCCGTTTCATTTTCTTCAGTCTCTTTCTCCTTTTGGTTTCTCTGCAATCTCTCCATTGTTCATTTCCTGGCTAATCTGAAGAAAGAACTACCAGGCATTGTTGCAATGAACTGAATGACCGCTTGTGATAGTTCAGGGATACATACACGTTTGCTGAGATTACAGGGTGTGAGCTCCCCTGTTGTTCTTCAAGTAGTAAATTTTGAAGGAGACACATAGTTGCATTGGGGACAGTTCAGTGGAGATTCACCAAATTGATTCCAGAGACGAGGGGTTTATCTTATAACTGATTGAGCTGTTTAGGCTTATACCTTCTAGAATTTAGAAGAATGAAAGGAGATCTAATTGAGGTCTATAAGATATTAAAAGGGATTGATAAAGTAGACATGGAGAGCTTGCTTCTCCTTGTGGTGCAATCTAGATCAAGAGGTCATAGTTTTAGGATAAGGGTCACAGCTTTGATTCAGAGATGAGGAGGAATTACTTCTTTCAAAGGATCGTGAATCTGTGGACTTCACTATCCCGGAGTGCAGCGATACTGGGGCATTGAGTATATTTAAGAAGGAGATAGACAGACTTTTACTTAGGAATAGGCTAAGGGTTATGGGAAGTGGGCAGGAAAGTGGAGTTGAGACTGAGATGAGATCAGCCTTAATTGTATTAATTGGCGGAGCTGGCTCGAGGGGTTGAATGGCCCATTCCTGCTCCTAGATCTTATGTTCTTATCATGGAATCATTCACACCTTCTGACCACAGGTTCAAAACAGAGACCTTCGGCAGTGCAGCATTCCCTCAGTACTGCATCATCCTGGAGTGGGGCTTAGATCTAGAAGTTTTCAGTTTCACGTGAGAGTTTCAACAGTGAGCCACTGGACTTACTAAAAGCCCCAGGAAATCTCTGGAGGCCTTTGTGGATGTTACTATGGACTGTCAACGTGGAGCTATGTGACAGTAGGCACATTCTATTTACACAGGATAAAAGTTGAAGGCATCCGATAACAAATCATTATGCAGCCAGATGGAAACCAGAGAAGACTTCTACAAAGGCAGCATGTTCAATTAATGACCATAGGTGGGATTGGCCATGTGGCAACAAATACTCCTGCCAGCAATGCACAAGGTTACAGAGTTTAGTCCAAGCAATAAGCTTTTTCAACCAGACATATGTAATGACCTGCCTGGAATTAGGATGGAATGAACAACCGAGAAGTTGGTAGTGCTGGGCTGTTCTGTAATAAAGGTGCTACCCATCTATGTTTGATACTATCATTCATCATTTTTACTTCTTTTAAAAAAAAATGCAAGGATTTAGGCATCCCTTATTCTCCTGAGACATTCCCCTATTTAGATTAGGGATCGCATCTTTTGTGTGAAAACGTCATGTTGCCCTTTGCGCACATGATCCTGTTCCACACTTTGCGACCCCAACCCCCGACCCAACTGCTAATCCTGGTTCCCACCCAAAATTGCTGTTACTGTGCTGGACAGTTTAAACATTTATTAATTCACACACACAAAGTGTGCTTTTTATAGCCTTGGATAAGCAAATTATTCAGATTAATGGAAATAATATATAGACACATAGATTTCAGTTGATTCAGTTTGTGATTTTAAAGAAAAGATTGGCAAATTGATATCAAAGTTTGGATTAACTTCAAGCACATATAGCTGTTATGTTCATGGCAGGCCCACAAGAAGTTGTTTAATTCTTTCATGGGATGTGGGTGTCACTGGCAAGGCCACCTTTGGTTGTCCATCCCTAATTGCCCTTGAACTGCTGGGCCATTTCAGGAGGCAGCTAAGACTCGACCACATTGGGTCTGGAGTCACTTGTAGCTAAGGGCAGATTCCTTCCCTAAAGACCATGAATAAACCCGCTGGGCTTTGATGATAATCAGTGGTAGCTTCGCCATTATTGAGACCAGCTTCATGTTCAGATTTATGAATTGAGTTTAAACTAGCAGGTGTAACAGGAAAGGTGAGGTTAAAGATTGTCAGAGCCGCCATGATTTCATTGCATGGTACAATGGACTTGATGGGCCGAATGGCCTACTTCTGCTCCTATATTGTATGATCTTTTGGCTGTGTGGCAGTGGGCATTTGAACCCCTGTCATCAGAGTATTGGCCAAGCACCGTGAATACTAAAACAAACACAGAGAAACTCAGCAGATCTGATGGCATCCGTGGAGAGAGAGGCAGAGTTAACATTTCAAGTGCAGTGACTTTTCAGAATTGAAGAGCTGTTTTCCTCAGTGTATTAGTCTGGGACTGCACTGACAATCCCACTATGCCCTTGAGTTGTTGTGCCCACAATGGACAAGGGCTTCTCTTCTTCAACTTAATATCTAGGTACCTGATGGCAAGACTGAAGGTTGGTCAAAGGACACTTGTCACCAAAATGTAGCTTGGCTTGCCATTTAATTCTCCACATCATTGTATAGAGTTGGTCCTCCATGCAGTAAGTGTGGAGAAGGTGGCAGCTTCAGGGGCATCTACCCCGCCCCAACCCTCTCCACACCACACCACACCACGCCCCCTCCCCGCTCTCCCGGCAAAAGCTTGCTGGATCTTACTGGAGCTAAACCATGACTTTCTCAGCCAATCATAACTTCCGGGATCATCGTGTGAGGTGCAAGATTTAGGAGTTGGAATGATGGGATGGCGGGAGCTTTTCCTTCAGGTCTTGGAGAGTGGGGTCACGGGGAGGGGTGACCTTCAGCAGCCAACCCCTCACTGCCCCCCTGATTGGCCTCATGTTGGAGTAAATTGAGGCCCCAGTCGCCTGGGACAGAGGCCTTTCATTAACCATTCAGAGGCCATAATCGGTGGTGAGTTGGGAAGGTGGACCAGCTTTTAATTGCTGACATGGCAAGAAAGGGGCAGGTCTCTCTGTGGCACCAATGCACCCAATTATTTGCCCTCCTCGCCACCATCTTTGACACTCCATAAAGGAGATAATCCTGCCGATTTATTCTATCAGACAAAGCATCAGCTGCTAAGTAACAGTTTTATTTAGCACAGAACAGCCAAATAACAGTATACATTACAAACAACATCTGGTGCAGTCATTAGCATGCTATAAAATTCTTGATGTATCAAACTTAATGAATACTTCTGACACTCTCTGTTTCAGTTGCTCGCCGAGCCAGTGTGTTTGATTGCAGATCCGTGGTTTGTATATCGGGTCTAGTTCAATGTGTTTGTTGATGGAGTTCCGGTTGGAATGCCAGGCCTCCAGGAATTCCCTGGCATGCCTCTGTTTGGCATTCCAAGTGGAACTCCATCAACAAACACATTGAACTGTATAGCTTGGCTTGACTACAAACCAAGAACCGAAAGTAATGCCAACCACCCCAGCAAACCGAGACATATAAATACCAAGTGGGACAGAACACTAACGCTTCACCGGAGGCGCACTGACAATGTTACCTAGCAGGGTGACAAAATGTCTACAACCAAACCCGTCGGCTCGGCGAGCAAGTCCACAGCATCATCCACAACCCGAGCTACATATCTTCTCGAAAACTTTAAATTCTCTGTTTCCACTGCTGTAACATAGCCCCGCACCCACCTCTCAGCTTATCTGTTACTTAAACCTTCATTGATGCTTTTGTTACTCTAGACTTGAACATTTCACCCACTCCTGGCTGATCTCCCATCTTCTTCCCTCCCGAAGTTGGAGTCTATCCAAAACTTTGCTCTTCCTGTCCTGACATGCAAGGAGTCCCATTCATTGCATTCAATGACCTATGTTGGCTTCTGGTCAAGAAATGTCTCAATGATAAAATACAATCTTTGTTGTCAAGTGTCTCCATGGCCTTGCCCCTCCCTGTCTTTCTAATCTTCTCTATTTCTGACCACCCCACAAGATATCTGCACTCATCTGATTCCGGGCTTTGAGCATCTTTGACTTCAATCGCTTCCGTTCCTTCATTTGCTTAGGCCCCAAGCTCTGGAATTACTTCCCAAAATCTCTGTATATTTGCGCTTCCTCATGCCTTTCAAGATGCTCATTTTTAAAACCAAGATTTCCAGACATCTGCCTGATTGGCTTTGTTTGGAATTTGCACCCGTGAAGCATGTTGGGCTACTTTGCTGTGTTGAAGGTGCTATATAGTTGCAGGTTAAGACAACAAGGTGTAGAGCTGGATGAACACTGCAGGCCAAGCAGCATCAGAGGAGCAGGAAAGCTGACATTTCGGGTCTGGACCCTTCTTCAGAAATGGTTGCAGTTGCAGGTTGTCGTTTTTATTGGGAGAATCATCATCTTTGATGTTGGATGTGAGCATCTCGCATGGCAACACATCTCAGTGGAGTTATGAAGCCTTTCTCCTGGCTACTGACTGAGTTAATTCTGTTGGCAGTCTAATCAGCCTGTTCAGAAATGTTACTGCATAGCTCTGGAGCAGGTGGGATTTGAACCTGGGTTTCCAGGCCTAGAGGTAAGAACACTGCCATTGCTCCACCTGACCGCCTCCTTGGTGGTCTATGATAATTTGATAACTGGAATTCTCTGTTTGTAGAGTTAAATAAAAAATACTACACCTGGACATTGGCTCTATCCATGTGCACAGTTCTGATTGACATGTCCACCCCAGACACATCTATCAGTCAACCTCACTGCCTCATTGATATATTGGTCTGCACCAGATAACTTAAACTCAAGACCTGTCAAAATAAAAGGCATTCATACACTGTGTTTCTTATAACTGTCAAAGCAATAAACCTTATTCTTATTCATTCACGGGATGTGAGTGTCTCTAGTAGGGTCCAGCAATTGATGCTGATCTCTAAATGTCTTCTTTCCAAGAATATAACTCATTCATAACATTTGTAAATGTACATTGATCTGTTCCTGGAACCCCTGCTACTTATAGAGTCAAGGGCAGCAGATACATGGGAATACCATTCCATCTAAATTCCCCTCCAAGCCACTCACCATTTTGATTTGGAAATATATCCTTCAGTGTCGCTGGGTCAAAATCCTGAACTCTCACACGGAGCTCACAGAATAGATAGGGAGATGCCGTAACTGCTTGTAAAAAAGAAATGAACAAGAGGGGATAGGTTTAAAAGGATGTGCAAACAAAACAATGACAATGTGAGAAAAAGTGGAAATGTGATGGAGGCAGGTTCAACGGATGCATTCAAGACGGCAGTTGATAATTATTTGGATAGGTGTGGTGTACAGGGATATGGGGAAAAGCCAGGACATTGGCAAAAGGTAATGGAACTTGCAAACATGAGGAATTGAATCACCTCCTTCTGTGCCTTGACGGTTCTGTGATTCACTGCCTAATGGCATTTTTGGTGTATTTCCACCCCCACCCCACCACCACCATGGACTGCACTGGTTCAAGGAGGCAGCTCACCACAACCTTCTCAAGGGCAGTTAGGGACGGGCAGTAAATGCTGGCCCGTCTGGTGACACCCACACCCTGTTCCAATTTGATGTGTGATAAAGTGCAAAATTTGTTCAGTTTCTTTCAATATGTGGCACTTTGAGCTTCGTTAGACTCCTTTTGCGATGTCCTCTTCATGTCGAGGATACAGCCTGAGAGATTTTCCATGGTTTGTGGCCCTTTAGTGGATGGTGACAGAAGGGTCTTCAGCAGTGGCCTCTCCTCTTGGGAAACTGCCCCAAGCTTTCATGAGCCCTTAGTGCGCAGTCCCGGACCTTGGAATGTGTCAGCCTACAGCATCTGAGCAGCAACTCCTGAAGATAGACTGGTTCAGGGACAGGCCAAAGGGCAGCTTCCAGGGAGTTGGTCGGCTTCCAGCAGCAATTGATTTTTGTCTCAGGGTATGTCCCTGGGACCAACCCATCCCTAAGGCTATTTCAGGAGGTACTTAAGAGTCAATTGCATAATGGTCCGATAGGCCAGAATCCCTGGCCAAGGGAAGGTGATAGGGAGGCGATGGTCTAGTGGTATTATCGCTGGACTGTTAATCCAGAGACCCAGATAACATTCTGGGGAGCCAGGTTCAAATCCTACCACAACCAGATGGTGGAATTAAAAAAAAATCTGGAATTAGCAATCCAGAGATGACTATGAATCCATTGTCAATTGTCAGGAAAAACCCATCTGGTTCACTAATGTCCTTTAGGGAAGGAAACTGCCATCCTTACCTGCTCTGGCCTACATGTGACTCCAGACCCACAGCAATGTGGTTGACTCTGGGCAATAAATGCTGCCTAGCCAGTGATGCCCTCATCCCATTCATGAATAAAAAGAATTAGTGAGATAGTAAGAGATTTTTAAAGAAACAATCTGGTTGCATCATGTGATCTTTGTAGATACCTTATGTTCCAGTTTTATTTCAATGGAATTGAAATTCCCCTGCTGCCTGGTGGCGTGTGACCTCATGATAAAAAGTCCTGACTTCAGATTTGCAGGTCCGGTGTGCTATATTTCCCGAACTTTTATTCTATCAGCCCAATTGTCACCAACAGCATTTTGGAACACAGTGACCTTGGCTGGCAACCACATTTAACTAATAGTGTATCTATCACCCATTGATATCCATGGAGGCAATCCATCTGGGCTCAAAGCTGTTGTGAATTGACAGAGTTGATCGTTAGAGGTTTGTTAGTTTTAATTCCCCGTGATGAGAGAAACAGTCACCATCTCAGATCAGTGACCTTAAACGTTAACTGTTTCTTTTTCCACAGATTGTGCCAGACCTGCTGAGCATTTCCAGCATTTTCTATTTCGGGTTTTCAGCATCTGCTGCCTTTTGATTTTCCTTTAACGATCACCAAACCCCTCCCATTATTCTGTGCCAGAGGAAGACATGACACAGGTTTCAGGTCAGCTAAGCCCTGAGCACGTGTAGTAAATAGTGAAAAGTAGTTTATGCTTCATGCATTTTAATAGGGACAAATGCTTTGTTTTGATTACTGCGCATGTCCTCGGGGTCAACAAGCTATTTCATAGGAACGTAGAAACATCGAAAATAAAATCTGAAATAGGCCATTCAGCCCCTTGAGCCTGCTCTGCCATTCAATATGATCATGGCCGATCATCCAACTCGGTACCCTGTTCCCACTTTCTCCCCATACCCTTTGGTTCCTCTCGCCCTAAGGACTACATCTAACTCCATCTTGAAATATTCAGTGTTTTGGCCTCAACCACTTTCTGTGGGAGAGAATCCCACAGGCTCATCCCTCTGTGGATGAATATGTTTCTCCTCATCTCAGTCCTGTATCCTTGGACTGTTATCCCTGGTTCTGGATTCCCCAGTCATCAATAACATCCTTCCTGTGTTTATTGTGTCTAGTCCTGTTAGAATGTTGTAGGTCTCTATGCGATCCCCTGTCATTATTCTAAACTCCAGTGCATATAGTCATTTCCCAGCTAGGCCTATCAGCTTTAGTATTACATAATGTAGATGACTGGGTTACAATTGTGGTGAGCTCAAGTCTGTCAAGTAAGAACATAGGAGTTGGCCATTCAGTCATTCAATGTGATCATGGCTGGTCATCCACTTTTTTCGATTCATTCGTGAGCTGTTGGAATCATTGGTTAGGCTAGCACTTATTGCCCATACTTTGTCGCCTTGAGAAGATGATAGTGAGTTACCTTCTTGAACCACTGCAGTCCACATGCTGTAGGAAGACCCTCAATACCCTTAGGGAGCGAATCCCAGGATTTTGATGCTACAACACTGAAGGAATGGTGATATATTTCCAAGTCAGGATGGTGAGTAGCTAGGAGGGAAATGTGCAGGTGGCAGTGTTCCCTTGTATCTGCTGCTGTTGTTCTTCTAGGTGGAAGTGGTCGTGGGTTTGGAAGGTGCTGTCTGAGGATCTTTGGTGAATTTCTGCAGTGCATCTTGTAGAAAGTACACTCTGCTGTTACTGAGCATCAGTGGTGGAGGGAGGGGATGCTTGGGGATATGGTGCCAATCAAGCGGGCTGCTTTGTCCTGGATGGTGTCAAGCTTCTTGAGAGTTGTTAGAGCTGCACTCAATCAGGCAAGTGGAAAGTATTCCTTCTCATTCCTGACTTCTGCCATGTAGATGGTTTTGGGGAGTCAGGAGATGAGCTAGTCACTGCCATATTCCTAGCCTCTGACCTGCTTTTGAAGCAACAACATTTATATTCATAGATTCATACAGCACAGAAAAGATCCTTTGGTCCATCGAACTGCAAAAATCCCAATTTCCTGCACTCGTCTCATATCCTTGGATATTATGATATTTGAAGTCCTCATCCAAATATTTTTTAAAGGTTGCAAGGTTTACAGCTTCCACTACCTTCCCAAGCAAATCATTCCAGATTCCCACCACCCACTGAGTGAAAAAGGTTTTTCCAAAATCCTCTCTGAATCTCTTGCCCTTACCCTAAAACCATGCCCTCTCGTGATTGACCTTTCAGCTAAGTGGAACAGCTGCCCTCTATTTACCCCGTCTATACCCCGCATAACCTTATGCACCTCAAACATTGCCCCCCCACTGGTCAGTCTTCACTGCTTTGAAGAAAACAATCCAAGCCCATCTAGTCTCTCCTTATAGCTCAATTCCTCCATACCAGGCAATATCCTGATGACCCTTCTCTGTACCCCCTCTAGTCCTATCACATCCTTCCTGTAGTGAGGTGACCAGAACTGCACACAGTACCCCAGCTGTGGCAGAACCAGTATTCTGTAGAACTCCAACGTTACCTCATTGCTGTTATGACTGAGGAAAGCAAGTGTTCTATATGCCTTCTTAACAATCCTATCCAACTGCCTACTGTCCCGTTTTCAGAGATCTGTGAATAATTACCCCTCTGATCCTGTAAGCTACCCAGTGTCCAGCCATTTATTAAATACTCCCCTCATCTTGTTTCTTCTTACAAAGTGCATTACCGCACACTTATCAGAGTTAAATACCATCTGCCTTGACATGGTGAGTCCAGTTCAGTTTCCGGTCAATAGTAATCTCTAAGATGTTGATAATTGGGGATTCAGTAATGGTAGCGCCATTGAATGTCAAAGGGCAATGGTTAGATTGTTTCCTATTGGAGATAGTCATTGCCTGGCATTTATATAGCATGATTGTTACTTGCCACTTGTCAGCCGAGGCCTGAATATTGTCCAGGTTTTGTTGCATTTGATCATGGACATTGTCAGTATTTGAGGAGTTGTGAATGGTGCTGAACATTGTGCAATCAACAGCAAACATCCCCACTCCTGACCTTATGGTGCAGGGAAGATCATTGATGAAGCAGCTGAAGATGGTTGGGCCTAGGACACTACCCTGAGGAATTCCTGCAGAGATGTCCTGGAGCTGAGATGACTGACCTCCAACAACCATAACCATCTTTCTATGTACCAGGTATGACTCCAACCGGCAGGAAGTTTTTCCCTGATTCCCACTCACTCTGGTTTTACTGGGGCTCCTTGTTGCTGCACTTGCGGCCTTGATGTCAAGGGTAATCACTCTTACCTCACTTCATTGCCTTTTCAAAACTATCCCTATATTCCTTGATATCAATGACAGATTTCTAAATAGCAATCTCTACTTTAAATATGTTCATGATTGGGCTCCACAGCTGTGTGGGGAGAGAATTCCAAAGATTCACAACCCTCTGAGTAAGAAAAAAGTTCTCCTCAGTGGTTTTGCCTGACTGACATATTGTGTTCTAGGCTTCCCAACCTGGGGAAATATCTTTCCTGCATCTACTCTATCCATCCCATTAACTATTTGTACATTTCATCTTTCAATCCTCAAAATGTGGAGAATACGGCCCATGTTCCCCAATCTCTCTTCATACCACAGTCCTGCCACTCTAGGAACAAGTCTAGCTGATACATCTCTTTAAATGGTGATAATATCCTCCCTAAAGTAAGGAAGCCAAACAGCATGTCATTCTCCAGGTACAGTCTACCCAAGGTTCTTTACAATTAAAGCAAGACTTCACTCCTCCTGTAGTCAATTTGCTAAAATTCCACTAATCTTTCTCATTGCTGTCTGTACTTTCATGTTAAGCTTCAGAGACATAATGACAGGGACTTTCAGTTTTCTTTGTACATCAAATCCTCTAACCTCTTAACATTTAAGAAATACTCTGTTAAACTGTTTATGAGGTGAATGCACCTGCGGTGGATTCTCCTGGTCAATTTCCCAAAGTCTCTTGAGCAAGAGCCACAGAAACTCTTTACCACTTCAGGGATACAAGAAATGATGCGTGTGGCTATGATCAGATTTTCTGGGAAGATTATGTTGACAATGGCATTTTGAGCAGGAATGTAGAAAGTGCTTTTCCTGCCTTAATTGGAAACATGCTGATATTGGTGTCCTCTATTTAGAAATCCTCAATTTAAATAAAACAAAAATAGGGCAGCAGAAAGCTCAAACTAAGCACTTGACTTGTTTAGGGCTGACGGCAGTAGGTCTGCTGGTTTGTCCCATAGCCAGGCTAACACTCAGGGAAGGGTGTCTCACAGAGCAGTGTAAAGTGCACACCATAACATAGAATTCCTACAGTGTGGAAGCAGGCCTATCAGCCCATTGGGTCCACAACAACCCTCCGAAAAGCATCACCCCCGACCCGTCCCCTATCCCATCCCATCCCTGCATTCCCCAAGGCTAACTCATCTAACCTACACATACTTGGACACTTTGGCATGGGCAATCCACCTAGTCTGCACGTCTTTGGACTGTAGGAGGAAACCACATAGACACGGGGAGAATGTGCAAACTCCATGCGGGTAGTCACCCGAGACTGGAATCAAACCTGGGTCCCTGTCGCTTTGAGACAACAGTGCTAACCTCTGAGCCATCATGCCACCCATGTTGTTGGAGTAAATGCAGATTGATGCCAGTGCCTGTGATATCAGGCATTTCAAACTGTTTAGTTGAAAACTTGCACTCCCCCAAAAAAACATTGAACATTCGCTTGGTTATTGCTTAGAAAGACAACAGTTTAGTCTGTTGTGTGAATATTCTCTGTGAGTGCTTACATCTGACGGATTTTTATCTGAATCCCAGCCAGACAATTTAAGAGGCACAAATGCTTGGTCTTCATTACTGTCCCTGGCCTAGGGGCACACAAGCTGTTTCCAAGCTCCTGTCAACCTGATGTAAATTTTTCAGATTCGTCCAGATTTCCTTTCCGACCCTCATCTTCTCAAGTTAAATCCTCTGCCAGTGCAGAATTCCTTCCCCCAGCTTTTTTATTTAACCTTTTCTTTTAATCCACTATAAATCATGTTTTTTTTGTCCTCGCGCATTGCTCCCAAAGCACAGGAAAAGGATGTTCCCTTTCACCCACCCTGCCCTAATGAATGTTATACTTCCGCTGGCACCTAGCCCATGAATTGTGGTGGGGAAGCAATGAAACTGAAGTTGGGAAAAGATATCGCCAGCAAGCCTGTCTGAAATGGGGAAATGTGTTACAGCGTGTTCCATCACACTATAGGGAGGGTAATTGCCCACTCACTGGTGACTTTCAGTTGTCTTGTACTGGCATGGTTGACCGAAGTGAGTCAGACAGACATCAGGTTCAGAGGTTAACAGTTGTCAGCTGTGGTAAGTCTGGTGCAGACATGATGGGCCTTTTTCCTGCCTCTAAAAACTCTATGACACTACGATTACCTTCTCTAGGACGATTAGAGGTGCCCAGTAAATGTCAAGATAGCTCTTACCCCTGAACATCAAAGTTATGAGTTCAACATATAGCCCCCACCCAAATCTGAGGCTGGATCATGTGTAGGCTTATTCCAATGCAATATTGAATAGGTGGATTTTTCTAAATTGGATGTTAAATTGAGGGATTGTCTGCTTTCTCAGATGCATGTAGAAGACACTCCATTACACTATATGAAGAAGCAATGGAAAGTTCTCCTTTGAGTCCTAGGCAATTAATATCACTAAAACAGATTATTATTCCATTGCTAAATGGGGACTTTGCTCTGTGCAGACTATGAATAGTTGTTACACTTCATAAGTGTCTATACAATGCTTTGAAACATTGTAAGGTATAAATGCAATTCTTTCATACGACAGGCTAAGTTCTACTCCATTGGGTTGGATGGGGAGTCTTGCTGTCCATTCACTAAGGTTGATCACAGCAGTGGAGCCCAGGAATGTGATTGGAGGAGAGAGCTGCAGTCGGGAGCCTGCTCAACCTATAGAGATTGTTAGAATAATAGATCACAAAAATAACAATGCATGGAAATAAACCTCAGTCCCATTAAATAGAAATGTGATTTAGACTGAGCACAGATGGTGGGCGAATGGACATTCTCTTTTTATTTACTCTTGGGATTTTAAGTGTCTTGGCCACCTCTAATCATCCTAGAGAAGGTGGTTATAGAGGTTTTAGAGCCTGGAAAAAGGCCCTTTGACCCATCATGTCTGCACCAGTTATCAAGCATCTGCCTATTCTCATCCCATTTTCCAGCACTTGGCCTGTAGCCTTGTGGTAAGCTGTCTTTGGGAACCATTACTGTCCATGAGGTATAGATACATCAACAACATCAACAAATGTTTGCATGATAAATCTCATTTATGGTTCAGGAATCCGGATCAGTGTGCTTTTTTGAATGAATTCCAGTGAAAGATCAAGTATTATGTCTGAGACTCCAGCTTGGTAGCATAAACAGATGCACTCGCTGTTTGAGCTTTTAATTTGGAAGCTCTCAGACCAGCTATTGAAGGCTGTTATGTATGAAACATAAATTTCATTCTGTACACAGCAATTCCCTGAACCCCAGGCAGTCAGGTCATAACACCCACATATCTTACTGTTGCATTAACTGTGTTCAATGGGTTATTAAAAGGAATGTTAGGCTACTTAACACTCTGTGTACAACACAACATATTGCTAATCCTCATTAGCTAGGGACTAGCTAGGGTGCTATTGATTTTTTTTAATAAAATGTATTTTTGATTATTTCAATCAATTGCTTTATCATAAATTATTCAATGTATAGGTCCTTTTTTAAAAAAAGGGAGGTAAATCAATTGTTTGCTGAAATATGCCATAAAGTTATATCTACAGCTCAGGGTTTCAAGGTTGTAAATCTCCATAAATTGGTGTACCAGGCATCATCGATTGGATAAAATTGTAGAGATGAATTATACTGAGGCAGACTTGACGAGGTCATGGTATCTCCCACTTGCAGCTTTAAAATGAGGATGAAACAGTAGTGTGTAGTATCTACAAGATGCACAGCAGGAACTTGCCCAGGCTCCCTAAGACCATAAGAAATAGCAACAGGAGGAGGCTGTTCAGCACCTCAGCTCTACTATTCAATAGGATCACGGCTGATCTAACCTGTAATCCTTGATTCCCCTGCTGATCAAGAATCTATCTATCTCAGCCTTTAATAATTACAAGAACTCTTCCACCACAGCTCTCCATGGCAAAGAATTCTAAAGACTGTTAACCTCTGAGAAAAGAAATTCCTCTTCAGCTCATTCTTAAACTGGTGTCCCTTCATTCTGAGACTGTGCCCTCTGGTCCTATACTTTCCCATGTAAAGTAACATCCTCTCAGCATTTACTCTGTCAAGCCCTTTAGGAATCCTATATGTTTCAATAAGATCACCTGTCATTCTTCTAAATGCCAGTGAGTAATTCTTCCAAATGCCAGTGAGTGGCGTCAAAATCTGTTTAACCTTAAGCTCGTAAGACAATCCCTCCATAACAGGGATCATCCTAGTGAAACTTATCTCAGCAGCCTCCAATGAAATAATTTATTTCCTTAAATAAGGGGACCAAAACTACTCACTGTACTCCAGTTGTGATCTTACGAGCATGTTTTTTAAAAAAAATAGAATCCTTGAAGTGTAGAAAGAGGCCATTCAGCCACCAAGTCTGCATTGACCCTCAAGAGCATTCCCACCCAGACCCATAACTGTGTATTTCCCATGGCGTATCCAACTAACCCGCACATCTCTGTGACACTATGGGCTATTTAGCATGGCCAATCCACCTAATCTACACACCTTTGGACTGTGGGAGGAAACCCACACAGACACAGGGAGAATGTGTAAACTCCACACAGACAGTTGCATGAGGGTGGAATTGAACCCAGGTCCCTGGTGCTGTGAGGTAGCAGTGCTAACCACTGGGCCACTGTGCTGCCCTTTGTACAGTTGCAGGAAGACATCACTCCTCTAATACTGCAACCTCCTTGCAGTAAGGGCCAACATTCCATTAGCCTTCCTGATTACCTGCTGCCCCTGTGCGCTAGCTTTCTGTGTTTAGTGCACAAGTCCCTTTGTGTTGCAGCTTTCTGCAGTCTCTCTTCATTTAAATAATGTTCTTTTTGTTCTGCATTCCAAAATGAACAGCTTCACATTTTCCCACATTATACTGCATTTGCCAACATTTTGCACACCTACTTAATCAATATCTCTCTATAAACTGTATCTCTGTCACAACCTGCCTTTCCACCTATTTTTGTGTTGTCTCCAAGTTTGGCTACAGTACATTCACTTCCTTCCTCTAAGGGCTCCTTTGACAGCTTCTTTCCAAATCCTTGACCTCTATCACTAGAAGGGCAGGGGCCACAGATACATAGGAGTACCAGCATCTGCAAGATCCCCTCCAAGCTCCACAACACCCTGGCTTGGAAATATATCAGCATACCTTCGCCGACGCTGCACCAAAATCCTGAAATCCTACCACACCACTTTCACGGCTCTGTAAGTACCCTTCAGGCACATGGTGATTCAAGAAGGCAGCTCAATATCACCTTCTCAAGGGCAGTTTGAAGTGGACAATAAATTCCAGTGACAAGTCTTATCACAACAACAAATACAAATGGAAGCTGGCCAATTGCCCACCACCTGAGCCCAGTATAAGTCATGTCCCTGTTTAATCACGTTGAGCTTTGCTCTTACAAAGGGAAGTTCATTCAAGTGGCATAGAGGGAAAATGTTGCACCTGTCTTCGTATATTTATAAATACAATTGTACCACCTTGTAGTCTATCAGTGGTAACCACTTAGCTTCTCTTGTTGCTGTTGCTGACCCACCTTTGTTGCTGCTAGCCAGAGTCAGTCACATGTGAGAGAAAGGGAAAACATTCTGAGCTACAACTTTTTCTCTCGGGGTGTGTCCTGTTCAACTGGAGTGTATGGTCGAGTTGGACATGGAGTAAGAAGGCTTTATGTTGGCCAGGACTAGAGCGGGAAGTGTTTTATTATTGACCAATTCACTGGCAGGCCATTGCTGGAAGATTGCCCATTCAACTAAGTTTTCAAGCGCTTTACTTTATGCAACAGGAAAAGGATTGTCAGTGATTTGAGAACAAGAAAATGACTTTTTTTTAACTCTTGCTAAATGTTGCTGTATTTGGTTGTTGCTGTATTTGGTTGTTAGAAACGGCTGTTTGTTGTTAGTCTTCATACGGCCATGCAATGTTCCTTAACCACTTCACAAATCTTACTTGTGCAAATTGAAGCTGTAGAAATGTCCAGATTTCTCGTAACCTTTTCACCTGGCCGGATGTTCTTTGGGGAACTTGATCATAAAGCATGTCATGATCATAAAGCATGTCAGCTTTAAAATCTCACTGCTAAAGGAATTTACCAAAATACTGTGAGAGCATTCACCACTGGATGTTGACCAACGGATATCCTTGTCTATTTTTATTGTGACTTTTCAGTTTCAATAGAGTACTTCTGTTCTTCCTCAACCCTCAGAATTTTGCCACTAAGCAACAGAGAGAAAAAGAAGAATCACGACATTTGTTTGTTTTCAGTGAATTTACAGTGTAATCCCTGCATCTATGTTGCTGCGCCCTCAAATTCAGTTTTTATTCTGATAGTGAGCTCCATTCTGTCACAAATCATCATAATGGTCATCAGTTGTTCTAAACTTCCTCCATAAATGAGCTAGTTTAAACCTGAGATAACAAGTTGTAGAGCTGGATGAACACAGCAGGCCAAACAGCATCAGAGGAGCAGGAAAGCTGACGTTTTGGGTCGAGACCCTTCTTCAGAAATGGGGCAGAGGAAGGGGATTCTGAAATAAATAGGGAGAGAGGGGGAGGCGGATAGAAGATGGATAAAGGAGAAGATAGGTGGAGAGGAGACAGACAGGTCAAAGAGGGGTTGGAGCCAGTAAAGGTGAGTGTAGGTGGGGAGTTAGGGAGGGGATAGGTCAGTCCAGGGAGGACGGACAGGTCAAGGGGGCGGGATGAGGTTAGTAGGTAGGAGATGGGGATGGGGCTTGAGGTGGGAGGAGGGGATAGGTGGGAGGAAGGACAGGTTAGGGAGGCAGGGACAAGCTGGGCTGGTTTTGGGATGCGGTTGGGGGAGGGGAGATTTTGAAGCTTGTGAAGTCCACATTGATAACCTTGGGCTGCAGGGTTCCCAAGCGAAATATGAGGTGCTGTTCCTGCAACCTTTGGGTGGCATCATTGTGGCAATGCAGGAGGCCCAGGATGGACATATTGTCTAAGGAGTGGGAGGGGGAGTTGAAATGGTTCGTGACTGGGAGGTGCAGTTGTTTAGTGCGAACCGAGCGTATGTGTTCCACAAAGCGGTCCCCAAGCCTCCACTTGGTTTCCCTGATGTAGAGGAGGCCACAACGGGAACAGCGGATACAATATACCACATTAGCAGATGTGCAGGTGAACATCTGTTTGATGTGGAAGGTCTTCTTAGGGCCTGGGATGGGGGTGAGGGGGAGATGTAGGGACAGGTGTAGCACTTCCTGCGGTTGCAGGGAAAAGTGCCGGGTGTGGTGGGGCTGGAGGGGAGTGTGGAGCGGACGAGGGAGTCACAGAGAGAGTGGTCCCTCTGGAAAGCAGATAAGGGTGGGGAGGGAAAAATGTCTTTGGTAGTGGGGTCGGATTGCAGATGGCGGAAGTGTTGGAGGTTGGTGGGGTGGTACGTGAGGACGAGGGGGATTCTGTTTTGGTTGTTATTGCGGGGAGGGAGTGTGAGGGATGAGTTGCAGGAAATGTGAGAGACACGGTCGAGGGCGTTCTTGACCACTGAGGGGGAGGAGTTGCGGTCCTTGAAAAACGCATTTAAACCTGCTTGAATTTGATCAATATAGTTTGTGCAAAGGTAGAATGGACACGATTGATTTGTGAAATCAGTGCAAAGACATAAAGACCTGCATTTATATAGCACCTTTCACAGCCTCTGAATGCCCCAAAGCAATTTTAAGTCCATTAAGTGCTTTTGAGGTGCAGCAATTGTTGTAATGTAGAGGATGTGTAAACGTTTGACCAGCAGTGGAAATAAAATTATTCATTTGGGTCTATTTTTCCAAGCAACATCTTCAAACAATTAGGAAAGAAAACTGGTCCATTCTGATATAAATTGGGTACATCAGTCAGGGAAACAAATGAATTCCAATTCAGAGACGCATTTGTGACTTTAAATCGTCCTCCTGCCACAAGTGTCTGGGGATCTGTTCAGAAATAATTGTTCTGTTTGGCCATTGATGAGCACAGGCCTTGCACGGATAAGCCAGAAGATACCCAACTTTATCACCAAAGAGATTGGTTTTCATCTAGCGGTAGCCTGGTGAGACCCAAACATACACCTGTCATGAATAGGGCCTGACACCGTTCCCACTGTGCTGTTGCTGCATGTTTTGTTGCGGATATTAATCTTAAATTTTTGGGTGTTGACCAGAACAAAATGCTGATCTGCCAACTAACAGCAGGATTCCCGAATGTTTAATTATTAAGCTTTGATGTAAGTGTCACACACAGTATAATCATTGAAGTACACACAGGATATGTAGCTTGCTGGCTAGTTATTAACAGCCTGTGGCACAGACATATATATAGTCCTCAAGAGAAGGGACTCTACCACTTCTGTCCCATTGTGGAAAATGGTGCAGCATGGCTATACCTTGACTTGTACAGCACATGGCTCTTCCAGTTGATGGACAGAAAGCACTTACTTTTAACAAGTGCAATACCCAATCCCTCGACTATATTGGTATAGGTGATAGAATAGGCTTACAAAGTTTACACCCAGGGCTGTTATTTGCATTGTAAAAATCCTAATACCTGTGCAGTATTGGGTCCAAGAGAGAATACATGTACACTTGCAAATTGGAGCAGCAGTAGGCCATTTGGCCCCGTTGATTCTGCTTCTCGATTCAATAAGGCCATGACTGATTCTGATTATAGCCTGAACTTCAGTGCCTACCCTCGAGATTCCCTTGTTAAAACTGACGCCTTAAACATAATCAATGACCCTGCCTCCCACCGCTCACGAGGAATGGAAATTCTTAAAAACTCTCAGTCCCCTAAGAGAAAGAGAAAACATTTGTCCTCATATCCTTCTTAAATGTCGGGACCCCTTAGTTTAATCTCTTCCACAAGAGGAAACCTTCTTTCTGTCAAGTCCCCACAAGATCTTGCATATCCCAATAAGATCACCTCTTAGTCTTCTAGCCTCAATGGGTACAGGTCTGGCCTGTCCAAAATTTCCTCATAAGATAGCCTCGTTGTCCTTGTATCACTTTTGGCTTGAATCGAAATGAATTTTTAAGCGTAGTTTAGCATAAAATTAGAGTTTTGAAAGAATGTGTCATTTGCAGTTTAAATTGTGTTTTTGTATTGACTGTACAACAGTGCTGGTTTTTATTTGGTCTTTGACGTTGATGCTTTCAATTTTTTATATTCTTAACCCTCTTTCAGCTGTGGTTATTGACTATTCAGCTTTTTTTTTGAGAAAGCCACTTCAGCTTTATGTAATTTCAAACTTGCTTGTGATTACAGTTTTAAAAACAATATTGTTTTTAATCTTACTCAGACGTTCCCTGAAACTGTGGAAGCTCAGCAACAGTTACAGACAAAGGACACTTAGTGGATTAAAGTAATAACATATTTGAAAGAAAACCATCTGCATATGCAGATCACTTTTCTACTGTTACCAACATTAGCCGCCCCTGTGAAGGTAACTGTTAAACAATCAAAATATTGAAACAAATGAGAAATGTCTTGTGCTTCTTCATTGAAACATTGCTGTGTCTCACCAAAACGGTCATATGGAGACCTGTTGGGGCTCACAAACGCTTGGCAGTCACAATGATGGAAGCTTTCTTTAGATAAAGAAATCGTCTCATCAAGTGCTATTGCTCAAACTTTTTGATGCACAGAACTGGTGGGTGTTTTAGTGGCACACAGACCCTTTGGCAATAGTCCATGACAGAAACTCTGAGAAATGGGGATTCCACTTTCCTTTTCCCTCTGCCTAATGGGGTGTAAGTAATTGCGATGTTGAATTAGCTGAAATGTTTCTTGAGTGAAACCACTGAACTATACAACTTTCTGTTTTAAAAGTTTGTTTTACAAAGTGCCTTCACTTAAGGGCAGGGTTGTGTATCCAAAAATCATGACTTTAAGTGAAATGAATTTAAGTAAAATGTGATTTCCCACAGGAATTAATGTTAAAACTGGAGTTAGGTTCCTCAGAGTAAATTTAGCTCAGTAAAGCTAATGGAAAAGTTGAAATACTGTGTCACGCATGTGCTGCACTGAGTATTCCTCATTGAAGCAAAGCAAAACAAGGATAGCTTTGTGCAGAAAGCAGGCTTCTTTGAAGTCTTTGAAGAAATGACAGGTCAGGACACAGACAGTACAAATTCCTCAACTATTGTACGTGTACTTACTGTATAGCAGAGAATTATTTTTAAAATGTATGTCCACAACAGTTCCTCTACTAGAACAGGTACAAACAGCAGAGAACTTTTTAAGGAAGATTCAAAGCAAAGTTTACTTTAGTACCTGAGGGGAGAACTGTTTAAAAAATGATGATATTCCACTACTGGGCACAGAGACAAGGCACAATCAAGGCACAACTTGTCATGATACAATAACATGAGAGTTGCAATGACATGAGACAAACCGGAAAGTAAGGGATCTTCAAAAAGGGAATAGTGTTTTAAATGAATCAGAGATAGTAGGAACTGCAGATGCTGGAGAATCCGAGACAACAAGGTGCAGGGCTGGATGAACACAGCAGGCCAAGCAGCATCATAGGAGCGGATGCTGCTTGGCCTGCTGTGTTCATCCAGCCCTGCACCACAGTGTTTTAAATGAGTTGAGAAGGCACATAAAAGAAAGAAATTTACAATGAGAAAAACAATTAAGAGGAGACTTAAAATGTGGACTGTCTGCATTATGTATTTCAAATGAAGCAAATTACATAATGATGGTAGAATGATGGGATTTACCATTCAGCCCTTGAGCCTATTTCATTGTTCATGTAAATCAAGGGAAATTTGGATTCCGATTTCATCTCCCCATATTGAGTTTATATCCCTGAATGACCATGGCTAGCAAAAATACATCAGGCCTGATTTTGAAAAGATTAATTGACCCAGCCTCATTGTGTTTGTTTCCGTCACATCTCTTATTGCAATCCAGGTTACGTTCTTGCCAACTCAGCCCAAAAGAGAGAAGGGATAGAAGAATAGAATGTTTAAGTGAATAGGGCTGTTTGGCAAAATTATTTGTTTAACTATGTTCCTCTGTACCACTTGTCGCAAAGAAACAAAGAATTCAGACAAGCCAATTTACACAATGACCAAAGACTGATAATTTATGGTTTAAAACTGTTGTGTTCTGAGGTTTACATTCAGACTGCTGTGCAGGATGTTATAATTTAGGGACTGTCTAAGCAAAGAAGGTATCAGCAATGTTGCTGGCATTAGACACAATTGGAATGGGCGTGTTGTTGATGTGGGAAAGGGCAAGATGAAAAGTGACGTCAAGAGCAAAAATAATTATGTTCTTGTGCCAGAAGCTTTGGGTTTGAATCTTCCTTCACTGCTTGAGAGCCAAGAAACGTGTGTTCATAACTTGGCCAAACTAGGTGAGCAACTGATGTCTAGAGGACTGGAGTATAAGAATGCAGAAGTTATGCTGCAGTTATACAAAACCCTGGTTGGACCCCATGAGGAGTTGGCATCAACTGGTCCAACAATTACAGGACAGCAGTCAGAGATATAATGTATCAAATGGGAGCCTGGAAGAACTGTGATTTTTCTTTTATCAGTGTATACTGCCGAAATAAGCTTTTTCTTCAACATTTTTGAAGAGGTAGGATTTAAGAAAAACGAAATAATCAATCTGATTACAGTTTAGGAAATTGCTGAGTGGCTGATTTTTGTTTTCTTGCCTTTATACTACCATTTGTTGTATTCTCACACTCGGTGTCAAAATCACCTTCTTGTGCATTCAGACAGACCTTTCCAAACAGCAGTAGCTGAGCTCCAGATTTAAAGGATTTATTAAATGTGAGTGTATCAGTCGGCTATCTGTGTGAAACTAATGGTGTCTTTTAACACCTTTTCTGCCAGATGGTAGGAATTGTTTTAAAAAACGAAGAAACTACCTAAATATCCAGAGATAGTAGGAACTGCAGATGCTGGAGA
>NC_063354.1:8672184-8684355 GCF_021869965.1 Rhincodon typus
ACTGGACTGCAGTAGTTCAAGAAGGCAACTCATTCTCAAGGGTAACTTGGGACATGGGCATCATTAGCTGGGCCAGCATTTATTGCCAGTCCCTAGTTACCCTTGAGAATGAGTTGCCTTCTTGAACTACTGCAGTCCAGTAATTTATGTTATTAAAATGGTGCTGGATTATGGCAAGTTATACACATTTTACTGTATTTTCATAAATACAAATGACAATAGATTACAATATACTATATGTGCTGTTGGTTGACCCACAATGCCTTTAGGGATTTTGCCCCATCAACAGTGAAGGAACGGCAATATATTTCCAAGCTAGGATGGTGAGTGGCTTGGAGAGGGTGGTATTTCCATGTATTTGCTGCCCTTGTCCCTGTAGATGGAAGTGCCTCTGAGTTTGGAAGATGCTGTCTGAGAAGCCTTTGTGAATTTCTGCAGTATATCTTGTAGATAGTACATACTGCTGCTATTGAGCATTGGTGGTGGAGGGAGTGAATGTTTGTGGATGTGGTGCCAATCAAGTGGGTTGCTTTGACCTGGATGGTGTCAAGCTTCTTGAGTGTTGTTGGAGCTGCAAGCATGCAGGCAAGTGGGGAGTACACTCATGTGCCTTGTAGATGGTGGACAGGCTTTGGGGAGTCTGGGTAACTCTCAGAATGTTAATAGTCGTGGATTCAGTGATTGCAAGTTTAGCATCCATGAGATTTAGTTTTCTAATTTAATTTCTAATTGACAGTGACTGTAACATAGCCTCTCCCCTCTCCTTACAGTGTAGTCCCACCATGGACCGATTTAATGAGGTCTTTCCAAGTTGCTCTTCATTTGTTCTGGGATATCCTTTACTTTCACACCAGATAGACTGGATTTTCAGTTTCAACTATTCATGACTCCCCTATAATAGCAATCTTCCTGTTCTGTTCTTTCTTCATCCCTGGATTGGCACCACTGAAGTATCCAAGCTTGGACATTTTCCTGAAAAGAGATGGATTCCTTCTACCCGTTGAATGCCCACACTGCATACAGAGCCTACCAGGAGCTCCTTGAGATGCCCTCTTAATGGCATCCCAGCTCGAGCCTCCGATGAAAGTGTCCCCACCAGGTAAGGAAGCTGCCCTATGTTGGGGCTTCCCCTTACACACTTGGGCCGCCCTGCTGCATGTCTCTTCAAACAAGGAGGCATTGGAGAGCACCTCAACGTTGATGTGTTCCTGTGATTGCCTACCTGCCTCAGCAGTGACCACCTCTAACATGTGGCTGCCAGAGCTGCAGATCCTCTTATTGAACCCTCTGTCAGTAGTTTGCCCACCAGTATTGATTGGATATTGAATGTGGAATGGGCTTCTTAATCCGTTATCTTAGAATTTTCGATTGTAAATGCATTTCTGAACCATGTGGGATCAGGGTCCAGCAAAGGATCCTCATGTTTCCAAATTTTTCAGCTTGATGACCTTTCATATGAACCCTTTTGTTTCAGGTCTCTGGCAGCACTGCAGTATATTGCTTTTGTACCAGAGTCTCTGGGAAGTCCATTTGGTAACTCCTGACCTGGTAGAATAAGAGTCATACTCTTTGTGCTTTTCTCTATGGTGTGACTGTATCGGTTGCAATCAGCTGGCAGATTAATTCAAGAAATGCAAACAAAAATTGGGACACAACCAGGCCTTCATTTGAAGCTTAAGAGGTTGAATCTCTGGGTTTTGAGAGGGAAATGGTGGCTGGTTCAAAACAGGCATGCCCGATGGCAGCTGGCATTGAGATTCTGTTTGGACCACTTCTTTCTGTTTAGTTTATTCTCTCAGCCAAGTTGGGGTGTGGGGTGTAGAGTGGGTGGTAGGGGATTAAGTGTAGGGGGAAGGGAGGAGGTTATCTCCTTTTGCAGTTTGTAAGATCTCCTTTACTGGGGGCCATCAACAATCAAATAGAAGCTGCCTACAGAGCTAATTCTTCTCCTGCATGGTAACGTTGAAGAGAAAATTTGGGGTGACATAAAAGATTTTAAAATGATTCTTGTAGAGTTGGTGTTTAAATATGCATAATTGTGGGGAAAGAATTCACTAGCGTGGCTACAGTGCAGGAGAAGTCTTTATTGAAATAACTACTTTGCTTGACAGCTGACAATTTGACTTGATATCAATCATTCAGTTTATTACCTTCAGTGCTTATGAAGAAAGCTTAAGACTTGACTTTCAACTCTCTTATGAGTTACGTAAAATATGAAACAATTAAGTGTACTTTAAAATACTTGTATCTGAATTGTTTTATTGATGTTGATACATGATGGATGGTCTATAGCAGCCTTTGATGTTATGCAAGTTTATGTTGCAATCCTACCTTTATAAAAGTAACCCTTCCCTGATAATTTCCCGATGTTGTTCCATGTCTAATTCAGAAGAAAAATATGCAATCCCAAGATATGAAATGAAAACAGAAAATGCTACAAATCCATGAAGAGCTGTGTCAGTGTTTGTAAAGTGAAAAGATGTGTTACATGTTCTGGGCATAGACATGGTGTTGATACAGGGTCTACATTCAAATGCATTAGCCCAGCTTTAAGCATCTTTTCCTTCTCAGTATATTCTGTCTATATTTTAAAGCACAATGTCTTTTTGTTTGATAGCTCTGTCTTAACATGTATTAATATTTTAATAAAAAAAAGAAAATAAGTCCCCAAATAACTGAAACCAGAGGAAATTGCCTGGCTAAGGAGTTTAAGGACCTTTAGCTGTTTATTTGCCAGGTTCTGTGTCTCTGTCCCTTTCCTGCTTAAAAGTTATGGTCATCTATCCACCTCTTTTTTGTGGGTCCTGTCAGATAGTTGTTGATAATGCTCCTATGAAGTGTATGAGACATTTTAAAGAAAGAAATAACATGCATTTACATGGCACCCAGCATGACCTCACAGCCAATGAAGCACTTTTGAACTGTAGTTGCTGTCATAATGTCAGAAACTCTGCACTCTCTTTGCTCACAGCCAGCTCCTTCAGAAAAAAAAGCAGAAATAATGACAAATGCTAATTGGCTTCTGACATAATTTTGATGGGAATCATGTGGCTCAGTAGGTAGTGTCCTGACTGTATGCCGGAAGCTCAGGTTCAAGTGCCACTCTGGGGCTTGTTGGCCATGGAAGGAGTCTTTATAGTACGATATAAAAGGCTGATACTCAGCCTGCTAATCCTCCCAGAACTTCCCTACTATTCTAACTATAATTAAAGTCTTCTTTAATTTGAGGAAATCTAACATAGTTTGTAGTTCATAGTTGGCATCAAACTTAAATCTACAGTTTGAATTCTGTGTTAAGCAGGGTTTTTCAAGATTTCCGATGAAGGAGCAGCTAAATTAAGAACCAAAACAATCCTCATTGAGGGACTCGGAAAGCCCTTTTGTATTCTACTCATATAAAATGAGCCAACCTAGTGCAATTTAGTGCTTGAGTATGACTTACAACAGAATGCCAGTGTTAAACCCTTCAGGCAATTAAGCCAAGGAAGGGAAGGAGGTGTATTGCTGCTTTTCCTTTTTGCTTAAACATTTTCAGGCTCCAGGACTTGATTCTTACTCTACTACAGAAGTAGAAGTTGCTTATTTGGTGAGTATCTGGTAATTGAAAAAGGTATATTCTATTCCTAAGGTTCAAGATACTACAACAGCCGGTTGTAAGGTTAATAAATAGATGAAAACATAATTAAGCGGTTTCTTAGAACACATGGCAGGAAAGGTGATGCATCACAGTCAGAATATGTGGGAGTTCCTGGATGCCAGTTTGGTCCAGAGCAAGCAGCTCAGCAGCAAATAGCTGAAGTTCAAGCAGCTTCCTTTCAGACTTTATGGGCTGGAGCTTGATCCACAGACATTGTGACACATCAGGGAAGGGAGAGTGACCCAGGTTCTTTGTATTGGTAAGTAGTCATACCTCTGAGCGTTGGAACATTGGATTTAGTCAGTGCTCAGAGACGCAGAAGGTGACTGCAAGTGAGGTAGACCCATAAGGTAGTAATGCAGGACCCTCAGTCTTTGCAACATGCCATCAGGTTTGAGGTTCTTGCAGTTTGTCTGGATGAGAGTGTCATGGACCAGACCAAACTCTGTTCAAATATATCAAGGATCTAGCCTAGACCCTAACTTTTATTTAAAGTCAGGTGTAAGACACTGTGTTCCTGACGTAACTTGATTGGTTACACCACTCGGCTTTAAGCAAAACACACTTTACTCTTCTGAAGGAAGGTGTTCTGGAGAAGGGTCACTGACCCAAAATGTTAACACTGATTTCTCTCCACAGATGCTGAGTTTTTCCAACAATTTCTGTTTTTGTTTCTGATTTACAGCATCTGCGGTTCTTTTGGTTTTTCTACAATTTATTCTTACCCTACAGTTAAAATACAAACAAAAGAAAGAAGAATTGTTATAACTTGAACTCTATTGGAAACCTTACTAGAATAATAAATTATTTAACTACTAAACAGCAACTGTTTCCTTAACACACCCTTGGCAAAGGCAGTAAAACAGATTGTCTCACATGCGAGAATGGTAGTAAAGAGAGAGAACTTCAGTTTTTTTTAGAATCCCTACAGTGTGGAAACAGGCCATTTGGCCCAGCAAGGGTCGACTCTCTGAAGAGCATCCCACCCAGACTCGTGCCCATACCCTATCCCTTCATTTCCCATGGCTCATCCACCTAACCTACATAGCTTTGGACTGTGGGAGGAAACTGGAGTACCCAGAGGGAACCCACGCAGATGCAACAAGTATGTATAAACTCCATACAGACAGTTGCCTGAGGCTGGAATTGAACCTGGGTCCCTGGTGCTGTGAGGCAGCAGTGCTAACCACGGAGCCACTGTGCAAAGGGAGACATAGCAACAGCTTCCACAACCAACTCCAAAACGTCAACAACTAGTGAAAGCTAAACTGAAACCCTGGTTCTCTGGGAGCCTGACTTCACCATTCACGCTGCTTCCATTGTTCTAGCTTTAAAAAAAACCCAAGGCCTCACAAGCTGTTTAATTTATTGCTTGAAAGAGACAGCTCTGTAGCTATGGCTCAAAACTTCTCTTCAAAAAAAAGGACAAAATACATCTCTTAAAGCCATAGTATGGTGACAAGAATGAGGGATGAGCTAATTGACTGTGACACTGAGCTCTTCATACTGGCTATGTAGAACCTCCTTCTTTCTCCTGCCTTATGTCATTGCTACCTACATGGACAACAATGGCTTAATTGTCTCCATCCCACTCTAAGCCCCCCTCCAGTCATGACCAAAAGTTCCAAATCCTGGCACAAAGGAGGAAACACAGCTGACTGAACTCTTGCTCTTTGCTGCAGAGAATAGTGTCAATCATTTCCCAACACACAGTCCTGGCAGCATCAGTGGAGAATTAGAATCATAGAATCCCTACAGTGTGGAAACAGGCCCTTTGGCCCAACAAGTCCATACCGACCCTTGGAGCATCCCACCCAGACCCATTCCCCTATAACCCACCTAATCTACACATCCCTGAACTCTACGGGCAATTTAGTATGGCCAAGACACCTAGCCTGCACATCTTTTGACCGGGGGAGGAAACCCGCGCAGACACAGGGAGAATGTGCAAACTCGACACAGACAATCACCCAAGGGTGGAATCAAATCCGGGTCCCTGGTGCTGTGAGGCAGCAGTGCTAACCACTGAGCCACCGTGCCACCCAGTTCTGGGCAGTACACTGTGGGAAGGATGTGGATGCATTGGAGAGTGTGCATAAGTGGTTTTTGAGAATAGTTCCAGAGATGAGAAACTTCAGTTATCAGGATAAATGGAAGAAGTTGAGATGGTTCCTTGAGGAGATGTAGGCTGAGGGGAGATTTGATAAAACTTTCAAAATCATGGGAGGTCCGAACAAAGCAGATTAGGAGAAGCTGTTCCTGTTCCAAAAAGGATGGAGAACCAGAGGGCACAGTTTCATAGTATTTTGTAAAATAAGCAAATATGAAGTGAGACAAATCTTTTTCACATAGTGAGCATTTCGGGTTTGGAATGTACTGCCTGGAAGTGTGGTGGAGGCAAGTTCAGTTCAAGAAGGTATTGGATGATTACTTAATTAGAAATATTGTGCAAGGGGTAAAGCCAAGAGTTTAGCACTGAATTGAAATTCTCAGAGCACTAAGCAGACACACGATGAACAGAATTCCTTCCTTTAGCACCTCAGCAATTCAGTGATTCTGAAGCAGAGTTAATGTTTCAGGTCCTTTAGGACTCTTCTTCAAAGAAAACTCTGCACAGATGCTGAGGAAGGGTCACTGGACCCAAAATGTTAACTCTGATTTCTCTCCACAGATGCAACCGGATCTGCTGAGCTTTCCCAGTAATTCCCATCTGTGCTCCTAGTCCAGAGCTTGGGACATTATCACTCCACCACAAGGGCCCTCTCACCTGTCCTTCTATCATGTTGTGTTACCCAGGATGATACTAGTGTCCATGCACCTTACAGGACCATTGTGTAATAAAGTACTTAACAAGTTTTATAAACTTCATAAAAACTATACAAAGATATATATATAAAAAAAAAGGTGTTGTGCAAAAGGGGCAAGTTTACAGTTGCTTGTTTCTGCTATCGCAAAAAGTTACAATCAGCAGAAATTACTTATATTGCCCTTTTAATTGTCAGTCCCCATATTTCCAGCTGCATTAGCCTGGATAATCAATATACAGTTTCAAATTCCCCACTGTAGAGGGAAGGTTTCACAGATATGTGTAGGAACATCACAAATGCATTCAAATGAGCATGGTAACAATATGTATGTAGGAAAGCAGAGCAATTCTTCCTCCTTTGTGATTTTACCTTAAAGTAAAAACAAATAAATGAACTGATTTGATTGATGGTCCTGTATAAAAAATATTAAAACCTATACTTCTCTCTTCCTGAGACCGTCTCTGCTTGTTTTTCCTTCTTTCATTCTTTGTCTTTGTTGCTCTGTCGTTCTCGTACTTTCTTTATCTACCGTGCATGTTAGGGCGGAAATGTATATTTTTCAAATATCCTGCTGCCTTCAGTTTTCTAGTGCACATTATTAAAGTGTAGGCTTCATTTAAGACATATTGTAGCTATAAATTTTACTGCAATTGAGGCCATTGAGGCTTCACTTCATGTCTTTTCTCCATTCTTTCATGGGATGTGGGAGTCCTTGGTGAGGCCAATATTAGACATTCAGCCCTAATTGTTTTTGAACTGAGCTGGCCCCTAGTCTCCTGTATCTGACATTGGGGTGCCATAGTCCACAGTAAAAATCTGCTCATGGTTCAATACTTGTATTAATTACCATGCAGAGACAAAACTCCAAATATTAGTTGAGATTATAGAGTGTACACTATTATGCAAACAAATAATTGGCTGCTGGAGGAAAGCATTCCACAGAAAGCTGGATTGATTCATGGCTTGTGTAGAGATTGTATACAGACAGTTCCTGGGTTGCAAATGGCTTCCATTCTTGCGTAAATTCACGAGTCAATTTGTACATAAGTCCAAACTCATTACAGGACAATGCAAAACAGCTGTTTGTGAGTATGTGGATCTTTAAAATTACCATTAATACATCCCTGTTTGAGATCCTGTTCATAAATACGAGCATCTGTAAGTCAGCTCTTTGGAAATCAGGAACTGTTGTAATTGTCTTGCCAGCTGATGGTAATACTCATTTCTATAGGATCTCCTGGATGGGTTTCAACGGCCTAACGCAGATCAAGCAAGAACCTTCTAGACTCACCTTAGTGCTCTGTTATTTCCCAGGGCGTGTGGCTGTGGAAGAAGTGTTTAGCGTGTGGTATTCTGGTCTGTGTGCTGCATGGGGGTAGGTCCGAAATAACACTTGGTCTTTTCCTGCAGCCAGTTTCATAAGCCCATCTATTAAGTTGGAATAGTGTGTGTTGGAATTGTGTCACTAACACCTTTAATGTGGTAACTGCCAATCATTTCTTAATGTAATGCGCCAATCATGTATCCATTTTGGTTAGGTCTGTGATGAGCACCGTAAGCACCCAGTCTGCCTGATAATAATGCTCTGGTGACTGGGGAAGCTGATCCTCTCATTGCAACACCCTGATTCAGAGTCTGGCCATTTTTGGCTGGTGATAGAACAATAATTGCAGCCAGGATACAGTTGAGAAGTTTTTCTGGGTATGAGATTTTTCGGAACGGCCGTTATTAGCTTCATTTCTAAACTTATTGGCAAACAAGTGCAAAAGAAGTGTTAGATCCTAATGAGAAAATGCTGGAAGAACTCAACAGTTTTTCCAGCATCCATGGAGAGAAAAATGAAGTTAACGTTCTTCTTTCACAGGAGGTGAACTGCAGAATTTTGCTTTTGTGTTCAGATCCTAATCAAAGCTGGATTTCTGCTCCACTTCCCCATCAGCCTGGTGTTGCTGGACATTCCCTCTCAGTGAGTTATTTTATGCTCCATTCGATGAAACCTATACTCATGTACTGATATCTATCCTGACTGCCATTATCATAACACCAGGACTGAAGATGCTTATCAAATTGGACACAAAAACAATCTTGCAATGCAATGGTGTCAGCTGATGCCTATACACTTGGCAAAGTGAAAGTGGCAAGCCAATATTTCAGTATTTTAATCTTTCCCAATGAACTACGAAGTGCAGAAGATTAGGTTCCTGTTTTGTTTTGAGGTAAATTGTTTCATATTCCTTTAACTGCATTGGTTCTAGGATCAATGCACCCTTGGATTGCACAGTGGCTCAGTGGTTAGCACTGTTGCTGCACAGCATCACGGACCCACGTTCAATACCGCCCTTGGGCAGTTGTCTGTGTGGGGTTTCTCTCCATGTCTGAATGGGTTTCCTCTGGGTGATCTGGGTTTCTCCCACAGTCCAAATTTATGCAGGTTTAGGTGGATTGGCCGTAGGAAATGCAGTGATAACGGAGAGGGGTGGGTTTGGGTGGGATGTCCTTTGGAGGGTCAGTGTGGACTCGATAGGCTGAATGGCCTGCTTCCACACTGTAGGGATTCTGTGATTCTCATGAAGCTCATGGATGAGTTTTGCATCTATTGTGCCAGAGCAATTTTCAATTCACACATTAATCTTTGGTGCATTAACATCAAATTACTGCTCCAACTACAATAAGGCAATGTAACCACTGATTATTGACCAGCTAACATTTTGCATTCGGTTTAAAAGTTGCATTTAGAGATGTGTTGGCGTGACCATGGTGCATATCCCTTGGTGCCTGTCTCTTGGTGCATGCCCCCTGATGCATTACCCTCTTTCCCCACCCCTAGTGCATGACTCTGCGCCCCCATCCCAATGCTGTTAGTGGACGTTTATGGGACTAAGATCAAATCACACTTTCACATCCAGGGCTGGACATGAAAAAGCCCTCTGATTCATCCAACCTTTTACAATATATATCCTTACCACTCCACCCAAACACCATGTCTGCACCTGGTGGGGGTCAAGAATCAGATAAGAATCCAGCCTGACTCTGTATTTGCAGGGAGCTCATGTAATTGCATTTGTTCCTCTGAGTGATGTGGAATCAAAGTACGGTCAATTGAGATCAGACTCAGTAAATGTCTGTGGAATGAAGGCACATTGAATTACATTTGAAACCCTTCTTTTCTATTGGAACCTGATGTAATGCTGACCATTGTTCTGGGCACTGTCTTGATTAAATTACTCGACAAATTTAGATCATCAAAGATGTGTTTAATAAGGGAAGGTGAATGCTGGAAATCCAAAATCGCAACAGCTTATAACTGGAAACACTCAAGTCATGTAGTTTCTGTGGCAGTAGAAAACAAAATTAATGTTGCAGGTCAAGAAGCTTTCATCAGAACAGATGATCCAGTTTTGTGACAAGTCTGTAGTCCGTACTTTTGCTGTGTTTCTTCCTCTGTACCTGGGTGATTTCAGCATTTTCTGCTTTTTAAAAGCATTTAATAAGCACCTTTTATGACCTCTTGATGTCCCAAAGCACTTTACGGCTAATAAAGTAGTTGAAAAGTGTAGTCACTGTTGTCATGCAGGAAATGCTGGCAGCCAGGTTACACACAGCTAATTCCCACAAGTAGTAATGAGATAATGATCAAATAACTGGTCTTAATGATGTTGGTTGACAGATAACAATTGACCAGGACGTTGGGAAAACCCCTCCACTCTACTTCAAAATAGTATCACAGGATATTCTTTGACATCCCCAAGGAGCCAAACAGATCTTAAAGTCACGTCTGAGAGATGACGCCTCCACTGGTACAAACTCTCTCAGAATTGCACTGAAGCGTCAGTTTGGCTTGCATTCTAAAGTGTTTGACTTGAGCCTCAAATGTAGAAGCTTCACACTCAGAGGTGAGAGCGTCAATCCCTGAGTCACAGCTGAATTGTAGTGTGCAAAAGCTGTTGCCTTTGAGTGTGTTAAATGCTTGATTTCACTTCTCAGATGTCTTATCAACTCGAGGAAGGTTTTGTTTAAACAAGTTTACCTTAAAACAAAAGTCACACGAGCAGATCTTTGAATTAGTCTTAGATATTTCTAATCAGACGTGTTATAAGGCACCTCTGAAATAAATGAGACTTGAACCTGGACCTTCTGCTCCTAAGGTAGGGACACTACCACTGCACCACTCCTGGGTCTTTCTTAATCTTTAAACAATTGTGTGTGTGATTAACCTTTCTGACATCATATTCTTGCAGTCTTCTCTTGTGACTTACTTTGGGAGTGTGCCCTGATATTTCTAAAGATGACATTATGTCCTTAACAAATTTTGCAAATCACCTTCCAGATGGCTGCGCAATAGACAAAGTGAATGAATTAAATTTGCCATATTGCCAGGCAAGATAATATTATCATGTTCAGTCTAATAAAATATTACAAGCAGTGATAATTTATTAACAGTTAATTGCACGTGTATTTTTGCAGCCAATCCATTTTTATCAACATAATTCTTTTTAAAGAGTTTAAGCATTAATTACATAAATTTCTTGTCACCAGTCACATTTTAATTTTTAATCTTCCATTCTACCAGTTTCTACATTTATACATTCAGGGAATAAGTCCATAAGACCTTAAGCCATAGGAACAGGAGTAGGCTGTTTGGCCCCTTAAACCTGCTCCACCATTCAATAAGATCATGGCTGATCCAACATTCCTCATGCCCACTTTCTTGCCCTTTTTTCCCCATAACCCTTGATTCCCTGCTGATCAAAAATCTATCTCAGCCTTAAATATACACAAGGACTCTGTCTCCACAGCTCTCTCTGGCAAGGAGTTCCAAAGACACTCAACCCTCTGAGAGTAGAAATTCCTCCTCAACTTGGACTTAAATTGGAGCCCCTTTATTCTGTGCCTATGTTATCTGGCCCTAGACTGTCCTTGAGGGAAACGTCCTCTCAACCTGTAGCCTGTCACGCCCTTTAAGAATCATATATGTTTCAATGAGACCAACTCTCATTCTTCTACATTCCTCTGAGTGATCCCAACCTGTTTAACCTTAGCTCATAAGACAATCCCTCCATACCAGGGATCATCCTGGTGAACCTTCTCTGAACTACCTCCAATGAAATGATATTTTTTATTAAATAAGGTGACCAGAACTGCCCCCAGTACTACAGAATGTTCTTGCTCTCAGTATAAATTGTTAATATGTGGCATGTAGTCACTCCTGTTGGAGGCAAGTTATAAGACAGTTTGACTTGAGTGTTGCCGTACAAGGTTGATGATGAATACCCCTCTCATGCTCCAAGGATGTTGTACACATTACCCTTGCTTACATAAGCCACTGCTCCTTACTTCTGATGATAGTTTCATGCTGAGACATGAAGTACTGTACTGTCCTTAAACATCACATCATTCAGAATGGAGTAATATCAAAGACGTAGAATATGTTTACAGTGTGTGTGGACTCTGCAAGTCAACAAGAGGGAGCTGCACCAACTTTTAGCTGAGGCTGAAGAGGAGTGTCTCAATTAGCGAACCGTATGTTGTACTCTAGGAGATAAATGTTTTTGAACAGTGTCTGAGTCCACACTTTGCTTCATTTCAGATAACCACACTCCATAAAAATTGCAGAGATAGTAGGAACTGCTGATGCTGGAGTCTGAGATAACAAGATGTAGAGCTGGATGAACACAGCAGGCCAGGCAGCATCAGAGGAGCAGGAAAGCTGACATTTCGGGTCTGGCC
>NC_063354.1:8684455-8698223 GCF_021869965.1 Rhincodon typus
GGCCAGACCCGAAATGTCAGCTTTCCTGCTCCTCTGATGCTGCCTGGCCTGCTGTGTTCATCCTGCACTACACCTTGTTACCATAAAAATTGCATCTCACTCAGTACTAGCTCTCCATGTTTGTACAACCAATTCTTAATTCATTATCCCTTAATAATCTCTTCACCTGTACACTCATTTCATCAGGTCTCAGGAATCCATTCATACCTTGTTAGATGATGGATTCCCGTTATTTCAATAAATTAATAAATAATAGTCATAAAAGCAAGTTATACAAAATGACAATATAGCGCATTCCTTTTTGTTTCTCTGCACATTAATATTCCAAGTGCCCTTATGCCAGTTTGACCAACAGTTTCTTAGAGCTTGTTCCTTTCTTTGTAAGATAGTCAGACAATTGACTGCTGCTATCCACCCGATTCAGTTAGAGATTTCTCCTTTCTCCAGCATCTGGTTCAATATGCAGTATCAATCCTCAGTCTTTATTCATTCACACATTTTGTTGAGTGTATGTTATTCCAAAGTGACTTACTATCAACACAGCACTCAATCCCTTTTTAGAAATTATTTTGATATTTTTGATAAGTAAAACGCCATATCTACCATCTCATCAAGAATGAGAGTTTCTGTTACTAAGGTATTTTTTAACTACTCTTCCGATCTATTTAGCTTAGCCCTTATGTGGCACCTCTGTGTATACCTACATTCTCTCCAGCTTTGTAATTCTTGTTGTTTGATATGATTGAGTAACTTGTCCCCTAGTTTGTGGTGGCCACTAAGATTTCTCGATTACATATATGTCTTCTGATTATTAAATTATGCCCTCTATCTTGTCTTCCACCTCTTTCGGGACCACTACTGCTACTGCTTCCCTTCTAATACAGGTGGCGCAATTGATGAATAGTGGACGCTGTTTGGCTAACGCAAACTTTCTGCTGTACAGGATAGTGATTTCCCTATAACGCAGTTTGCTATAGCGATTTACTATAGCGTGAGGTCACGTAAGAACACAACTATCGTGTTATAGGGGAACTGCCTGTCATAGGATTTCTTTCAATGATTTGTGATCTCTTCCTAAGGTTGTGCTCACACTGTGAAGAGAAATCAGAGTTAATGTTTCAGGTCCGGTGACCCTTCCTCAGTTCCACAGATGCTGCCAGACCTGCTGAGCTTTTCTAGTAATTTCTGTTTTTGTTTGCAATAAATAGCTGTCTGCCAGGATGGGACAATAGAGTCTTTTCAGCTCTTGTTTAATTGACATAATGTTTTGGAAAGCAGAGTCAGATGCCTCTGAGTTTCTCCAGCATTCTGTGTGTTTGTTTCAGATTTGCAGCATCGCAGTATTTTTGCTTTTATTAAATGGCAGAGCTTATTGTTTTCAGAAAAATAAATGTTGCAGATTACACGTCCAATCTTTTTATTTCCTGCATATTGCATACTGTTTTCTTCAACTTGGTTTTGTTTATTTGTTGTGTAAATGAAACATTTTGGTCTCTAAAGTCTTTGTTTAGTTTGCTGAAATAGTGCATCATTTCTTTGAACTGAGCTGTAGCTCCAAGTGACTTGTCAGATCAAACAGACTGCCTTGAGGCAGATTTTTAACCAGGAATTCATTGCAGCTTTCTGGTAAAGGGAGCATATCATTAGCATAGAGTTATCCAGCCTTAAATGTCACAAGAGATCAGAAAACTCTTTTTCCTCTGTGTTGTGTATATGAGGATAAACTCCAGGCAGAAGTTACTAACGTTGAACCGATTAGCTCCTTTTGAAATTAAAAGAAAATGAATAATGTTTGATTCAGATTAAAATTGAAGGTTGTCAGGATAAGGAAAGATACGGATCAAATACTAATGGAATAAGAAGGTTTCGGGAATGATGGATGAATTACTTAGGGAATGAAACAGGTCAGAGTTGAATAGTTGGCTTCCAAGAATATCCTGAAATTACACATGATTGACTTTGAAGGTCAGGGAGAAATGTGTAATCTGCTGAGAGCTGATGTAGTATATAAGCAATGTTCCTTATCAATCCTTATCAAAATACGAAAGATTTTTTTTGTGTTTTAAATAGAACATATATAGCCTAAGCACAGGCAACATAATAGAATATTTGAGGCACAGTGCACTCTGATCTGGGTCTTTCATCACTTAAAGGGGTTGTTCATTCGTAAGTTATATATTTATGTCAATCCTTCATCAATGAACTCCATGCTGTTCTTTAACATCAAGCACTTCTCAGGTTTTAAACTTGCTTTGTTCTCTGTGTAGTCTGATTTCATGCAATGCCTGTGCAGTTGGTCTGCAGTGGTATTCAAATGCTAAAAGCAGAAGTTTATATTTTCATTGTACCTAAAATGAACTCTTAATTCTTTCCAAATCTCAAAGGACCAATTCCAAGTTCCTGAGCTCCCAGTGGGAGTAGCATTCCGAGACACAGAAACATTGGTGATTGTGGCTACATCTGGAATTTGTCATCATTTTAGTTTCAATGCACTAAAGTTTGGGAGCTGCATGTCTGCGATGGGCTCCATGCAAGAGTACCCCCTGATGGAAGCTTGGCATCTAGTGGAAGTGGTGGCATCATAATAAGGTCTTAGGACTATTCATTCAGAAGACAGGCTAATGTTCTGGGTCACATGTTCAAATCTTGCTATGACAGATAACCAAACTCTCTTTTGAAAATCTGGAATTAAGAGCTAGCCAATAGCAATCATGCAATCATTGTTGATTGTTGTAAAATCCCATCTGGTTCACTAATGCCCTTCAGGGAAGGAAATCTGCTGTCCTCACCTGGTCCAGCCTATACATGATTCCAGACCCACTACAATCTGGTTGATTCTTAACTGCCCTCTGAAATGGCCCTTGCAAGTTACTCAGATCAAGGGGCACTTAGGGATAGGCAATAATTGCTGACCCAGCCAGCAATGCCCACATCCCATGAATTTTTTTTTAAAATGGCCTGTACTGATAGCTGTAAAGCTCCTTAACCACAGAGTGACTGCACTCTGATGTAATTATCCAGAGTCTGCTATGTGATACCACTGTAACCTGTTCTGGAGTATTCATGGTTGTGTCTAAACTCTATTTTTTTCTATTTTTTTATCTGCACATGTGCCATGTATGCATCGGGGGATAACTGGCCTGGATTTTGCAGTGGTAATGCTGCCAGCTCCGTGAGTGTTTGCCTGTGAAGCTGACAGTAACCTCTGGAGTCCACGCACGTCCAATTGAATGTTGTAAGAGATGCCCTCAGCTGGCACTTGATTGTCAAAGGATCTTCTTTGGGTAGAGATGCCACCATCAACCCTTCTTGTAGTGCAAGTCTATGGGGGTCATTAGTATTAAATAGTGAAGGATTAACACTAATAAAGCTTCAGCAGAAGAGGAACGTACTTAAGTATCAAGAAGTAGTTTATTACATATTCATCATCACTGATAGTCCCCCACCGACGAGGATGGCTCACTTCCCCTCTCAGGGTGAGTCCGTAGGTGGCTGTACAGACCGATATGGCTACCGCAGGCTCTGTTACACTTGGGGCAGGTGGTGGTCACGGGAAGGGATGGGTGGGCATAGGTGTGGCTAGATACTAAAAAGGTAACAAATGCATTAATGTTCAATTAACAACATTAACACTAAGCAAGAGACAATTGAGAGATAGTAATTAGATCTCTCCTCCGTGGCTGTAGACTGTAGAACTGCCTTATTGAGGAACTGAATGACTGCTTAGAACTGACTAGCTCCTCCCACAGATGGTCATTTATATATCAGTGAGCAGAGCTATTCCAAAGCTTCCAAGTTTACCTTTTTCAGGCCAATTGATTTATCCAACATTACTCTCTCATGTGCAGAAGTTGCTGTCAGCGATTCAACGCTCCAGTAGACTGTGTATTGTTGACAGTTGCCTGATCTGTAATCAATTAGAACTGACTCAAGTGGCGAAAACTTACCTTTTTACATGATTAGCCTCGCAGTAATTAATCAGTGCTGTTCCTTCACCATTGACCACAACGTGCTGTATTTTTCTATGCTGTTCTTGGAATGAATGAACTGCCTTTTTCCTAACTGAAGGAAGACCATCGAAGCTAGGGGCCTCATGTGACACATTGGTAATGATGTTACCTATGGGCCAGGTGGTCTGGGTTCAAGTCTCACCTACAGCAGAGCTGTGTTATAAATTGCCTGAGTGGCTGACTAACAATACTACCAAATGGTTGGTGCAATGTTGAATACCTGTATTTAGGATCGCCTTAATGTGAAAGTTAAAACCAAAGTATTTCATAACAAGGATTGCTCTTAGATTTATGTCTAAGCAGTTCTTCTCTGCTTGTGCTTGCAGTTCTGATCACTTCTGTGTTACTCTAATGGCTGTTGTCCAGCTCATTGATATTTTTGCTGCCAGCTTCAGTCAACTTGGTGGCATTCTCTCGTTGCGCTGTTTTCATTCTGGAGGTTTTGCCTGTCCTATCCTTCCGTTTAATTTGGAGAGCTCCAGTTACAAACAAGAATGTTTTAACTTAAAATACAATCAGAAGTCTGAATGAGTCAGTTGAAAAACACCTGTAATAATCACCTCAATAATGCCTTCATCACCTCTACATTTGACTATTGCAACACACGTCTGGCTAGTCCCACACATCTTACTCTCTGTTAAACTTGAGATCATCCAAATCTCTGCTGTCCATGCCACAACTTTCAGCCTGCCCTCATCCCCCTGTTATTCCTGTGATCGCTGACCTACCTTGGCTCTTGCTGAAGTAACATCTTTATTTTAAAATTTTCATCCATGTTTTCAATTCCCACGATGGTCTTGACCACCCCCCCACACCCATCTCCGCAATCTCCTCTGACTCAGCAACTGTCTGAGATCTCTGTGCTCCTCTAATTCTGGCCTGATTTTAACTGCTCAGCCATTATTAATTCAGCTGCCCAGGCCCAAACTCTGGAATCTCCTCTCTCCACCTCACTCTCCTCCTTGAAGATACTCCATAAACCATTAATCTTTAACCAAATGCTGGTCAGCTGCCCTATAATTGTCTTTATGTGACTGAATGTTGTACTTTATTTTCCTTTGGAAGTGTCTTAGGAAGTTTCATTGTGTTAAAGGCATTATATTACTCTGAGGAAGAATTTCTTCTCTCAGAGGGTAGTGAATCTGTGGAATTCTTTACTGCAGAGACTGTGTCATTAAGTATATTCAAGGCTGAGATAGTCAAGATTTGTAATCATTAATGGAATCCAGGGTTTTGGGGAAAGGGAAAGTAGAGTTGAGGATTATCAGATTAGCCATGATCTCACTAAATGCAAAGCAGATTCAATGGGCTGAATGGCCTACTTCAGCTTCTATGCCTTATGGTCTTATGTTATTGTTGTACCTTTTACATGCAACAGCGCCTTGTAATTAATGAAGGAGTCTAGGAAGGTAGTAAAAGCCGGACACATGCATGTAAAATATAAAATCTTTTTGCTCCAGTTGTTATTTGCGTCCTGCATGTAGATGAGAAATAGGCACTGGCAGTGCAATAAAATGAATGGAGTTGCTTGGCTTACAGCCTCTCTTTCTGCTCCAGAGGAGAATGCCTTCTTTTTGCTGTGTCAATTGGAAGTCATTTTACATGCTCGCCTGCGCAATTCAGTTGTGGATCTGTAATTGATGGGAATTAATCAAGCTTGCTGGGAATTTTGCAGCCATTTTGGCACAAAAAAAAACTCCAAACAAATTCAGGCAGCAGCTACCCTTGAATAGGAAGTTTAATCATTTGGTAAAATCACAGTCACCTTTGAAAAGCAATGTTCTCATTAAACATGGAATTGCCACGCCATCGGAACTTGTACAGAATGTGTCGTAATTGGGCTGACATTTCCTAATTTTTCTTTAGTCACAGGTACAGATTGCAAGTGCAATTTAATGGTTTCCTAGAGCTTTGGAACTGGCTCAGCTCCAAAGAACATGAATCAAGTCCCTTACATGAGATTTACATGTGAAACAAACCATCTGTTCTTTCAAGACTTTGCTTATGTGCTGAGACCGAGCAACTGTAAGGCATTTTAATTTTCATCTTTTTATCGTGGACCAGCTCCTCTGTCAAATTTGTGATGATGATTTTCACATCTGATGCAAAAATAAAGCAGCTTCTGATAAGTTAGGATTGCCACAATTCTCAGCAAGCTTTGTTTGTTCTGAGGCTATGGGGTGAAATTGTAAGCCCTCATGTTTTGCCCATTTCAAAATAGCAAATTGCTATTTGCAATCTGATGTCCAGAAAACTTCCATAATTTGTCAAAGCTCTGCGCAAATTTGGACATTAGCCAGGAACGCACTCCTAATGCATGTATGGGATTGGAGAATGAAAGGTTAAAAATCATGAAATTCCTAAAGTGCAGAAAGAGACCACTTGGCCTATTGAGTCTGTACCAGGCCTCCGAAGAGCATCCCACCCAAAACCAAGCCCCTGCCCTATCCCTACAATTCCTATGGCTAACCCACCTAGCCTGCACACCCCTGAACACTATGGATGGTTCAGTATGGCCAATCCACTCAACCTGTACATCTCTGCACCTGGCAGAAGCTGCAGGGAAAATGTGCAAATTCCACACAGACTGTCACCCAAGGCTGGACTCGAACCTGGGTCCCTGGCACTGTGAGATAGCAGTGCTAACCACTGAGCCATCCCAAGGTAAGTCAGCAATTAAAGGGATGGAGTCATTTCAAGGGGAAATTAACAGGGACCAGTGGAACATTGGGACCAAAAATTTGACCAACTTGGAAATGCTCAGAAAGTATCTCAACCAGTTGATCACACTTACTGAGGTTAATGAGGGTTGTGGGAGATAGGAAGGAAGGAGGCTAGCAAAATTAGTGGCAGAAATATAAAGGGGAGGGGAACCAAAGGAAGTGTATGTGAGTCTGCAGGCAACTGGAGGAGCCATTGTCGGAGCCTGTCTTTGACAGTGGTTGATGGAGAATTGGTGCTATGTCAATGCTGCTGCAATGAAGAGGGCCCTCATTGCTTTTCCAGAATGCCATCCCCTTCAGCCAGCAACACCTAGAATGCTAACATGGTGCTGTCACAGGCAGACTTCACCCTGTAACACTTGCTGACTGTTTATACACCATATCTGGCTCTCCGCCTGTCTGTCGTCAGTGAATATCGTTCCCCGTGTGTCTAACAGGGACATGTGCTAATTCCTGCAGAAATGATTGGCCACATTTGGGAAGTTACAAGTGCCCAGCAAACACAAAATCATTATGTTATTTAAACTCTCCTTAAAACAAATTAGACAACTCCAACCAGAATGTTAAGAATTATTCTGCCCAGGTGTCCCACAATACTGAAGCAGTCAAATCAATGCAAACACAAGCTGCTACCAATGCAAAACAGTCCCAACTCTATTAGGAACAAAGTTACAATAACCTTTAATACTAAACATACTATCTCTAACCTTATTTAGCCCCTTAAGATTATATATTTCCCGAGTGTGTTGGAGATGTATGCAGATAACAAGGTGTAGAGCTGGATGAACACAGCAGGCCAAGTAGCATCATAGGTGCAGGAAGGCTGACGTTTCGGGCCTAGACCTTTCATCAGCATCTGCAGTTCCTACTATCTCTGGAGATGTATGCAGTTGCTTTCTCTCTGACTCTGTATCTGGGTCTATGAAGCATGTTTTCTTCCTCTCTCTTTCTCTGATGGTCATCTGGTCTCTGCCTCTTGCCATGCTGGTCTCCTCGGAAGGTCTCAGAAGATGCCAAGAGATGTCCACAGGTGAACCCTATTTTTATGCTATTTAGATGGTTTTCTGGAACTTTATATAGTTCTGGCCAATCAGGGAGATACACTTAATAGTTTGAAACAGAGTCAATCATTTGGTGTAGCAGGACCCCCTGGGGCCTTTCTGTCTGGGCCCTCCTTTGATTAGTGGATAAATTGTTTTCTTTGCACTATGCTAATGTCATTAGCACCTGGCTACTGTGTTTGCACTGTGTCTGGTTTGTGGTTTTGCGATTTCAGAGTTTTACTTGACCAATGTACCCAGAATCCCTTGCTGTTTGGCCAAGTTAGCAATCCATCTGTGTTTTAACAGGCAGGAGCTACTACAATTAAAATAGTTCATCCTTCTCAGTTGATCTTTGCCAGAAATTCCTGTTTTTTGTAGACTAGAAAGTTTAAAAACAGATATCCTCCCCATATATCACAATTTTTTAATACCAAAAACTGGGTCTAGACATGAGTCCACACAGTGTGAGTACGCACATGATATCATATTATAGACCATGCTATATTTGCTGTTGACTGTCCACTCACAATCTCCTGACGGCTCGTGCTGACTACCTTGACTACCTGTGACCGATTTTGGCAAAGCCTATCTGGTGGATCTGTTATAGTCCCAGCTGTGGTGTGATGGATCTGAGCATGGCCCTGAATTCCTGGTTTCTCAGGAGTTCTGGAATGTCATGCCTGAGGCGTAAGACTTGATTCATGGCCAGAGTTTCCAGCACAGTTGGCCAGCAGTCAAAACCATGGCTGCCTTGATGTTTTTGAGTATTGTTAGCACTTTATTTTTGACATTCCCTTTGCTGGGTGTATTGATAGCCCCACTCTCGTATTTAATGGGCAAGCTGGGTCAGATTTCTACTCGGAGCCCTCACCCTGCCACGGCTGGATTGTGTCACATGCACTTTAGGCTGGAACCTGTTGTTAATTCGAAGATGAGAAACAATCTGGCAGTCTGGTGTTATCACGCTGATAATCCCCCCGGCCAGGAAGAACTAATATTCTGGAAGGGCATCAACCTTGTATGACAGACTTAAATATCACAGCTCATTCAGTTTTTAGAGGTGAGAGATGTCAAGGATTAGATTTTGGTGCTTCAAATCTAAACTGAAAATTGCTATCCTGTAAACCTCAAGAGATTTGCTATTTTATGAACCCTCTGATGTTTTTGCACTTAGCCAACCTTAATCACACATCCACCAGACAATTTATTTAACTAGATTTTGAAGGAAGTAGCTGTCATAAGGATTATATGATAGGCTTTTCATTTCCACTGTTGTGGTTAAAATCAGATTTTCAGGCTTGCTACTAGTATCCTTGAGGTCATTAACTTTTATAAAGTTAGTTTTATTGTGTTCATTGTATTTCTGTTTGTATTAATAGTGAAGCTGGGACATTTAATAAGGTTTGAAGTCTCCTGTTTGTTTTACTGAATTTCAAACTTCTTTCAGATAATAAAAAACTTGTTTCTCCGCAATGCTTTTCCCCCCTCAATGTTTTGGGACTTGGGGCAGCACAGTATCTCAGTGGTTAGCATTGCTGCCTCACAGCACCAGGGATCAGAGTTCAATTCTAGCCTTAGGTGTGGAGTCTGTGTGGAGTTTGCACATTCTCCTTGTGTCTGTGTGAGTTTCCTCTGGATGCTCTGGTTTCCTCCCACAGTGCAAAGATATGCAGGTTAGGTGGATTGGCCATGCTAAAGCGTCCAGGGATGTGTAAGCTCAGTGGATTAGCCATGGCAAACGCAGGGAGAATGTGGGTCTAGAAGGGTTGCTGTTTGGAGGGTCAGTAGAGACACATTGGGCCAAATGGCCTCTATCTGCACTGTAGGGATTCTGTGATTGAATTCCCTCACCACACCCTACTCAGAGATAACAATCAGCTCTGTTAAAAACCCAGGCTTCCACAGTGTCCATAAACAAAAGACTCGGGTTTATATAGAATCTCTCATGGCCACCAGAGCAACAAAAGTGATCTACAGCCAATGAAGAGTTTTTGAAGTGTTGTCGCTAGAGTAGCGTAGAATTTATCTGCCCTGCCACCGCTTTGAAAAGGATTTATACTGTGAAAATCTACATAGTTTTTGTTAAGAAGACGAGCAAATAACATTATAAAAATGTAATCGTTTGACCCACTCAACTCTTTCCTAAGAATGCTGTCTGTGCACATTCTGGCCTGTGATGGAGCAACAAGGAGTTTGGTTAGATTCAGGTGTGCAGTCTCCCTGGGACAACGGGATCATCAAGACAAGACCATTTATTTGCAATTAGTTCTTTTGCACTTGCTGGTAAAAACTGCTCCTTTGTTTTCCAACATGTCCTTTTTTTTCATTGTTGAAGAGACTATTGACTGCAATTTAACTCTGATAACGAGTGTGTTTTTCAATAAAAGCACAGTATTGCAGTTGCTGGAAATTTAAAACAAAAACAGAGAATGTTGGAGAAACTCTGGCAGCACTTTTGGACAAAGAGACCTGTCTTCAGAATTGTGAGGAAGAGAGACACTGGACTCAAAATGTTCACTCTGTTTCTCTCTCCACAGATGTTGCCAGACCTGCTGATTTTCTTCCAGCACTTTCTCTTTTAATGTTTACATTTTTGGAAGTTATTTCTAGAATGCAGCGGATTAAGAAATATAACTTGTTTCTCTGGCTGTTTCCCTTCTTTATAATGAGTCTCAAAAGATTTTGTGTACTTTGAAAACTGCCAGTATGCAGAGCACTGAGGACTAATTGATCTTTTGATTTTGCTTTGAGGAAATTCCAAGCTATAGGATTGCCTCCACTTTTACCTTTTTTTTTAAGGGACTCTTTGAAACCTACTTTTTTGACCAAATTTTTGGTTACCGACAAAATGCTTCCTTATGTGTGACATCAAATGTTGATTGATAACCCTTCATAGAGCCTTAAGGCATTTTGCTGTTTAAACGCTCTCTATGGCATGCTATGTTCTGAGGATGGGTCACCGGACTGGAAACATTAACTCTGTTTTTACCTTCGCAGATGCTGCCAGACCTGCTGGGCTTTTCCAGCAGCTTTGTTTTTGTCTCAATGGCAGGGGCAGGTTAGTTCAGTTGGTTGGATAGGTGCTATGTAATGCCAGTAGCAGGAGTTCAATTCTGATACCGACAGAGGTTATGTGAAGAACTGTCCTTCTCTAGCTCTCCCTGATGCATGGCGACCCTCAGGTTAAGTCACCCCCAGCTGTCTCTCTCTTTAATGACAGAGAAGGACTATGGCGACTTTACCTTTATAATTGCACATTGTTGACAGAGTGCCACTCTTCACTTGGCATTGTGCCCCTTTTAGATTGGTGTTGTGCTGCCTGAGCATGCTCTCATTAACTTCCACAAACCTGTGGTCAGTACCTTGCAGCCTTGAACCGCAGACAAAGCGACAAGAGCTCTCTCTTCCAGGTTTCCACAGCTCCATGGTTCTTCCGAGGATCTGAAATATGTGGGTCACTTGACTGTATTTAAATTCCTGCCATGCCTTGCACATGTAACAAAATATCTTTCAAACTGAACATAAGTATGAAGCTTCATCACATTATTAATGAGTAGCCATAGTTCTAGTTTTTGTCCTTGGGGAACACTTTAGCAAGCAGCTCTCTTATTTACCGGAAGAGTTCAGTTATGAGGGCAGGTTAGATTAGGCTTGTCTTCCCTTGGCTATACTTGACTAAATGGTGATCCAATTACAGGGATTAAGAGGATTAAAGGATTTGATGGGGTAGACAGAGAGAAACAGTTTCCTCTAGTGGGAAAGGTCCAAACAAAGCAACATGACCTTAAAGTTAGAACTATCAGGAAGCGCTGCTTCACACAACGGGTCTCGGAAGTCTGGAGCTTTTTTGTTGAAAAAGCGTTTGAGGCTGAGGAGCCGTGTGCACATTTCCCAGCTGGGATGGATGTGTTTTTTTTCAGAAGGGCCACTTCGAATTCCTGATCTCAGCTTGGAATATGGAGCCAAGGTAGTGACCAGCTGAGAGGCAGAACAGGCTTGACGTGTTGAATGGCCTGCTCCTGTGGAAGTGGCTTGAGGAGCTGTTATCCGGAATGTTCCTATGCGTTGCGGAGAGTTATCCCAGTGTTTGTTGTGGTTTCTTATTGTATAACAGGAAAGCTGGTGTGACTCTTTTTCCTGGAAGGTTTGGTATCTACTTGAAACAAACGCAGAAGTTGCTGGAAAAACTCAGCAGGTCTGGCAGCACCTGTGGAGAGAAATCAGCCTTAATGTTTCATTTCACTTTTATCTAAATTAAACTCCATCCGCTCCTCTTCAGCCCATTGGCCTATCTGATCAAGGTCCTGTTGAGATAACCTTCTTCACTGTCCGCTACACCACCAATTTTACTGTTATCTGCAAACTTACTAACCATACCTCCTATATTCACATCCAAATCATTTATACAAATGACAAAAAGCCCTGATTTCTCTCCACAGATGCTGCCAGACCCACTGAGCTTTTCCAGCAATTTCTGTTTTTGTTTCTGATGCCCAGCATCCGCAGTTCTTTCAGTTTTTTTGTTTGGTGCATACTTGGCTGGGCTGCATTAACTGCAGTGTATTATGCTTTTCCAGAGACTGTCTCACTGGTTGCTATGTTAACCAAGCTAAGTCTTGAAACTAACTTGGGACTGTAGGCGTTCTGATGTAGAAAAGCATGGCACTGACTGTTATGCTTCCAGTTTGTGAAGCTTTCATACAAAGACGTAATTACTTTCCATTGTACGTGTCCCAGCAGTTGGGAATTACTGGAACTTGAGCTTCATATTTCAGTGATGAGTTATCTTCACTGTTGCATTGTGTACTAAACTTCAGAGCAACAAACACTGTCCTGAAATTATTCACATTGGAAAGGCTATGCTATGTGAATAGAACCAGTTCCTTCTTGTTTCATAAAATAACTGATGATTATTTAACAATCATGACTCTGGTTTCTATTGCCCAACTGGTCTACCAGTACATGCATGATGGGCTGAATGGCTTCCTTCGATACTATACCAGTTCTGCGATTCTGTGATTTGCTCCAAATTCTGTCTGGCAGATTTACCCTTTGGTTCATGGCTCTACTGACACAAAGGACAACAATTCCTTTGGTGCTACGTAAAATTTTGTCAGTAAAACCAGTTTTTGTTGTAGGTGTTACGAATGTAAGACCGTAAACAATAGGTATATTTTTCATTTAAGGTAAAGCAGAGTGCCCTGGAACGGGAGTTGGTGAAAAACTAAACGCTGGTTAGAGACGGGTTTGGTGGCTGTCATGGGGAAAGATGCCCAAGGCAGCAGCTTTTTAAAAAAAAACGACAGCTTTTCACACCTTGAAAGGGGCTTTGCATGTATCTGGACTCAGGCTGTCAGCACTAAATTAATTCAATCCAAAGATCCAGCAAATGATCGGTTGGCCTATTCATCGGTCATCGCAGTTACAAGAAGATGCTACTGACCAATACAACTGTAGCAAATGAGACAAAGGGACATTGTTTCAATTTTAAAGAAAATTCAGCGCCGTGACAAAGACAGATACAAAGCATGTGCTACTTTTTTATTCACTCGTGGATGTGGGCATCGCTGGTCGGACCAGCATTTATTGCCCATCTCTATTTGCTTTTTGAAAAAGTGGTGGTGACCTGTGTTCCTGATTCGCTGCAGTCCATGTGCTGTAGGTAGACCCACAGTGCCCTTAGATAGCATGTGTGCTGCTGCACAGTGAGGGCAGACATTAAGAGAGAGGGAAGGTGGGGACTGAGGAGAAGGTGGGTCTGCAGCTTTGGTCAACAGACTAGACTAGGCTGACAGGGGAGGTGGTGACCCAGTCTGGTGTCCTGAACAGTAATCCAGTGACCCAGTCTGATGTCCTGGACAGTAATCCAGTGATCCCCAGTCCGATCTCCTGGACAGTAATCCAGTGATCCTCAGTCTGATCTCCTGGACAGTAATCCAGTGATCCCCAGTCTGATTTCCTGGACAGTAATCCAGTGACCCAGTCTGATCTC
>NC_063354.1:8698233-8776481 GCF_021869965.1 Rhincodon typus
CCCAGTCTGATTTCCTGGACAGTAATCCAGTGACCCAGTCTGATCTCCTGGACAGTAATCTAGCGACCCAGTCTGATCTCCTGGACAATAGCCCCAAGGCCCAGTCTGATGCCCTGTGGGCATGAGTTCAATGTTTGCCACGACATCTTGACTGGATTTGAATTTAGTTTGAGATTAGAAGATAGTCTCTGTCATAATAACATTTAAGCTATTTATTGTTGAATATTGTGAAAACCCATCAGGATGACAAAATTCCTTTAGTGAAGGAAATCTGCCTTCCTTACCAGGTCTGGCCAATGTGTGACTCCAGACCTACAGCAATGTGGTTGACTCTAAAATGCCCAGAAATGGCCGAGCCAGCCCCTCAGATCAAGGATGGGCAATAAACGCGCTTCTTGTGAGTGATACTCAAGTTCCATAAGCAAACAATGGGTGGCACGGTGGCTCAGTGGTTAGCACTGCTGCCTCACAGCGCCAGGCACCCGAGTCCAATTCCAGCCTCGGGCGACTGTCTGTGTGGAGTTTGCACATTCTCCCCGTGTCTGCATGGGTTTCCTCCGGGTGCTCCAGTTTCCTCCCACAGTCCAAGATGTGCAGGCTAGGTGGATTGGCCAGGCTAAATTGCCCGTAGATGTGTAGGTTAAGGGAATATGTAGATTAAGTGGGTTGTAGGGGGAATGGGTTTGAGTGGGATGTGTTGACGATCGGTGTGGTCTTGTTGGGCTGAAGGGCCTGTTTCCACACTGTAGGGATTTTATGATCTATGAAATAAAGAAAGGAGTGACCCTTTGAAGTGGGAATAAATTAGTTTGTTTGGCTGACGAATTCAGAAAGGAAACAAGTGAATTCAGGCATATCTATTTTATGAGTAAATCAGATATAACTCTCATTCCAGAAACAATTGCAGGAACTCCTTTAATCACCGTGAGAAGGAGGATAATCTTATAGAATCTGATTAGTCTTGGGTTACGTTATCACATGGAAAATATAAACAACAGTCCCAGAAAGAAAAAGCATCATGGAAATGGTTTATTGTCCTTCATATTTGTATTTGTTTAAGATGAAAACACTGCATGAAATGAACCTTATCGAGGTGCAACATCTCAATTTGTTAAGTGCAAGAAATATGATCATTGCAGTAACAAATGTCAGGACTGGATTTGTATTCAAGCAACGAAACTGAAAGGCTGCTGGAGTTTGCCCTTTATTTGTTCCTGGAATGTTGATGTCATGGCTCGATGTTATTTATTGTCTCATTGTCCTGAGGGGAATCTACACGGTGGGATTAGAGAATTATTGAATGACAGAATTGTTACAGTGCAGTTGGAGGCCATTCAGCTATCTGAGCATTTTGACTCGGTGCCAAACTCCTACCTTTTCCCCTTAACCCTGCAATTTGTATCAGCATCTAATGCCCATTTGGATGTCTCAATTGAATCTGTCTCAACCGCATTTCAGGCAGTACATTCCATCCCTCACTACTCGCTGAGTGAAAATGTTTTTTCTCACTTCACACGTGCTTCTTTTGCAAAACACTTTAAAACTGTTCCCTTTGGTTCTTGATCCTTTCACCAGTAGGAGCAATTATATTCTCTTTTCCTACGATCCATACCCTCATCATTTTGAACATCTCCATCAAATCTCCCCCAGCCTTCTCCTCTCCAAGGAAAACAGTCCCAACTTTTTCCAGTCTTCCCACACAACTCACCCTTCTCTTCCCTGGAACTATTCTTGTAAATCCCTCCTGCTCTCTCTATCTTGCCTTCCCATGGTGTAGCATCCAGAACTCGACAGAAAACTCCAGTGGAGGTCTAACCATGACCAATATATGTTGCTCATAACTCTTGTACTCTGCCACTATTCATGAAGTCTACAATACTTTGTGCTTTAGTAACAGACCTCTCTACCTGATCTGCCATTGTTAGCTGAGTTATGCACATAAAAGAGTCATACAGCACAGAAACAGACCCTTCGGTACAACTCATCTGCGCCAACCAGATATCCCAAACTGATCTAGTCCCATTTGCCAGCATGTGGCCCATATCTAAACCCTTCCTATTCATATATCCATCCAGATGCCCTTTAAATGTTGTAATTGTACCAGCTTCCACCACTGCCTCTGGCAGCTCATTCAATACACTCGTCACCCTCTGTGTGAAAAAGTTACCCCTCATGTCCTTTTTAAATTTTTACCCTCTCATCTTAAACCTATGCCCTCTAGTTTTGGACTCCCCTACCCAAGGCAAAAGACGTTGGCTATTCACCCTGTCCGTGCCCCTCATGACTTTATAAATCTCCTATGAGGTCAGCCCTCAGCCTCTGACGCTCCAGGGAAAATAGTCCTAGCCTATTCGGCCTCTCTGCTCCTGCACACACTTTAGAATCCACCCCTTAATTTATACTGTAACTCCATGTTCTTTGTATCAAAGTGCGACACCTCACACTTCTCAGCATTGAACTTCCTCTGCTCCCTGTCCTCCCACTCTACCAACTTGCCAAATGTCCTTCGGAAGCTCTGCTCTGCCCTCACAGTTTACAGTGCGCCCAAGAATTGTATTACCCACAAACTTTGGAATTGATTGGGTGGTAGGGGATTATAACAATGCAGTATCTGCCACGGCTATTTTCTGATGCAAGTCCGCAGGTAATCAGATTTGTTGAACGTGGTTTCTAAAGTGGTCACAGTGGCATCCAACTTCCAATTTGCTCAGACAGTTGCTGCAGCATCAGTTGAGTTTACCTTGTTATCTTTAGGTGGTTGGAATTTTAAATTAAACAGCGAATTGGTCAGCAATTGTAAAGAATGGAGACCAGCTATAACATTCCAGGTACGAATCGTCATCAGAGACAAAAAAAACTGCAAATGCTGGAATCAAAGGTAGACAAACATGATGCTGGAAGAACACAGCAGGCCAGGCAGCATCTGAGGAAAGGAGCAGTCAATGTTTCGGGTATTATCCTTCGTCAGGATCTTCATCACATTATTAATGAGTAGCCATGGTTATAATTTTTGTTCTTGGGGAACATGTTAGCAAGCTCTTCTCTAATTTACTCGAAGAATCATGAGGGACATGGATAGAGTGAATAGCCAATGTCTTTTCCTCAGGATAGGGGAGTCCAAAACTAGCAGGCATAGGTTCAAGGTGAGAGGGGAAAGATTTAAAAGGGACCGAAGAGGTAATATTTTCAGGCAGAGGGTGGTGTGTGTGTGGAATAGGCTGCCAGAGGAAACGGTAGAGGTGGGTACAATTACACCATTTAAAAGGCATCTGGATAGGAAGGGTTTAAAAGGATATGGGCCACATGCTGACAAATGGGACTGGATCAGTTTGGGATATCTGGTCAGCGCGGACGAGTTGGATTGAAGAGTCTGTTTCCGTCTTGTGTGACTCTGTGTCTCTAATTCAGTTATGAGGACAAGTCAGAATAGATCTGTCTTCCCTTGGCTATACATGACTAAATGGTGATCCAATTGCAGGGATTAAGAGGATTAAAGGATTTGATGGAGTAGACAAAGAGAAATAGTTTCCTCCAGTGAGAAAGGTCTGAACAAAGCAACATGACCTTAAAGTTAGAACTATCAGGAACCTTCTTCACACAATGGGTCTCAGAAAACTGTAGCTTCTTCGTTCATAAAGTATTTGAAGCTAGGGAGTTGTATGAACATTTTCCAGCTGGGATGGATGGGTTTTTATTCAGCAGGGACACTCCAAATTCCTGATCTCAGCTTGGAAGACGGAGTCCAGATAGCAACCAGTGACAGGCAGGACAGGCTTGAGGGGTTGAATGGCCTGCTCCTGTGGAAGTGGCTTGAGGAGTTGAAGACCTTCCTGTTGTCCGGAATGTTCCTATGTGTTGCGGAGAGTTATCCCAGTGTTTGTTGAGGCTTCTCATTGTAAAGCTGGCGTGGATCTTCTTCTTGGGAGGCTTGGTGCAGATTTGGCTGGGCTGCACTAACTAACTGCACTGTGTTATACTTTTGCAGCAGAACGTTGCATTGGGCTGTGAGCTCATTCATGCCATCCCACGGTGAAACCCCTCCAGGCCAGTTACTGATTGGCATGGTAGCCCAGCATGCTCGGCATGTGCCAATTCCGCACTGACCTCCCAACCATTGCCCCTTTTATGGTGGTGGGGTGGGGGTGGGGTTTCCTTGTTCCCCCTCCCAATATCTCTTCCCCCACCCCCCCACAGCAAGGTGTTGAATTAGAGGGTAAAATAGAGCAGTTACTGTTTTATATGGGTCTGAAAGAGTTAATAGCTGGTACTGTTATGAACATTGTGAACAGACTGAGTAAGTTTGAGGCGCTTGGAAAGACATGGAGAGACAGAGAAGGCTCCTGGAATGACCAGCAGCTCTGATGCAAGTATACATTTAACCTGTATATAGTTTACTTTATCTAGCTCTTGAGATCTCTACCAGTGAATTCAAAGGGGAATTTTTTAAAAAAATATTCATTCACAGGATGAGGATGTTGTTGAGCAGGCAGCATTTATTACCCATCCCTAATTGCCCAGAAGCCAGTTAAGAGTCGATAACATTGCTAGGGGTCTGAAGTCACATGTAGGCCAGACCAGGTAAGGATGGCAGTTTCCTTCCCTGATGGACATTAGTGAATGAGATGGGTTTTTCCTGACAATCAGTGATGGATTCATGGTTATCATTAGACTTTTAATTCAAATTCCACCATCTGCCGTGGCAGGTATTCGAACGTGGGTCCTTAGAACATTGTCTGCGTCTCTGGATTAACAGTCCAGTGATAATACCACTAGGCTATGGCCTCCCCTTGTTCAATGTTATGTTCATCTGCAGCAACACACAACAGTTCCATACCCCTCAGTGGCTGACTTCGAGTGAAATTGTCAGAAAAGTTGCCTGCATTTCCATAGCCATCGAAAGCACATGGCCATAAACAAAATAAAAAGGCAAGACTGGAAAAAAAATCTCAAATGCAGTCTTAGGGTACCAGTGCTACACTTAGTGATTCAACAACAACAATATATTGCATCTTTAACACAATAAAACAACAAATGGTGCTTCACAGGAGAATTATCCAACACAATTTGACATTGAGCCAGAGAAGGGGATCTGAGTTCTGTTGACCAAAAAACTTTGCCATCGGTTTATTAGTTCCAAGCTGTCATTGGTTTAATCCCTGGCTTGTGACTAGGATTTGAACTTTGGTCTGGAGCATGGGAATCAAGTCACTGGCACAGATCGCCGTCAAGCATATCATGGGATTTTATTGCATTTCTTTAAAAAACCATGTGGCAAGAAGACAAAACCCCTTGTTTCAGTGCTGCGATGAATTATTTATTCACTGCATGAAATGTGTAGTTTACCATTGTGCAGTTTTACGGTTTCCAGCTTTTTAAAGCTAAATGCTGTTTTATGGCCAGACAGCACTAACATGCTTTCTCATGCACTTAACCTGTCAAATGCTCTCAATCTTTCACAGAAACGGGAACGTTTACGTTTCCATTGTGGACTGCTTCCAGTTTTACAATGTGAATATTCACAAATTTTTTCGGCTGACTGATTAAGAAACTGCTGCATTTGGCTCACAATATAAAAGAGACACTTCCTTATGTTTGCATCGCACAAATGCATCACAGGGCAATAGCTGTCTCCAATAAGAGACAATCTAACCATCATCTCCTCACATTCAATGCGTTACCATTGCTGAATACCCCACTATCAACATTCGGAGGGTTATCATTGACTAGAACTCAACTGGACTCACCCTACTGTGTCTATAAGAGTAGGTCAGAGGCAAGGAATACTGTAGCGACTCCCCAAAGCCTGTCCTTCAGCTACAAGGCACAAGTCAGGACCCTGATGGAATACTCCCCACTTGCCTGGATGGGTGCAGCTCCAACGACGTTCGAGAAGCTTGACACCATCCAGGACAAAGCAGCCCGCTTGATTGGCACCACATCCAGAAACATCTACTCCTTCCAACACTGACTCTGGAGAACTGCAAAAATTCACCAGAGATCCTCAGATAGCGCCTTCCAAACCCACAACCACTTCTATCTAAAAGGACAAAGGCAGCAGATACATGGGAACACCATCCCCTGCACATTCCCGTCTAAGCCACTCACTACCTAAGTCAGGATGCTGAGCGACGTGGAGGGAAACCTGCAGGCAACATTCCCTCTCAATATTTTATCTGCTGTGTAGACCTGCGAGAGCCATGCGCGACAGCGGTTTTCGCAAGCGGAAGCTGATGTGTTGGCATGGTATCAGCGTGCATGGAACCTCAGAGCCGCTGCATGGCAATGCAGCTTAGAGGGAGCATTGTTTGCCAGCAGCGGTATTGCCATGTGTCTGATTGGCCAGCAGTTCCCACTCGGTGGTCTTCCAACCCTGGGATTTCAACTCCTGGGGATGGTTTGTTTTTTCCTTAATTCATTTGTGGGATGTGGGCTTTGCTGGCTGGGCTGGCATTTCTTGCCCATCCCAGTTGCCCTTGAGAAGGTGGTGGTGAGCTGCCTTCTTCAACCGCTGCAGTCCTCCTGCTGTGGGTTGACCCACAATGCCATTTGGGGAGGAATTCCAGGATTTCGACCCAGCGACAGTGAAGGAACGGCGATATATTTCCAAGTCAGGATGGTGAGTGGCTTGGAGGGGAACTCGCAGGTGGTGATGTTCCCATTTATCTGCTGCCCTTGTCCTTCGAGATGGAAGTGGTCGTGGGTTTGGAAGGTGCTGTCTGAGGATCTTTGGTGAATTTCTGCAGTGCATCTTGAAAATAGTACACACTGCTGTTAGTGAGCGTCGGTGGTGGAGGGAGTGGTTGCTTGTGGATGTGGTGCTAATCAAGTGGGCTGCTTTGTCCTGGATGGTATCAAGCTTCTTGAGTGTTGCTGCACTTCTCCAAGCAAGTGGGGAATATTCCATCATGCTCCTGACTTGGGCCTAGATTATGGACAGGTTTTGAGGAGACAGGAGGTGAGTTACTTGCTGCAGTATTCATAGCTTCTGACCTGCTCTTGTAGCCCACTGTGTTTATGTGGTGAGTTCATTTGGGTTTCTGGTCAATGATAACTACCAGGATGTTGATAGTGGGGGATTCAGTGATGGTAACACCATTGAATATCAAGAGGTGGTGGTTAGATTGTCCCTTATTGGTGATGGTCATAGCCTGGCATTTGTGTGGCATGAATGTTACTTGCCACTTGTCAGCCCAAGCCTGGATATTGTCCAGATCTTGTTGCATTTGAACATGGACTGCTTCAGTGTCTGAGGAGTCACAAATGGTGCTGAATATTGTGCAATCATCAGCGAACATCCCCACTTCTGACTTTATGATGGAGGGAAGGTCATTGGTGAAGCAGCTGAAGATGGTTGGGCCGAGGACACTACCCTGAGGAACTCCAGCAGAGATGCCCTGGAGCAGAGATGACTGACCTCCAACAACCATAACCATCTTCCTATGTGTATGCTTCCATCCACCAGAGAGTTTGCCCCCGATACCCATTGATTCCAGTTTTGCTAGGGCTCCTTGATGCCACACTTGGTCGAATGCAGCCTTGCGTCAAGGGCTGTCACTCTCACCTTACCTCTGGAATTCAGCTGTTTTGTCCATGTTAGGCTCAGGGGGTTTTTCTTAGAAGAAGGAGCACGTGTCTTTCTCTGTTTCTCCAGCCGTTAGGTAAAAGCCTCAACAACCCAATAACACACTACATATAATTTACCTTCATTATCTTTTATTGTCAATTGACAGCAATGCTTTATGTTTTGGTGACCTGACGGTTAAGCCTGAACAGAGTTGAGCAATTGAGTCAGTTATCTGTCATTTCAAATTTGTGTTTTAACTTCCAAATCTAGGCGAGCACTTTTTTTTAATGTTATTTAGACAAATAAAAATTAGTGCTATCCTTACAGCTGTGCCTTGTTTGACTTTGTAGGAACATAGGAAATAGGAGCAGGAGGATGCCATTCAGCCACGTGAGCCTGTTCCATCATTCTCAATCAACATCAACAAATGCAGAAAATAATAATGCAGAAATGCATGTAACATGCAAAACTGAGTAACAGCCAATTGATTGTGTCTATGAATCAAATGTGCAAGTAGCTAATTCTGAATTCCCAATGAACCACATGTGACTAATGGAAATGTATTGGACAACAATTTGGTGACCGTTTAAAATCATTTACAATGATTGATTGATTGATTTATTGTCACGTGTACCGAAGTACAGTGAAAAGCTTTGTTTATGAGTGGTACAGGCAGATCATGGTAAGCAAGGATGTACAGATCAGTAAGACTTAGACAAAGGCATACAGATTACATTGCACAGGGTGTGAGCTAAGTGCGATCAACATTAGCAAGAACAGCATTATTTGAGGCTACAGAGTCCATTCATCAGTCTAATAATGGTCGGGAAGAAGCTGTTCCTGAACCTGTTTGTGCGTGTGTTCAGGCTTCTGTACCTTCTGCCTGACGGAAAAGGTTGTAGGAGAGCATTACCGGGGTGCGATGTGTCTTTGATGATGTTGGCCACCTTTCCGCGGCAGCGAGCCATGTAAATGGAGTCCATGGATGGAAGGTTGCCTTCCGTGATGTTTTGGGCTGTGCACCACCTTCTGTAGTTTCTGAGCAGTTGCCAGGCCATTATGCACTCGGATGGTTTACTTTCAATGGTGAATCTTTAGAAGTTGGTGAGGGACCTTATGGACATGCCAAATTTCCTAAGCTGCCTGAGGAAGAAGAGGCATTGTTGTGCCTTCTTGACTGTTGCATCTATGTGAGAAGTCCAGGACAGGTCGTCAGTTATCGTCGCTCCAAGGAACTTGACACTGTCCATCCTCTCAAACTCATTTTCATTGATGTAGGTGGGGGCGTGTTCTCCTCCTGTCTGAAGTCAATGATCAGTTCTTTAGTTTTGCCGAAGTTGTTCTCATTGCACCACATCACCAAGCCCCCTATCTCCCTTCTGTATTTTGACATATCGTTGTCAGATATCTGTTCTATTACTGTGGTGTTTGTTTGGAATTTGGCAATCCAGTAGTGGGTGTACAGGCAGTGCAGTAGGGGGCTGAGACTGCATCCTGGGGGGCTGCAGTATTGAGTGTTATTGTGGAGGAGGTGCAGTTACCTATCCTCACTGCTTACAGTCGGTGGGTCAGAAAGCTGAGGACCTTGGGACATTCATTATTGGGTTGTGCATTGAAAAATGCACCCTAGAGGTTATCGTTTTATTCATTAATGGAATATGGGTGTCGCTCGCTAGACCAGAATTTATTAAGAGTCAGATGTATTCCTGTGGGTCTGGAGTCACATATGGGTCAGACCACATAAGGATGGCAGGTTTCCTTCCCTAAAGGACATTAGTGAACCAAATGTTTTCTTGTATAACAATTGACAGTTAATGCATGATCAGTAATGGACTGCCTTTTAAATCCCAGATCTTTATCAAATTTAAATTTCACCATCTACCATGATGGGATTTGAACCCATGTACAAATTGGAGCTGGATTTTGAGTCTCGTGACATGGCCACCACACCATTGTCTCTCCTACTATTGCCTGTAATGTTTCACTGTGTATATTTGATTTTGGCTTGGCTTTGTGACATTTATCTTTCTAATCTCGATTACATGTGTGTACACTCCTGTGGGAAATATAAGTTATCTCAGTCCAGTTTTCTATTGAACATTAATTTCTACAAAGCTTTGTGCTCGAACTCTAATAATAAGCAATAATATTATCGTGCTGGAGATAAAGGATGCCCTGAAGGGGTCAAAACTGAATCTATTTGGCAGAGTTCAGAAACAGAAGATGTTGTGTTACACTTCTGGGAATATTCTATAGTCACTAACTATTGGGAAAGATAAAGAGGAGTAAATTTTCAGGGAAATTACAGGGATTGTAAAAGCTAGAGACTTTTAATTGCCCTAAGATAGACATGATTGGAATATTATACAGGGGAGCAAGATATGTTCAAGAGAATTTTCTTGATCAGTATGTTTCTGTCCAATGAAGTATTGCTGGACGTGGTTCTGATGAATGAGGTGGGTCAGGTGAGTGAGATGTCCATCAGGCAACCTTTAGGGAACACCGAATATACTGTCTTAAGTTTTAGGTTAGACATGGAAAAAGACAAGGAACGATCTCGATTAACAATGGAGGAGGACCAATTTCGGAAGGGTGAGAACAGATCTATCTCAGATAGCTTGAAATCAGAAATTGGCAGGCAGGTCTGTAATGGAACAATGGGCTAATGTTAAAGAATAGGTGGCTTGGGTACATTCAAGGTGCATTTGCACAAGGGGTGGAAGGAACAGATGGTAACAAAAGTCAGAGCTCCTTAGTTGGTGGAAGAGGCAGAGGCCAGAATGTTTCAGATAGGTGCCACCCAAAGGATATTGTGATATTAAAGAATCCAACAAACATTTATTAAAACTAACTATTATTAATAATATTAGATTCCTATGGCACAAAGGTGTCTAGGTTAGCTTTAAGTTTGTAGTTTACAATGCTTCAAGCAATCTAGGGTAAGATGGAGTCTAAGATCTTTATACTCACAGGTCACATGCTGTGGTAATTTTATCATGAACATGTCTCTTAAAGGCATACTGGGTGTGAGTCATGACACAACAACGCTTGTCTGGGCTTAGCTAAAACATTGTGTTCAATTTAGCGTACTGTACTTTAGGAATGACGTATAGGCTTTAGAGGGATGCAGGAAAGATTTACGAGGAAGGTTCCAGGGATGAGGCATTTCAATGATTGAAAAGTCTGGAGCTGTTCCCCTTAAAGATATATTCAACGTCATGAAGAATCTCAACGGAATAAATAAAGAGTCAAAAATCCGAGAACATCTAGTTAAGGTGATTCACAAAGAATCATCTGCAACACAAAGTAAAGCTCTTTTTTAAACTTAATGAGTGGTTAAGATCTGACATTTGAGAGGGTAATGTAGGCAAATACAGCCTTTAAAAAGGGAATTGGATAAGTGATAGAAAGAATTTGCAGGGCTTCTGGAAAAGAGCAGAGGAGTGGGACTAGCTGAGTTTGTCTTTGCAGAGAGCCAGCACAGCCACCATGGGCCAAATAGCCTCTGTTGGTCCTTGTAACCATTCCTCAATTCAAACCTATTCATGATTTTACAGGCTTGCCTAGAGCGACCAAGATACTTATTTGAAATGCTAAAATGCGCGACAGTGTGTGGGACTGAAAAGTTAGAAGAATAGATTCATCAGAAGGAGGTTTTTATGTAGCATAAAGTGTGGGCTTGAAAATGTGTGGATAATCAAAGTGAACATTGAGGCAGGCGAAGAGTTCCCTTAGTTCTGAGTTACTGGATGTTTTGATCTCAACGCAATGAGGATTAAGTTGGGGCAAGAAAACTTGTGAAATTACACAAATGGAGCAAGTGACAAAGAGGAAAGCTGAGACCAGCAAAGACTATAAGTCCTACAGCCATAACCTGAAGATGAGAATAATTATAATGTGTGAAGAAACAGAAGGATTGCCAATTAGATGATCAAATTTTTATCTTGTTTGAACAATGTAGATTGCCTGATTCAAGTGACACAGATATTTCCCAGGTAATTTCAAAGCCTTAGCGACTGAACTGAAGAGTACAAAGTCAGAAAAAGTTTGTTCCTGTCCCAACACAAGGCCAACCTTAATTCCAAACACATGGGTAAGAAATAAGGCATCAGTGAGAGCAGGTGATGGAGGGAAGTGCGATACATATTTTATTAGCTTGTTTTTATATAGGTTAAATAGTTTAGTCTTACAGGCCTTGTAATTTGGGTCATAATGCAGATTTGGTTCCTCAACAGTCCTTAAGAATAAGAAATATCTTGTTTTGCCTTTAAAAATAACCTTGAAACTCCAGTCTGGTTATTGCAGATATTTATCAATTTATACAAGCGACTGCAGTGCTGCACAGAGTAGAATGGCATAAAACTGCCATCTCCGAGGGGAACAAATAATATGCTACGTATAAAATTTGAATCTGTCAAGTGCTATAGCATTATTATATTTTGAATAAAGAAAATAGATGATACTATTACTGCCTAAGTGACAGACCTCAGCAAAGTTCTAAGGGGAACTCCCACCACTTGTCTAAAATGGAAAGATGCCATTGAACCAGTGGGTAATGGAAGGTTGGCATGAGGCGGCCTTGGGATATGAATCTTGTTCTCATTGCTAAGGTTTACATTTCTCCTCCTTGATAGTTCTCTGTGAAATTAGTTCAAGCATTGTCAATCCACATTTGGTGGCTGGAGAGCATACATGATGAACATAATCCTTATTTGGCACAAATAGGTGAAAGCTATCAGAATGAAGAGGTGCAAAAAATACACCCAATGTTCTTGATGGTGTGTTCTTGATTTGAGGTAAGTTTCTTACATGGCAGTGGGCTGTGTTTTAATTCATTCATAAACCCATGGTGTAGACATTAACTGATAAGAGTGGAAAGAGCCTATTGTATCCCTAGGAGCATTAGAAATAAGAACAGCAGTAGGCTGTTCAGCCCCTCAAGACTACTCTGCCATTCAATAGGATCGTAATTAATATCTCTCTACCTAATATCTTTTTCCTTATCCTCGTTATTCATTTTCTTACTCATGGTTGAGGTTGCAAAGAACTGACGAGATCCCCCAGAATTTCTATGGTGGAAGCCCCAGAGACTCCTCAAGGTCACCAGATACCTGTCTATCCATGATTGAGCCTTCCCCTTGAGAATTCTGTATACTCTATTGACTTCCCGAGAAGGTCATTCTGTTGCTTAATACTGTACCAACAAGCATTTTTTTTTCTTTAAGGAAAAAGCTGTTTCTTTTGGGTAGCTCTCACTCTTTTGGGAATTGGGAGAGGAAGACCCCATGAGTGGCTCCATATTCGAACAGTTATTCATTTGCAGAAAAATTTGAAAACAGCAGTTCAGGTGATAGGAATTGTAGTCACAGGACATCTTATGCACATCCCTGTGATCTCAATATTGCACGCCTCCATTTTTGTGTCTTCATTCTTGTTAAATTGAGATGCCTTTAAAATATTTCGGTCTAACTTTCATACAGTGGTGAAGACTTCAGACAAAATTATGTGGGCTTTGATGGATATTGGAAACTTCCTGCAATTGTTTGTGAATAAACAACACAAAGAATAGATTTTCTGTTCATTTTCTCATTGCCCCTTGTGAGAGTTAGTTGTTACTCCCAACACTTCAAGACTGACTACACTTCAGAAGTATTCCATTACCTGTAAAGTATCTTGAGATAGTCTGTGGTCATGAAAGGCACTATATAAATGCAAGACTTCATGGGTGTCATTGTGGCTCAGTGGTTAGCACTGCTGCCTCACAGCACCAGGGACCCAGGTTCGGTTCCACTCTCTGGGCAACTGTCTGTGTGGAGTTTGCACATTCTCCCTGTGTCTGCATGGGTTTCCTCCCACAGTCCAAAGATGTGCAGGTCAGGTGAATTGGCCATGCTAAATTACCTGTAATGTTCATGGATGTGTAGCTTAGGTGGGTTGTATGGGGATGGGTCTGGGTGGGATGCTCTGAGGGTCAGTGTGGACTTGTTCAGCTGAAGGGCCTGTTTCCACACTGTCGGGATTCTATGATCTGTGAAGATTTTCTTTATTTATAAAGGACACATTGATTGAGGACTGGAATTGTGTCATATTGTCCTACATCTTGTCAGATCTAACACTTGCTGGAACATGGGTGTTTTGACCCTAAGTCATTGCCTGTTGTGTAAGTAAGCTGTTGTTGGCCAGTCTTCTGTCAAAATGTTGTTTACATAATAAACCACAAAAGAATCTGCGCAGTATCTGGAATTTATTTTCCTCAGACTTACTGTGTCTGGGCTGTTCTTCCTTGCTAAATAGTTGGCTGTTTCACCAAAGACTGTGTTGTGTATGACTTGCAACTTTAATTCATTTAAAAGCAAAGATAGTCATTAGCTGATGATTTAGGCAATCCTCGGAATGGAGTTAAGCAAACTATGCTGCACAATATTAAGACCATAGAATGGTTACAGCACAAAAAAGAGACCATTCGGCCCATCAAGTCTGTGCTGGTCGGCTGCAAGACCAATTTAGCTAGTTCCACTGGCGTGTCCTTCTTCTGAAGCCCTGCATTTTGTTTTCCCATCAGGTATTTGTCCAATTCTTCGTTGAAAAGCCACGATTGAAATGACTCCCACCATCAGTGCAAGTGGCAGTGCCAGTACGATGGGCTAAATGGCCATATTCTGCACCTCACTAATTCTGTGATCCATTTGACAAATCTTAACCAGTTGCCATGTTTATTTCTCATGTCACCTTTGATTCTTTTGCCAATCATTTTGAATTAGTATCTTGTTTTTAACGCTAATGCCAGTGGAAATACTTTCTTCTTATCTGCTTTAGTAATAAGCAGAGAGAAGCATGAATATGATATTTCATCGATAACTGATAATTTGAGGACAGCATTAATTAATGTTAATTGTATTCATTAATTTTAAATATGTTACCATCTTTGTTGAAATATAACTTCCACATGGACACAATTGTCTATTCGTTAATAATATCAAGTAATAGCACTTACAAAATATAACACATAATTTCCAGCATCTGCTTTACAATAGCAAAATGCCCTTGAAAACGTGGTCAATCTTGTAGGAATCCCAGCAGCTTGTTTCAGTGTAGCAATCTTCTGCTTGTGTATCTGATGAGATCACCTGTTTTTGAATGGTGCTGTAGAGTTAAATATTGGCCAGGGGTAACTCCCCTGCTCTTTGTTGAATAATGCCACAGGATCTTTTAGATCCATCTGAAGAGCACGGAATCCTCAGCCTCATCCACCTGGATTATGTGGTCACGTTTCTGACTCAGAGGTAACCGGTGGACACAAAGAGCCATTGAAGAGATGCCAATTCTATGAGGGCCCGACAGGAATGGGTTTGGGACCATAACCAGATCTTGTTGAATGGTCTTATCTTAACTAGATCAACCATGATCTTTATGGATCTTGTATTAATCATACCTTGACACCAGGTACTGCTGTACAGTAATGCTGACTGTGGTGATGTCTCCCAGAATTCTGTTGTGATGACTCTCAACCACCCTCTGATTCGATGCCCTTCTTCACTCTCTCACAGTGGGTGTCCTATGGAGGTCTGCTCTACGCTCATCCTGGATAGTGTCAAGCTTCTCGAGTGTTGTTGGAGCTGCACCCATCCAGGTAAGTGGGGAGTATTCCAGCACACTCCTAACGTGTGCCTTGTAGATTATGGACAGGCTTTGGGAATTCAGGAGGTGAGTTACTCACCACAGTATTCCTGTAGCTATTGTGTTTGTGTGGTGAGTACAGTTGGGTTTCTGATCAATGATACCTCCCAGGATGTTGATACTGGGAGATTCAGTGATGGTAACATCATTGATTGTCAAAGGGCGGTGGTTAGGTTGTCCCTTATTGGTGGTGGACATAGCCTGGTATTTGGTGTGGCATGAATGTTACTTGTCCGTTGTCTGCCCAAGCCTGGATATTGTCCAGATCTTGTTGCTTTTGGACATGGACTGCTTCAGTGTCTGAGGAGTCACGAATGGTGCTGAACATTGTGCAATCATCAGCGAACATTCCCACTTCTGACCTCATGATGGAGGGAAGGTCATTGATGAAGCAGCTGAAGATGGTTGGGTCGAGGACATTACCCTGAGGAACTCCTGCAGAGATGACCTGGAGCTGAGATGATTGACCTCCAACAACCATAACCATCTTCCTATGTGTTAGGTATGACTCTAGCCACCGGAGAGTTTGCCCCCTGATACCCATTGATTCCAGTTTTGCTAGGGCTCCTTGATGCCACACTCAGTCAAAAGCAGCCTTAATGTCAAGGGCTGTCACTCTCACCTTACCTCTGGAATTCAGTTCTTTTGTCCATGTTTGAACCAGGGCTATAGTGAGGTCAGGAGCTGAGTGGCCCTGATGGAACCCAAACTGAGTGTCATTGAGTACGTTATTGCAGGACTGGTGCTGCTTGATAGCACTGTTGATGACACCTTCCATCAGTTTACTGATGATCGAGAGTAGACTGATGGGGTGGTAATTGACTAGATTGGATTTGTCCTGATTTTTGTGTACAGGACATACGTGGGCAATTTTCCACATTGTCGGGTAGATGCTGGTGTTTTAACTGTACTGGAACAGCTTGGAGAGGGGAGTGGCAAGTTCTGGAGCACAAGTCTTCAGTAATATTGCCAGAATGTTGTCAGAGCCCATAGCCTTTGCAGTATCCAATGTCTCCAATTGTTTCTTGATATCACATTGAGTGAATCGAATTGGCTGAAGACTTGTCCCCTCGCCAACTGCCGCAGACCCAGTCTAGCAGCTATGTCCTTTAGGAGCTGACCAGCTCGATCGATAGTAGTGCTGCCGAGCCACTCTTGGTGGTGGACATTGAAATCCCCCACCCAGAGTACGTTTTGTGCCCTTGCCATTCTCAGTGCCTCCTCTAAGTGTTGTTCAACATGGAGGAGTACTGATTCATCAGCTGAGGGAGGACAGTACATGGTAGTCAGCAGGTTTCCTTGCCCATGTTTAATCTGAAGCCATAAGACTTCATGGGTTTCCAGAGTCAATGTTTGAGGACTCCCAGAGTAACACCCTCCCGACTCTATACCACTGTTCCCCCAGCTCTGTTGGGTCTGTTCTGCTGGTGAGACAGAGCATTTCCAGGGATGGTGATGGTGGTGTCTGGGACATAGTCTGTAAGGTACGATTCCATGAGTATCACTATGTCAGGCTGTTGCTTGACTAGTCCATGAGGCAGCTCTCCCAATTTTGGCACTTGCCCCCAGATGTTAGGGCGGAGGATTTTACAGGGTCAGCAGGGCTGTTTCTGCTGTCGTCTTTTCTGTTGTCTAGGTTGATGCCAGGTAATCTGTCTGGTTTCTTTTCTTTGAGACTTTGTAGTGATTGGTACAACTGAATGGCTTGCTAGGCCATTTCAGGGGGCAGTTGAGAGTCAACCACATGTTGTGGGTCTGGAGTCACATGTAGGCCAGACCAGGTGAAGGATGGCAGATTTCCTTTCCTGAAGGGCATTAGTGAACCAGATGGGTTTTTCTGACAATCGACAATGATTTCATGGTCATCAGTAGATTCTTAATTCCAGACTTTCTTTATTGAATTCAAATCTGGTCTCAGGATCAATAGTCTACCGATGATACCACTAGGCCATCGCCTTCCCATGTCTCCACTTAATTAATTTATACTTTTGGATTACTGACCATTTGTGCTGTACCATTATCATGAATAGCTGCTGGTACCAGCTCAGCATATTTTGAAATACAGGCCAATGGTTGTAAAACACAGTTCAGGACATCCCAAAGCACTTTGGAACATTACCAGTAGAATAGATAAGAGAGAATCAGTGGACGTGATGTATTTGGGTTTTCAGGACCTTCTGGGAAATCTGCTGCTGCCTCCATAATTAAAGCCCAGGTCAAGTCACTGGAGACATGAATAGCCCCTTCACAATGCTTGGGCAGCAGGAAAATTAAAAAAGAAATGTTTCTAAGGGCACAAAGGTGGCACATGTGATACTTCATTGCAATAGAATCTCACATTCGTAAATATATTATTATTTCACATCATTGCCTGCCTGATCGACCGTCATTGTAACTGGACCTCCAAGTATTGAAGTACACAGGCTCCCCATCCTCAACACCATAGCTTCTTAGAATCCTCGCTAAGGGAGTACCACTATTTCCCTAAAGCCCAATGCAGTTCAACATGCTGTTAGTGTTCAGAACTGCCCGAGGTGAGCACAGGGTCATCAGAAAGGATAATGGAATGTTCACTGTTATTTCAGTGTGTAAAAAATACAATACGGAAGTCTTACTTAAAGTGTACAAGGTGCTGCTGAGACCACAACTGGCGTACAGTGAACAGTTTTGGTCCCCTTATTTAAGGCAAGAAATCATTTCATTGGAGGCAGTTGAGAGAAGGTTCACTAGGATGGTCCCTGGTGTGGAGGGATTGTCCTATGAGCAAAAGTTAAGCCAATTGGGACTCTGCTTATTGGAGTTTAGAAGAATGAGAGGTGATCTCATTGAAACGTATAGGATTCTTCAGGGGCTTGACAGGGTAAAAGATGAGATATTGTTCCTTTATATGGAAGAGTCTAGGACCAGAGGGCATAGTCTCAGAATAAACAGGTGCTAATTTTAAGACTGAGATGAGGAGGAATTTCTTCGCTCAGAGGGTTGCAAGTCTGTGGAACTGCTTGCCTACTGGGGGCTGAGAGGCGTTGGGGCAGAGTCCTTGTGTGTATTTAAGGCTGAGCTAGATTCTTGATCAGCAGGGGAGTCAAGGATTATGAGGAAAGGGCGGGAAAGTGGACCTGAGGAGTGTTGGATCAGCCATGATCCTTGTGAATGACAGAGCCGGCTCAAGGGACTGAATGGCTTACTTCTGCTAATATTTCTTACGGTCTTAGTCTTTGTGACATGGCCATTTGGTTGAAGCACATACAGTGTGTTTGTCAAATAAGCTGCTAGCACATGATGCAGGTGTGAGATTGATATAGCGTGATGCCATAAAACAACATGTCTGCCTGTTGACTGATCACTGCTGGCAAATGTGACAAGCTGCCTGGTATTGTATCTGTGCTGTGAGAAAAGGTAAGGCAGAAGTACTGTCAACCTGTACGTCCTGAATGAGGCAGCAATGTGCAAAAACGCAAGCCAAGCAGAGATGCTGTGCACATTGAAGGAGATGCAAAGTGAGTGTGAGACGCAGCTAAGAGCCCTGAGGTATACCCTGCCTCAATCCACGAGGTGGGTGCCTGTCCCTACAGGCACTGTTCTAATGTAAGGCACTGATGTGCTCCAAAATGCAGCACTGAAGTGGTGAACTATACCCTGAGTGGGTCACAGATGTGCCATAAGAGTGTAGTGAAGCTGGTGAATGCCAATGATATGGATGAAGGATACAGAGCGTTGCTGCCTATAGAGCGTGACCTGAGATGCTGGGGATCGCTGGCCATTGGAGCAAGAAGTGTGCCAGAGCTGTCAGGTCCTTGCTTGGATTTTTATGTTGGGAATTGCACCATCCAGTTCTCTCTGGTCAGTTAGGAGAACGGGAAACTGTAAACAGGATGTCTCATATACGTTGTCTCAAATGCAAACTCATACAAGGGTGTAATTTTAAAGCCCTAACATGTAAACATTTCCTGTACTTACAAACGGCTCCTTGACATTGTCCTGCATTGTGTTCTGACTTGTGTACAAATCGACCTGTGAAGAGACTCCAGAATGGAACCTATTTGTAACCCAGGGACTGCCTGTATCAATAAGGCCAGAATAATAATAATTGAGATGTAAATGAACGAAATGAACCTCTCATCACTCACAAGTGAGATCCTCAACTCACTATTAAAACTTTAGTTTATCTAATTTTTCTGATTTTACCATACTTTCCTAACTGACTTACTATCACCCAATGTGGTTCAGTGCTGTGAAGGTGGAGTGCACTGGTGTACACGGCAAAATGCATCAATGAGGTGAAAGTATTCTGCAAAATTCCCACAAAAACCTTTGCAAGTTTCCACAGGAAATGGTATTCCCAATTATGTCAATTACTTGTTAATGAATCAGAATATTCCAGACATTTCTTTGTATCAGTTGGAATGCAATATGATTGATGAGGCTATTGATGAGAATGGTAAACTAATTATTTTTAAAATTACCTGTTCGGACAGGTTATGGCGCACCTTCAGAGTAGGTGGGGACTTGAGTGTTATATATTTAATCTTAGAATATTGCAATTAATTTATTTACATACACGTTAAGGAATTGAACAAGGAGGGATAGGTGACAAATGGAGTCTTTTGCTCCTCAATTAGGTAACTCAGAAGCTGCACAATGGGGTTACTTCCCTTCTTCAATATGAGTGAAGACTTTTCATCTCAGTCCTAAGTAAATCTGTAATAAGACCATAAGAAAGTGGAAAGGAAGTAGGCTGTTTGGCTCCTCGAGCCTACTCCACTATTCAAGTTGATCCGACATTCCTCACATCCACATTCCTGCCCTTTCCCTGTAACCCTTGATGACCCTGCTGATCAAGAATCTATCTCAGCCTTAAATATACACAAGGGCTCTACCCCCACAGCTGTCTGTGGCAAGGAGTTCCAAAAAACTCACAACCCTCTGAGAGAAGAAATACTTCCTTGACTCAGTCTTAAATTGGCACCACTTTATTCTGAAACAATGCCCTCTGGTCCTAGACTCTCCCATGAGGAGAAACATCCTCTCAGCATTTACTCTGTCAAACCGCTTGAGAATCCAATATGTTTCAATGAGATCACCTCTCATTCTTCTAAACTCCAATGAGTAGAGTCCCAAATGGTTTAACCTTTGTTCATAGTACAATCCCTCCATACCTGGGACTTGACCCCTTATTCTAAGACAATCAACCTTAGTTCTAGACCCTTGCCAAGGGTAGAAATTCACGGGAATGTGGATAGCTCTGCAGTGAGATGATAGGAAACTTGCTCTGTAGCTATAAGCTGCTACACTTGTGCAGAGTAGGATTTGTACCCCTTGAGAGAGGAGAGGAGAGTCACCCCCTGGAGTTACAGGTAGCTTCTGCTGTGTCAGAGGAATAAGCCAGTTAAACCAGAGTAGGAAATATACTGGTCCAACTAACAATACACTTCAAATTCAAGCTCGGATGTGACCAGTACATCCATCTCCCAGTGTTATTCCCCCTACGCCACCCCAGGGATTTTACTGGTCTTCTTTTCTGTGGTGCCATAGTTGGCACAGCTGAGACTGTGGGAAGCCCATGAGGAATGCCCAATGGAACCCCAGGTTTAAGGGGGTTGGACTGGGGGATTAGTAGGGAGTTTGATAGGAAGGGTTTGTCCACCTTGGGGTTTGAGGTATGGGTTTTGAAGTGTAGATGGATAGGGTGGAAGTGGGTTACTACCTTCTGGATTTGTGGGGGCATGGGGGTACACATGATGTGCAAAGGGCAGCCTGCTCAGATAGTTCTTAGGGCTAAAGGGGTCAAAGAGAATGGAGAGAAAGCAGAAACAGGGGACCATGTTGGATGATCGCCATGATCATATTGAAATTCAGAGCAGGCCCAAAGGGTTGAATGGCCTATTCCTATTTTCTGTGTTTCTATCGCACCCTTACTTTCAAAAACTTTAAACAAAAGCTAACTGCCTTCTCTTGCCTGTCTGCACATGACAGCTGTCTTATGATTTGGGCTCAACTGACCTTTTATTATTAATTTACAGACAGTGAGCTATCTGCTGATTTCACCGGCCCCTCCACCAGCCTTAGTGGGGTGATTGGGAACGCAGTAGGCTGGTAACCTGACTATTTCACTCACGCCTCCTAACACCGCACCCCAATCCCCCCAAAACCTCCCGAACGGGGGCCTGTCTAATCCAGCCTGGCCTCACAACATTTGCCCTCTTGAAAGAACTTTACACAATTCAATCAACTCTCAGTCTTCCAAACTCCATGGAGTATATCCCAGAAATCCATCCATTTGATTTGTGTTTGAGGAAACAATGGAATTCATTGCTGCGACGTTCATTTCTTTACTGTAATATTCTTTGCCCCGATCAGCTTTGCTACTTTAAATCCAACGACGGCAGAGTTATACACACAATCAGAAACTCTGCAGGTCTGGCAGCGGCTTTGGGGAGAGAAACAGAGTTAAAATTTTGAGTCCCATCACCCTTCTTCAGTTCTGAATTCTGTTGCTGTCCCTCCTCCAAGCAAGTGTGCCTTTCCAGAGTAAGTCGCTTTCTGTATGAGTCAGTCCAAAAGCAAAACTGAGAAGTTCCGGGTGATTGTAATTTCTAAAATTTCCAGAAGTAAGAGTAAGTAAAGCCACCATAGCTCCAGGGAACCATAGTCCTGATGGTTCTGAGGGTGACCACACCTCAGGCCAGGAGAGAGATTGAGGAGGTGGGGCCTTGATGGTAACTTCAGTGCTGTGAGAATTGAACCCATGTTGTTGGCATTACTCTGCTGTCCAGGCAACTGAACCAGCCAGCCCCCTAATATCCAGAGCAAGAGCATCACCTTGGTCAGAATCAGTGGAGAGCAATAATCTAGAGATTGTAGTCCTTTGTATCCTCCTACTGCTATGTGTTGTGGACGTCATGGTTTCAGGGAGGACTTGGGGTTATATAAATCATAGCTGGGCATTTAGACTGAGGTCTTATGATTACAATGTTGCCTTGTTTGTGCAACAAAGGATGAGTCCTCCCATCATGAGGTGCCGAAAATAGTTGCGGTTTCCTGTTGAGGTATTTATTATGTGGATTGTAAGGCCCATTGATGACAACTTATGCTCCTCTTGTTCCTATTTGGCAGGCACAATGTTTATTGATCTTTCACTTCAGCAGGCTTCCCAGGTTATTGATTCCCAGCCACCTGGTCCAAGTGGTTATTGCACAAGGTGGCAATTGCATGTATAAATCCTGCTTTCTTAATGGGCTTCCTGGCAGCTGGTAACGAATTGTCAACAATTTCAATCACTTTGTAGTTTCTTTTCATCATACGTTTGACAGAAATGCTAATAGCCTATCAAGTTACAGCAGGCATAGAATGATGCTAGTGCCAAATAAAATCATGTTTCCATATTAACTGAATGATCCTACAATACTCAAGCTCATTAGGCTTTAAAATGGCAGCCCATAGTTTAAATTGCATGCTTTTCTTGTTTCTGCCTCACTGAAAACAGTCCAGCACAAACATGGGCACTGTCAAATAACAAGAAAATAATGACAAGTAGATAAATGGATCCTTCCCTGTGGCATTGCTGATGCCAACTCACTTCAGACATTGACGTCAGGGCAAAAGTGACTTTGAAGCATTGAGATGCCTGAAACAAGTCACATTAGTACTTTCCCAGTGAGGTCACAGTCATGGAGCTGCCTCCTTTTGATTGTTCTCCAAAGGCTGCTGTGAATCGTAACAGTAGACCTTTTGTTAGGAGGTCTTCCACTTACTCAAGAGGTTTCGATGTATAAATCGGGTTTAAGTGCGAAGCAGAATCATGACCACTACCAAAAGATGCTGCGTCAGCTCCGTCGCAAGAGCACAACTGGAACCAACCCCACTTACAGACAGAGCATTGTCCAGTACACAGAGTTGATGCCGAATTAGTTACTGAGCTGTCCAAGAGATTTGGACACTGTAGTAAAGACAAGCCTGAAGTCTTTGAGCAAGGAAAGAAAAGTTCCCTTGAATTTCTCTCCCTGTGTGGTGCAGAGCCCAGTGGTCGCACTGTGTGGTAATTCTGAATTACTGCAAGGCTGGGCACCCGTGTATGTGAGAGGGAAATTTGGAGGGAATGGGCAGAAAATTGATAATTTCACATCTTATGTCGGTGAGTTGTGAGGTCATTGAAAGTTTTCAGCTGCAACATATTTGGCTGCAATTTTCACACTTGGGAGTGGGAGGGAAGACACACAAAAAGAAAAAAGATATTAATTTGTATTGAAGTGTTCCAGGAGCCATTCAAGTTGCAAACTAACTGTACATAGCCTCAGGGTGAAACCATTTTCATTCCTTAGTGTATTTTTACCCTTGAATCATAACATATTGTAAGTCAAATGTGTGCAAAAGATGCAAGTTACACTCTTCCACAAACACACACAAACCCCTGTGCACACACATACCCACACGCAGCCCAGGCACACATACACACACCCACACACACACACAAAACCACATGTGCCAACTCACACAAAAATACCCACACACACAAACGCACAGATACCTACACTCACACATACACAAACCCACCACACAGATACCCCCACACACACATACCCACATGCACACGCACATACACACACACACACACACACACACACACACATACACACACAGGTACCCACACACACAAACCCATACACACAAACCCACACTCACAAAAGCCCAGGCACACATACACACACCCACAATTAAAACCACACACTAACACACACACACATGCATACAAACCCACCCAGACACACACAAACCCAGACACACACCCCTAAACCTACACATAGCCCGTGCAGATGCACACAGACACATAAACACAAACTCACACAAAATTATTGTGATTGGTTGGCTCGTCGAGCTGGTTCGTCGTTCCACAGACATTTCATTACCCTGCTGGATAACATCATCAGTGCAGCCTCCCGTTGTGTTTTCCTAGAAGCCTGGTACTCCACCAAGAAAGCCATCAGTAAACATCGGTTGCGAAGGAAAACCGGAAGTGAGGTAATCCAGCTCAATGGACACCAGAGTTTAATTAACAGGGGTAAAACACAACAGCGCTTCATCGGAGGCTGCACTGATGATGTTACCCAGCAGGGTAATGAAACGGCTGCAGAACAACAATGAACCAGCTCAGTGAGCCAACCAACCACAACATCCACAACCCGAGCTACTCTAAAATCTCACACAAAATTAACTTATGGTAGAGTTTAGCATCTATAATATTACCTCTTTCACAAGGGAACTTGGAAACAGAATTAGGGCCATTGATTCTGTTTTCCCTGCATTGTTGTTGTATTTTTTGACACCTACGCCTCACAAAGTCTATTATTCCAGAGCTGAAAGTTCCATGGCATATCTCAGCAGTGATGTGAAAGACAGGGCACATTAAGTTATGCGTCATGGGTTAAATGTTGAACAGAATATAACCCCAGGTTGGAGCTTTATTTTATAGGAATGGAGAATTAGACACACAGGTCAACAACCTTGCTCCACTATGCTCAATGCTTTAGCATTGATTCTCATTAAAATACTTGTAACATGAAATAATTTTTTTGAAAGAATTGTCACTTCTGTGCAACGACATTTAGCTATTTCTCACTACTTTCGCCAAAGACTGTTACACATCGAGAGTTTGTCTCGCTTTGTCACAAAGCATAAGTTGCAAAGCTTAAAATAATATTTTAGTATCTGCTCGTAATTGGTCAGGCATTCCTTCTGGGATGTATGTCAAACACAAACCCAGACAGTGCCAATCAGCTGGAAGAGCCAAGTGGATGCAGAGATTCAGGGTAAGCTGTGTGGTCTGCAGGTCAATTATCAGAGGAGCAAACCATATTTAGCCAAAGGCTAAAGCATACACTTGGATTTTTCTGAGAGAAATGCATGGGTTCCCAACTACATAGAATCAGAGAATAATTCAGTACAGGAGAGGCCATTCGGCCTATTGAGTCTGTACCACTGAAATTACACTACTAACTAAACCTGTCCCACTTTCCAACTCTTGGCCCATTGCATTAAATGTTATGACATTTTCAGTGTTCATCCTTTTGAAAGTTGTGAGGTTACCCATCTCAACAACAGGCCAGTGTACTTCAGACCCCCACCGCCCCCGGGTGAAAAATCTTTTCTTCAAATCTACTGTCAACCTCCTGCCTTTTACTTTAAATGTGTCTTTCCTTGTCTTCTTGTCCCATTTACCATGCTTGGTTAGCTTATTTGCAACATGACATTTGGCCATATGTGAATGCATCACATACAATTTAATGCTTTAAATTTTGTCAATTGAGGCATTTTTGCATTGATGGTGACTAAGGAGGTTTATAAAAAACTATAGGACGCAAGGCCAGGAAATCTGAAGCCCCTGAAGGAACTTGCTAACCAGACAAAAATAACAACCAGCAAAGTATTAAGTGCACTGAAAAGGCAACCCCTCTTCTCACTCATCTTTCCTACCTCATGGATCTAGAGAGCAGGAAGATTGCACTAAAGGAAACATGTCCAGGGTGTCTGAGAGAGGAGTCAGTGTGAGATTCTTCATATATATTTGCACTCCCCCAAAAGCTGCTTCTCCATCTGGACCAATCCTTCTCAGCCCCACAAACATAACTTCCAGGCTGGCTAGAATTGATCATAACACTAAATGATTCCCCTTCCTCTTATTGTGACAGCTGTTGGCTATTGATAGTCCTTCTCCAGTCCAAACAGCTTGAAGAATAATCATCATTGTGTCCTTCTAAGGCTTCACCCAATTCCACCTCTGTAACTTCCTCCAGTCCTAAGACCTTCCCTTGCAATCCTTGATTTCTCTATGCCTTTGCCTCTGAAATTTGGCCCTCTGTTTGCTCGCATGTTGATAACTTTAACTTCAGCCAATATTCAAGAAACTCTCTCATGACAAGATCCTTCTCTGGTGTGATTATGAAATCATTGTCACTTGTTGTTAAACAAAACCCTACTGGCTCACCAAAACCTTTTAGGGAAGGGAATCAATCATCCTTATCCAGTCTGGCCCACTTGTGACTCCAGAACCATTGCAATGAAGTTGATGCTTTTTTTAAAAATTCATTGCTAGGCCAGCATTTGTTGCCCATCCTGAATTGCCCAGAGAGCAGTTTAAGGGTCTGTGGGTCTGGAGTCACATGTAGACTAGACCAGGTAAGGATTGCAGTTTCCTTCCCTAATGGACATGAGTGAACCAAATGGGTTTTTCCAACAATCAATAATGGATTCATGGTCACCATTAGTCTCTTGATTCCAGATTTTTCTTTCATTGAATTCAAATTCCACTATATGCCATAGTGAGATTTGAACCATGTCCCCAGGACATTACCGACGTCTCTGGATTAATAGTCCAGTGATAATACATTAGGCCATCACTTCCCCTGTGGAGGACTTAACTGCCCTCCGAAATTGCCTAGCAAGCCATTCAGTTCAAGGATCAGTAATGAAGGACAACACATCATTCCAATGACATTCACATCCCATTAAAGATTTTAGTCATCAGTCCCAATTTCCCCATTGGTTTAGTGTCCATTTTGTTTCTGTGTCAAGTACTGTATAATGCATAATGTAAGAAGTTTATTTGTTATTCCAACACCTCAGTTAGGTCTATCATATGTTACCTGATACACTGAGCAAGATCTTGGGATGCTCATGTAATATCATTATTAATAGTACTGTTATGTTTGCTGGTCTAGTTATCAATATAAATAGATTGACTCAGTGATACGACTATAGATCAAAATTAAATTTCAAACTTGCAAGTTAAATCTTGATGGAATGGGATCTTCACAAAATCAATGAAAAGAACAGCTGATCTTAATAAGGTTTGACTGCAATTGATCTCCCTGAAGTTGTACAATATGCAAAACAATAATATTGAAGCAAGAATTAATGATGGGCATCAATCCTGTTCCTACATTATTCAGTGACTTCCAAGAGCTTGAATCTGAAGCTAGCTTTGCCCGCAATAGTCTTTTTTTGCACCATTTACTGTTAGACTTTCCCAAAATGAGATCAGTCTGAAAGGTCAGGTTTTGCTGTTCAATTCTGGAGGATGGGAACAGATTGTACAAAGTAAAATAGGATAAAATGATTTGACTTCGTTCTCTTATTTGTGTCTTTTCGAAGTGGTTGGAGGGATTTTATCAGAACATCTCAGGAAAGTGTGTAACACTGTATTATTCACTTAGATTACACCAGATCATTTTTGGCACATTGATTAGTGTTCTCACGTTTGTATGAACAATTGCTTCAATAAAGTGAGTGCTCGCTATCTCTTGTCTGTTATCTGCCATATTAGTTCACATGTGGGAAATGGATGTAAAAGAATTGGCACAGTTTAAAGGGGGTGCTGGTTTGGAATGGTCTAATGGACTTCTCGTTGTATTTAGTTCAGGTTCACATTGAGTTTAGAAGAATGAGTGGGGATCTCATAGAAACCTATTAAATTCTAACAGGACTAGATAGGATTAACATAGGACAGATATTCCTGATGACTGGGGGAGTCCAGAACCAGGAGTTACAGTCTCAGGATATGGGATAAGCCATTTAGGACTGAGATGAGGACAAATTTCTTCACCCAGAGGGGAATGAGCCTGTGGAATTCTTTGTCACAGAAACCAGTCTAGGCCAAATCATTGAAGGTTTTGAGGAAGGACTTGAATATAGTTCCCAGGGCTAAAGGGATCAAAGGGTGTTGGAAGGGAAATGAGGATAACAGGCTAATGAATTGTATGATCAGCCATGATCGTATTGAATGGTAAAGTGGGTTTGAAGGGCTGAATGGCCCACTCCACTTCTGTTCTGCGTTTCTATGCATTGTATGTGAAATAACAACAGCTAACATCATTATCTCCAAATGAGCCAAATTACAGCCAATGCAATACTGAAATACAGTCAGTGTTGTAGAATAGGAAACACAGTGGCTAGTTTTTGCACAGTAAGTTTCCACAAACAGCACGGTTTCAACAACCACAGAGTCCATTTCTTTTGTGATCTTTCTTGAGGGATAGATCTTGGCCAGGGAGCCCTTGGTCTTCAAAATAACACCACAGAGTATGTGATAACCACCTGAGAGGGGAGATAAGACCTCAGTTTGTCTTCTCATCAGCAGTCCCAACAGGCCAGTTCTGTCTGACACCACCAACCTAGATATGTTGAATGTACGTCTCAGGGTGGGACTTGAACCCACAAGCCCTTTGTTCACACGGCTGACCCCACTTGACAAACTGAGGGGTGGGGAGCGGTTGAGAAAAGAGGAGAACAGTGACAAGATGCCTTTCATTGTCCCTTTGTTCTGTTTTTATTTTGCAGACACCACCATCAATGAATTGCCTAACAATCATGTTCATTGCTTTCTCAGTCTGAGATTAATGGACCCTTCGAGTTGGCTGTATGAGAACTGATGAGATACAAAGGCCAGAGGACTTCAACTCCTGCCCTTTGTGGGTGAGAGTCAAGTGTTTAGAAACATTAAAGCATTAAATGAACATAGATTGAGGGAGGGAGAGTGTTCTTGGTAAAATACATCAATGTTGAATTTCACAAATTAACATTGGCTGTGTAAACTGGCTGAGCAACAGACCATAATCCCACATCCTGGAGGGTTACATTGTCACAGGGACTGTCTTTGATGAGGCTGGATGTTTACTCGAGTTGAGATGAGCAAAGATGCACATCGAAGTGCAGCTGTTGTGTTCTGCTTTCTGTGCCAGTATCTGCATAGAACTGCCAGTGTAATCACAGAGAACACTGAGGCCTCAGTTCAGTGGAATTGCATCAAACTGATGGATTTGTTTTGACAGATAATCTGAACATTGTCACCAAGGAGCCCCCTCCCCACCCCCTCACCTCTTCCCCACTGGTGCACTGCGAACAAATCGCCATCACTTGTTTTCGCTAATGCAAGTTATTTTCAGAATCTCCTTCATGTTGCTAAGGTAACACATTAAGCTACACAAATGGTGGCATAGTGGGGATATCACTTGGCTCAGAATCCAGAAAGACATGGCATTATGAATTGACCTATCCTACAATGGCAGCTGGTGGAACTGAAATTCAGTTAGTGAATCTGGATATGAAGCCAGCTACAGTAATGTTGACCATGAGATCAATCATTGATTTCTGTTAAAACTCATCTGGTTCTGTAATGTCCTTTGTCCTTACCTGCTCTTGCCGGCATGTGACACCAGATCCACTGTAATGTGATTGACTATTAACCGCTCTCTGAAATGGCCTAACAAGCGACAGCAGTTCAAAGGTAATTAGCAATGGGTAAAAAAGAATAAAGGAAAATGAAACATGAATCGGTTGTGGGGGTGGAGCAGTAGGATGGTGGTTCCCATGATTCTCAGCCACTAACTTGACTTTTAGGGACACACCAAGCATATATGAAGCATCTTATACATGGGAACAAGCCTAGGTGCTGAGGTTTGCTGACAGTGGATAGTGGGTGTGTTGGCATGGAGGGTGTAAGGGAAGAGGGTGGCTGGGTGGGAGCCATAAGTTGGCACTCATTTGGCATGGTGTTCTAAAGGGTGGTGGACATGGATGGCATGAAAGGCAATGTGTGGGTGACTGTGGGAGGATGTGAGGTGGCATGGGTTAACTTGGATGGGGATGTTCTGAGGGCTGTCTTTTTAACAGGAGCACAAGGTTGTCTTTCAAAGTGCCCACCTCTTCACCCACACCAGCAATGACTGTGGCTACCTCAGAACACTTCGAAAAAGTAGTCGGGGGGCAGGGTTCCCATTATCATCAGATCCCCCAGGCATAAAAACCTGACCGTCGGGAGTGCTTTCTCTCAAGATGGATTCGTCGGGCCAGTTATCTTCCCAAATCTGCTTGGGAGCAGAGATTCAGGCCTGGCAGTTAGAGCAATAGGCTACATTCAGTGAATAATGCAGAGTACGAAGGGATTTAGAAAGCACAGCAATCCGTGTTTTATAGAACTGTGCACAGCGAGCTATTAAGGTGTAGAGAAATTAACCCAACAGAGGGTGGAAGGAAATTGAAATGAAAATCCAGTCTATTGGCAAAACAACAGCAAAAAAAAAAATCCATGACTATTCTTCCCTTCCGTATAGAAGCCTTAACAAACTTACAGATTTCCAAATCTGTGTGCAATTAGTTCACAGACATTTGTGGCTCGTGAATTTGCTGAATGCTTTTAGCCACGGGTATATTTAGATTTACTGACCTGTGACTAATTAAAGACTAGCACCAATTGCAGCACCCTGTCACACCTCATAAAATTCTTTCATACATTTCACTCTTTTTGAAAGACAATGACTGTTGTTATATATGCAGTTGCCTGATCACTATAATTATCTGCTCAGATATTTCATACACACTCAAAACCTCATAGAAAGGAACATTATCTAATTGTTACTTTAATTATATGGTAAGAAAGCACACATTCTTTGTACTATTTCCCAGTTACTATCGTTTCAGATCAATACAGGTTTTCTTTTTTTAAACACTGTTTTAAAATATTAATAGAGAGCCTTGTGGAAGATGCAGACTTTCAATTGCAACCTGCACATGTGGAAAACATTAAAGAACTGTGTGGTATGAATGTTAATTTCCCCGCAATCAGTACCTCACTGGATCAAGATACATTCTAAAGATTTAAAATCATTTCTACCCAGCTGTGTGAAGTCAATGCGACCTCCTGGATCAGTTCATATTCCTTGAGGGGGTCAGGGAGGATATTTCCTAGTTGTTACTCCCTTCGTTGATCTTTTTGGATATTTTCTAATCAGCCTGTTCAGTTATATACCTCTGGAGCAAGTGGGACTTAAACCTGGGTCACCTGCCTCAGTGGTAGGGACACAACCACTGCAGCACAAGAGCCTTTCCTTGTTTATATTTTTTAACCTTTCTCAGGTGATTTCATGGTACTTGGACATTGTGGGAGGGGACATGAGGAGCTGTTTAATTGCAATATTCTAGCTATCCAATTGAATCTGATTTGAAGAGAAAGCTAATCTTATCCTGCCCATCAGTTTTCCAATGTTTTTTAGTTTTGATGTAGTCATGCTGTGTCTTTCCAAAGCAGAGTCCTCCATCATTTGCCTCCAAATTAAATATGACTGGACCATAAGTCTTGCCTGATGTTTACAGCGGCATTAGAAGATAAGTGGGAGCAGCTAATTGGGGGGCAGGAGTGAAGAGGAATGGATTGGGCCAAAGAATGGGACAAGATTGGACTTGAGGAGTAAATTTTGCTGAATTTAACTGCAGGATCCTGTTGTCCTTCCATTTTTCCACCCAGCACCTAGCAGTTGTTGAGGCTGGTCACCTCCTGCAACTGTGCAGTTTAGTGGGAGCTGGGGAGTTCTGCCCCAGTTATGGTCAGGCGGGAGGCTATTGGAGGTCTTTGTTTGTAGTCAGAGGGCAAAGGTCAGCCATTAGCTAGGAAAGATCAAAGTCTCATTCCAGAATATGAGGGCAAAAGGCAGTACTGAGAGCATGTGTTGGAGGTGCCACATTAAACTAAAGTCTCAGCTACTCACTTGCATGGGCATGAAAGATTTTTGGCACTATTTTGAAGAAGAAATGAAATGCTCTGGTGAAATCTTATATGGGTCTGACCAGTGCAGGTTACGGTGATATTTGTGTTAGGATCGAAATTTGGTGAGACCCTGTCTGAACGTCAAGGAGATCCTCCTCCATCTTTTATGCATTTACCAAGTGACAAGGTGGGTTTTACACTAGGCAACAGTGAGTTACCAATTATAGGGGATTCTAGCTCATTGAACATCTTGCTCCTGGAGTCAGAGAGGATCCCAGAGGACTGGAAAATGAACAATGTAACACCACAGTTTAAGAAGGGAGGGAGGCAGAAGAAAGGAAACTATAGGCTCGTTAGCCTGACCTCGGTCACTGGTAAGATTTTAGAGTCCATTAATAAGGATGAGATTGTAGAGTACTTGGAAGTGGAAATTCTTTGAGAGGGTAATGAACAAAAGAGAGCCAGTAGACATGATCTATTTGGATTTCCAGAAGGCGTTTGATAAGGAGGCTGCTAAATAAGATAAGAGCCCATGGTGTTCAGGTCGAGGTACTGGCATGGACAGAGGATTGGCTGACTGGCATAAGGCAGAGTGTTGGCGGATGTACGGGGATCTGTTTCAGGATGGCAGCTGATAACTAATGGAGTTCTGTAGGGGTCGGTATTGGGACGACAACCATTATACATTAATGATCTGAACAAAGAAACGGAAGGTATTGTTGCTAAGTTAGCAGGTGACACAAAGATAGGTGGAGGGATAGGTAGTGTTGAGGAAGTGGGGAGGCTGCAGAAGGATTTGATCAGGCTAGGAGAGTGGACAAAGAAGTGGGAGATGGAGTACAATGTGGGAAAATGTGAGGTTATGCACTTTAGTAGAAAGAATAAAGGTATGGACTATTTTCTAAATGGGGAAAGGCTTCAGGAATCTGAAGCACAAAGGGACTTGGGTTTCCTAGTTCAAGATTCTCTTAAGGTTAACGTGCAGGTTCAGTAGGCAGTTAGAAAGATAGATGCAATGTTAACATTCATTTCAAGAGGGCTAGAAAACAGGAGCAAAGATGTAGTGCTGAAGCTATATAAGGTTCTGGTCAGACCGCATTTGGAATAGTGTCAGTAGTTTTGGGCCCTGTATCTAAGGAAGGATGTACTTGCCTTGGAAGGTGTCTAGAGGAAGTGCACACGACTGATCCCGGGGATGAAGGGCTTGTCATATGAGGAGTGGTTGAGGACTCTGGGTCTGTACTCGATGGAGTTTAGAAGGATGAGGGAAGATCTCATTGAAACTTTGAATACTGAGAGGCCTAGATAGAGTGGACATGAAGAAGATGTTTCCATTAGTAGGAGAAACCAGGACTCGAGGGCACAGCCTGAAAGTGAAAAGACAAATCTTTAGCGAGATGAGGAGGAATTTCTTCAGCCGGGGGTGGGTGAATCTATGGAATTCTTTGCTGCAGAAGGCTGTGGAGGCCAAGTCATTGAGTGTATCTAAGACAGAGATAGATAGATTCTTTATTGGTAAGGGGATTGAGGGTTACAGGGAGAAGGCAGGAGAATGGGGTTGAGAAACATATCAGCCATGATTGAATGGCAGAGCAACTCGATGGGCTGAATGGCCTAATTCTGCTCCTATATCTTATGGTCTTAATGCAGCAACTTTCTCATTAATATTCAGTTTGCTATTTTACCAACTGCACCAAACAAACTAGACACCGAGATATCCCAACATGGAAATCACAGCAAATACCCAGCAACTTTAGCTCCAAAGGACATCCATGCTGCTGCAACCAAACAGCATTTCAGGGCATGCACACCCTGCCTGCAGACGTTGACATCTTACACTTGCCAAACCCATCACCACCAACCTTCCCTCTGAGCTGTGGGGTTACAGTGTTCTTTGCATGGCTTGCTGATCGAGGCATTGACTTCTGGTTCTGGAAGTTGCTGTTATGTCCATGCTGCTTATCAGCAGGAATCTGCCCTTCAGGGGGTGATACCTCACTGTGTGGCACATCAAGACATCAATCTAACACCTACAGCATGTGCCACCTACCTACACAGTAAACACACTGCACGTTCATTCAACAAATGTCCATGTCCTAAACTGGGTAGGGACCAGTCTTTGGTCTATTCAGTGGGGAGCCACTGATGTTCAGGGGTCCTGGCACTGACAGTCAAGGGCACTGTTTGCACCCAGTCCAGAGGCTTGGCTGCAGTCAGCCACCCAGTCAAACCGCTCACCGTCAGAGGATCTGTCCAACTACAGTCCAGGGAGTGAACAGCAGTCAGTTAGGGGGCTGCACGGACAGCGTTCAGGGGTCTGCTCAGTCAGTCTAGGAGCTGCTTATTAACATCAATCACAGGTCTGGGGTGGATACAGTCTTAGGGCCCCATCGATCAAGCACCAAGGAGGAGGGACGAGGAGCCAGTAGGGCAGCCATAAGGAGTGGGAGAGTCGGGCTGGTGGGAGGGAAAGCAGAGGTATATGTGGAGGTGACAGTAAGGACAGTGACTGGGGGGAAGCTCAAGATGCATGGGCTGGGTATGTGAAGCAGCATTGGAGGGCATGAGGCTATGGGAGGGGGCGTTATTGACTGTGACCACCACAGTGACCTCTGCAGGGGGAGCATAGAGGTGCAGGGAGGGCATCATTGAGATGTAATGTTGGCGTTTCGGAAGCAGTGGAGTCAGATGGAGACAAAGTTCAATGAGGTGGCTCTCCACATGGTGGGGGTGGGGGAGATGGGTGGAAATGGGCTGTCGGGGTGGTACGAGGTAGGGGGGACATGGGGGATTTGGGGGGGAGTACCTGATGATCCAGGGGGAGGCCGGTGCTGAGGGTGTTCCCCAAAAACTGTGTTCCCTGCCATCACTTGCAATTCTCTAGATGTGAAATACAGCTGGAAAATGGTTGGCGTGGTGCTCAGGGTGGGCAAAGGTCGGTGTCACTTAGATGGATGAATACATGGGATCCATATCTGCTGGATGACAGGATGTTGAAAGGGGAGATACTGGAAGCACATATTTGCAAACTCCGATTACATTTCATTTGTAACCATTTATTTGCCCATTTGAAATGCATGAGGAGTGATTGTGCTGATGTGTCAATCCTGATCCATAATGATTTGTACCAAACCATTGGCATTTTAGTGATGCAGCAATGACTTAGCAAGAAGCTGATCGGAAAGGGTCCCATCACGTGTGAAACTTCCAAAGGGTGCTGTGAGAGAAGGGCCACATTGCTTCATTACATGGCGTGTTATGATGATGATGGACTCTAATGAATAAAGTAAAAAGTTGGAGGATTGATGTGGGTCTGACGTGGGAGGAAGGTCAGAGTGCTGTAGGCACTCCCTTTTTGATATAGTGTGTTGGTCACTTAGATGGTATGGCACCTTCGTCAAGTTGGTGTACGTGGTCTGACCAGGGCCATGATGGAACAGATGATCTGAAATGGAAGTGAACCAACCATATAAATACTGTGGCTACAAGTGTTGGTTAGACGCTAGGGATTCTGAAGACATAATTCACCTTCTGATCCCCAAAACCTGTCCATCATCTATGAGGCACAAGTCAGAAGTATGACGGAATACTCCTCACTTGCCTGGATCTTTCAACAACACCTTCTTAACCCCCATAGAAGTGCCACCACCTGTAAAATCCCCTCCCGCCACACAACATCCTGATTTGGAACTATATCACCATTCCTTTACAATTTCCAGGGACAAAATCCTGGAACACCTTTCATTGTGGGTCAAGCACAGCAGCAGCTCAGGAATGCAGCTTACCATCATCTTCTCAAAGACAATTAGGAATGGGCAGCATTACAATGGTAGAGCCTTGAATATTGCATTTTATTTTGCATACAAAGACAAACGTGCATTCTTACAATGCCTCTCATGAGCATTGCAGACAATGAAGTCCTTCTGAAGTATTTCTTGCTGTTATAATGTGGTTCATAGCAAGTCCTTTCTTAAAATTGTGGTTGTTTTTCTGAAAATCATGACCTTAAGTGAAGCAACTGTCAATGAAACATTGGTTACCATAGGAACCAATGTTAATTCTCCAGTTAGCTTCTCTAGAACTTTAGTAATAGAAAAGAAACAACTATTAAGACATTTCACCCTCCACATTGAATTATTTTACTTTGCTGAGCTCCTACATTGGCAAATGGACTATCTTTTGAAATGAAATAAATTATAAAAAACGGAAGAAACATGTAATTTGCTACCTAAACTTAAGTAAAATCAAAATACTGCAGATACTGTAGATTTCATAAAAAAATATAGAAAGTGCTGGAGAAACTCAGCAGATGTGGCAGTATCTGTGGAGAGACAGGCAGAGTTAATGTTTCCAGTCCAATGTGACTATCCCTCCGAACAGTGAAGAAGTGTTCTAAGGAAAGATCGCTCGATTGGCTCTTGCAACTCATGTCCTTTTTAAATGCTCCCACTTAGCATTTATCCCTGTTGAATCCACACAGTGAGCGAGGGCTTGGGAGAGGGGCAATGAAGCAGGAGCAGCTTTGAAATTCTATTTTTCTTAAAGAAAAAGCTGGATTTTGAAAGCCTCGAAAGTTCTGAACTATCGGGACTTGCACTTCCACAAGCTCATTAACTTATGGACATTAAAGTGAAACAATGTTAAAATGTGATGACTTGAAATGAAGACTTTCTGTTGAAACAGTAGTAGGCAATTCAGTCCCACAAGCCTTTTGTGACTGTGAATGAGATAGTGGCTGTTCTTTAATTGAACTCCAGTCACCAGCCTTGGCTCCATATGACTTACTACCTGTAATCAGTAAAAATCAATCCATTCCTCATTTAAAATGATTATTTGCAATATTATCTGTTTCCCACTAGTGTCACCCAACATGATGGCAACTGGCAATGTGTGCTCACCTTCTCTGTTGGAAAGGTGCTCTTGTCCCAGGAGGCTGTGGCTCTCAACAACAACTCACTACAAAAGCATGAGCTTCCTGAGGCTCTGATGTTCAGACACAGCTGATCATCTGGCTGTAGACTTTCTAGGGGCCTTGCTCTTACAGAGCTCTACATCTAAACCCTCTCTCCTCTGGAATGGTGTAGTGGAGGAGACGCCTGGTGTTGCTGTTCATCTTGTTTCTTGGAGGTGCAGGGTGAAGGTGCATAAACTGCTCCTGTGCCTTTGTGAAGCCTAACACAATGGAGCTGCAACTGAGGGTGAGTGAAGCACTATACAGCTGAAGTGACTTCTGAGAAGTTAGCACTCACCTAAGAAGTTGATGGAACACTGTGGGCAGCAGTGTCCCACCCAGACATGGCTGCAGCTCTTCAGTTTCACTGTTCAAAGACTTCCCGGCCTGTCAGTTTTGTAAGGATTAGAGCCATGGAACCCCTACAGTGTGATAACAGGGACATTTGACCCAACAAGTCCACACTGACTCTCCAAAGAGCATCCCACCCAGACTCACCCCCACCCCCACCCTATCTCTGTAACTCTGCATTTCCCATGGCTAATCCACCTAACCTACACATCCCTGCACACTATGGGCAATTGAGCATGGCCAATCCATCTAATCTGCACTGTTTTGGACTGTGGGAGGAAACCGGAGCACCCAGAGGAAACCCACGCAGGCACACGGAGAATGTGCAAACTCTACACAGACAGTCGCCTGAGGTCAGCCAGGTGGACCTCATAGAATATGAGTTCCCTGATTGGGGCTGTTAACCTGGTCCAATCAGGGAGTCCTGGCTGACAGATATAAACAGGAGTGTTAGAGGTTCTGTTCACTCTGAGAGCTGGCTCTGAGGAAAATGGATCAGTGTTAAGGACTTTCCATGTGTAAATAAAGGGTGACTTGGTTAAGGGATACTGGCTTTGTGGAGTTGTTTCAGGTCTCATTGTTCAAAGATTTCTTGGCCTGTCAGTTTCACTGTTCAAAGACTTCCCAGCCTGTCAGTTTCACCTGAGGAGAATGCCCTGCTGTGCAGTTTCCTGCTTGACCCTAGCGAGTGAATGAGTGTTAAAGCCAGAATAATTGGTTACTGTTGCTGTTACTGATCTATTTGTTTTTGCCAATTACTTACCCAACAGAACCAAGGATCCCCTTACCAACTGTCTGCCCTTCTTCTACCATCATGTTCATGCCCTGGTGTCCTTGGAGAGGGAGCACATGGTGTCCTCCAATACTCTTGTGCCTTTAGAGAGACGTTGGCACTGTGGGGGATACAGTGCTTTATCTCTCCTTCCCATTCCATTTTGATTCGATCCTCACCTCATCCCCCTACCGCTTCCCCCACTTTTGTGTTCTGCATTGCCCTTAACAGGCTTTGTATGTAAATTAATCAATTGAACAACCCACATGAGTTACTGGTGGTGGTTAATAGGTGAAAAAATACCACGGATAATTTGATGATGGGTGAAGAAAGGCATTCAGATGTGTGTAAGAGCACTTCTGGAGGTTAAACAGAACAAGGGTCTGCTGTTTGCCTGCTAATGTGGTCAGGTAAAACCGGAAGTGAGTGGGATGATCTTTGGACCCTGACATTATTATTCCATATACAATCCATACTGCCCTCCTCTTGCTTGTAAAAAGACTCTCGTTGTTTCTTTCTTTCAGATCCCTGAGATACATCAGTTTTTTGAGGGGCTGCCAATATCTACAGTGCCAATATATAATTATTCTGTACCACGTTCACGAATTGTGTGTCTCAGGTCGTGATGTGCTGAACAGAATGACACTAAATTCCTGCCCAGTGTTGGTGCCACAGTGCATTTTTGAATTTGTCAGCTTTTGTAGGTGACCAGCTCTTCTGTACTTGATTTCAATCCATTAATTAGAAATTCACAGTGTTTTAATATCAAGCCGCATTCCACAGGGCCCCATTTTCTTGTGTGCTGTACAATATCGAGCATTGAGCAATTAATAATTTATGGGTGCACTTCACAGTAAATTTAATATAACTGGCAGAGAACTCCTGTTTATTGACAGTGCTTGTATAAAAAAAGGCTTATTTCCAAACCATCCGCAGCTTCAGTAAATTACAAAATTGACTCAGCAGTTAAGTCCTGCTTATGAAATGACAGACAGTTGAGTAAGGAAGAAAGTGTACTTTGTAAATTACATATTAGGAATAGAGTAACCTGCACAGAGTAGATTTTAAATTCTTTATAGTATTAAAATGGTAGAGGTGAGAAAAAAATATTGCAACCACTGGGGACAGACCAAGTGCTAATTGTCAGCTTCTTTGACTATTAAAATGGTGCAGATGCATGTGCAGCGTGCTTGAAGTACCAACAATCTTAATTTACATTTGTGAGGTCAAAGATAATCCTGTTGGTTTTCTAATACTCATTGCTGGATATCTCTCATGGGAGATCATTGAATCTTGCAGTAAATAATGAAGGTTGTTGGTTCACCACAACCATGTTGTCCCTCAGACAGAGGGATATGTAGGATAATGCTGAGTTCACCCCTGGAGTACAGGTCTCCTTTACCTGACAGATATTATCCTGGCTTTACAATGAAGCAGTAAAGGCTTGACACATTGATTCCTGGGATGAATCATAGAATGTCTACAGCGTGGAAGCAGGTCATTCAAACCATCCCAACCCTGGAAAGAGCATCCTACCCAGATCCACTCCCCTTCTAATCCTATACCCCTGCGTTTCCTGTGGCTAATGCACCTAGCCTGCACACTATGGGCAATTTAGCACGGCCACTCCACTGACCTTGCTCATCTTTGGACTGTAGGAGGAAACCCATACAGCCAGAGGGAGAATGTGCAAACTCCACACAGTCGCCCGAGGCTGGAAGCTCTGGTGCTCTGAGGCAGCAGTGCTAACCACTGAGCCACTGTGTCACCCTATGTGTTGCTGCAAGTGGATGAGTGTCATGACCAGACCCCAGAAGTATCCCCCAGATTATTGTGCTTCCAGACAGTATACCCCAAAATTATCAAGTTATTCACCAGCTGAATCGGTTGGTTGCTAAAAAGGTTAATTTAAAAAGTATTTACCCTGCCTCCCCCCACCCCTGTGGATCCTTTTCTCCCAGCTCAAACCGATTTATGTTTTAAATGGAGCCAATTTGACTAAACTTTCTCGAGGTAACAAAAAAATGAGATTGTTAGTTACTACGCACAGGAAGAAATAATAACACAGTGTACGTATGCACAGATTAGAAATGGGAAGTGAGTCCAAAAAAAGGTACAAGCTGTAAGATATACAGGTTAGTTCCTGGGCCATTCATGAGGAGTTGATAATAGAACATTGATATTTGAGCAGTCAGTTTTGAGATTCTTGGCTTTGCAGGTTGGTCGAAATTCTTTTGTCTGGGTGCATTTCAATGGCAGCTGGCTGGTAACACTCAGAATGGGACAGTCCTTCTGTTTTCAGTTTCCTTTCTGACTGCTTTGCTTGTCAGCTGGCTTCAAACACTCAGAGTGGAAGAATTCTTTACCTGCAATGCAGGAGTGCCCAGGGGATTGCTCTTCGACTGTGACTTCCACAGTTCTTAGTGCTGGAATCCAGGCTAGACCAGGCATGTCCCTCAGCCCATTGGCTTACTTTCTTCTATTAGCACACATAGACCAAGGTTACTGAAAGAGGAAGGCACAAAACATGTCTCTTATCCAAACAGCTGCCTTTCTCCCATTATGTTTACAGTCTAAAATAATCCCAGGAAATTACCATTCAATTTGTAGTGCATTTCTCCCATTTTTAATCCAGCCCTTTAAAACTTCCTTGACATCTTGTCAGGTGTTACATTCCAGGGCACCTCTCTGCAGGCAGCCACTGGATTTACATCCACAGTCATTTTGGCTGCACCAATTCTCATTTAAAAATACACAGGCTGGCATTAAAGTTCAATATGTCCCCAGGTGATGTGGTCATGACATTTCTGTTGAAAGATTGAGTAGAAAGGGGTTATGCTCTATGAAATTTTGAATTATCTGGGGTGGTCTCATTGCAATGTACAACATTCTTAGAGGGTTTGACAGCATTGATGCTGAGAAAATGTTGTGGCACGCAAGTTTAGAACCAAGAGTTATTTTCTCAGGAAAAGAAGATAAGGAGAAATATCATCTAATTTTTTCTATTTTTGGAATTCCCTACCCAAGAGGCTTGTGGATGCTTAGTCATTGGGTATGTTTGAAACTGAATTGGAATTTTTTTTTGGATAGTGAGGGAAGCGATTGGTATGGGAATTGGGCAGGAAAGTAGAATGGAGGTTTGATCATAGAGAATAGTGGGAGGGGTTCGATGTCTCAAATAGTCTTCTCCTGCATTTTATATCTGGTTGGTTCCATTGCCCTGCTCTCTTGTGTTTGAAATATCTACCATTTCTAATTTTGAAAGTTTTTAGAACTATTGCTTCAACCACATTTTCTGGTGGGCCGCTCCAGTGTGTAACAAGTCTTTATGAAGATAGAATTGGCCCTATCTTCTTCTTTGGCTGTTTGGTGATGCAGTACTCCCCAAAGTGGAGGAATCACAATCCCAAGTGGGATCACGAGTGTGAATGTTGGGGTCATGAGCTCTGAGCCCTCCACCCAATCTCTCACAGATCATCTCTCCTCCACTCTCACATTTCTCACTTTGACTATTTTCAAGCTTCACATGGGGTCACAGTGGGAAAACATTTGGGAAACAATATCTTAAGCCACATCCTTCAGCTACTGACTCGCTGACCATTGGAAGCAGATTTCTAGCAGGTATTTTATCACAACCCTTCATCATTTTGAACACCAGTGAAACGGGATGGTGGAACCTTATTTCGAGAAGTTTTAAATCTTTACAATGAAAAGCATCATCAGTTAACCATTGATGATTTGGTCACATTTTTAGATCATCTCCATTTGCAAACATCTCACATCAATCCTTTGCGATTCCAAGAAACATTCGCTGTCTCGGGGCTGTGGTTACTTTGTCCATTCTACTGTGAAAGGCCAAAGAATGGCCATGCAGTGACCACTTTTGGAACAGGCACCAGCTGTTCTGCAGACGTAGGGCACCTGTGAAAGGGATGGGTGCCCTGGGGTGGGGGCGGTGGCTGCCAACCAGCACAGAAAGATTTTTCAGGTGCAGTTGGCTAGATGTGAAGCTGGAAATGAGTCTTCCCACCTGATATTCAAAGAATATAGACACTGCTCATAATTAGCCTGCCTTCTCCTTGATCAGGACCTTGATCTCTATAGCAAGGCCGAAATCAACTTTTAGCAGATTACCTCCTGTCACCTCAGAAGAAAAACAACAGTAAAACGTGCAAATGAGGCATACTGGTCTGACGTGTCTTACATACCTCAGACCTCCATTTATGACCAGTAGGTTCATTTCTTAGTATTACTGGTGTTTTTTTTACTGTTTTTTTTCCCCTCTGAGGGACAACGTGACGCTTAAGGCCCCTGGTGCTGGAATTACAGTTTCTTGCTCACTTGTAAAGAAAGGCTTGGATTTTATCATCCCATCGTCTCCGTTGCAATGGGTGAAAATGCACATTTGCAAAGTAGGCAACATGCCAATGACCAGGCACAGGGCCCAAAGGGGTACATCCACCTTCCTCTAAATAATACCATAGGATCTTTCACACCCTACTGGGGCCTCAGTAAGTTATCCGCTTCTGAAAGACAGCACTTCAGTCAGTGCAACTCGGATTTTGTGAGTAGGATACAATCACGCCACCTTCTGACTCGAGATAGCAGGAACTGCAGATGCTGGAGAATCTGAGGTAACAAGGTGCAGAGCTGGATGAACGCAGCAGGCCAAGCAGCATCAGAGGAGCAGGAAGGCTGAGCCTTGCTTCTCCTCTGCTGCTGCTTGGCCTGCTGTGTTCATCCAGCTCTGCACCTTCTGACTCGCGATGCGACCAACTGATCGATGTCTGTTGTCCTGCTATCAGATTGCAGTGGGCGTTGTAACGATGTTTATTGTGGAACTGTTTGCAAGGCTCATAGGAACTCAGTTGTAACTGTACACAGTTTAAAAAAAAAAATGCACGCAAGTAGGACTGCGTGGATCGGGACTAAATTTGGCAAAAGGTTCATGATAACATAAAGGCAGCACACTGTTGTATAACCTTCAGCTTTCAGCCTTTCTTTTAAGCACTAGACACTGAGCGAAAAATGGGAAGACAGGAGAATAAATCTTGTCAGAGTGTTTTGGAATGTCAGCATGAAATGTAATAGCAGTTCTGTTGTAGACGGGATCTCTCTGTGATTGTTCTTCTCTTCCCATGCTTGCATTGTTCAATGTATCCTGTTCCATACCTATTTCCTCTTTTTTTTTGCTTGTTGTCGACTCTTTTTCTCTTAAATCGCTGACTTAAAAGATCCCTCCGAACTGACTAAAGCAGTTTCTGTTCATGTTGCTGAATGTAAGATTGTAAATTCAGCCGCAATTAAGATGTCATTGACATTTTACATTGCAGTCAGTGAAAGTGAAATAAAATCATACCAGACTCGAAACGTTAACTGTGTATCTCTCCCCACAGACGCTGCCAGACGCGCCGAGTCTTTCCAGCTGTTTGTTTCAGATTTTCAGCATCCAAAGTATTTTGCCTTGAACCACAGATGGGGCTTAGTAACAATCAACCCGATGTAGCACCACGTTTCTGACTATTGCCGTATCTAATGTTGTATCGTCTAGCACTGCTTTAACACTCTTCCGTCGGCCCATTCCTCGGGTACATCACAGGTTTTAATCAAAACTCTGGGAAAAAGAAAACAGTTGAATCTTGATCAGTGAGTGGCAGAGATCCGGAACTGTCGGCAAAGGCTATGAGAGAAGACTGTAATTTTACAGCGTAAAGAAACTGCTTCAAATTCCTCAGTGTCTAAACATGTCAACGTCAACAACTTGCAGGAGCTTTCAAACAGCTCCCAACAAAAAGCCTGCCAATTTGTAATCAGACCTTGAATTTAGGGTTATGGCTATTGAATTAATGAATAAGTTTTGTTGAGTTTAAAAGTGTGAGATTTCAGGACCGAGAGCACTCTGATTCGATAAAAATGGAAACCGAGCAATTGTATATATGACAGGAGAAAATAAGTAGATCAACTGGGATGGCAGCAGGCTTGTTGTAACTTGAGTTGCTGGTGCACTCAATCTTTCATCGCTTTTATGGAGTAAAGAATGCAAAAAGTTTTTTTTTATTTGCAAATGCATGTCAGTATAGAGGATTAAAAAGATGTATTTCACAGCAGGGTTGGAATCGGCTAAGTTCTGGTTTTGTTTACTGGGCATTTCCACAATTTAGATTGGGCTAAATCGGACGCTTATTTGACACAGTGCAAGTCGCGTCAAGTTTGTGCAGGGTTTGGTGTTGCAAGACTGAGCGACCTTCCTCACCAGATCTCATCAAACTCACCACTTTAATTGCTGTGTCCTGTCTAATGTCCCTTAGCACACGCCATTCCCGGGACACCTCACCTGGAGATCCTGGAATCAATCGGCATCCCCTGACTTAGGCACCCCGTTTGAAAGCCCTGTCTGCCTGGAGCTGCCCTTCCCGGCCAATAGCCTTTGCCCCAGGCATGGCGGACTGGGCGAGCTCAGTGCCTGCTTTAGGGGCAGGGGCCTGACGTAGCTACTGGATAGTGTGGTGTCCCCAGGCGCTGTCAGGCTGGACAGAGGGTGCCACCCGAGTTAGTAAGGTCTCAGGCGCCAGGAGGAATGGCCAGCACTGTGGGAAGAAGGTCAATGACCTTGCCCACTTAGCCAGGATAAGTGCCACCATCCTCTGTCTGCTACCTCACTCTCACTCTATCTCTGCCACTGCACCCACCTCCCACTATAGCTCATGCTTTACCACTCTCACTATTGCCTGCAGCATCCTCCCTCACTCTCACCCACTCCCAACCACTAACCCTGTGTGCCCTCTGTGCCATCACTTGGACACCTTCCCACCTGCCCAACAGTACCAGCTATGCCACCCACTTTCATCTCCCATAATACCTGCTCCTGTCTTATTCCGGAAGAAAACTACCAACGAAAGAGCCAAGACTGGTGGTGGGCTGTCTGACATTCAGCTCCTAACCCCCACAATGAGGAGAGGATCCTGACTCTGACTGCACTGAGCACATCCCGGACCCTTGTCTTATTGTGCCAGCAGCCCCTGTGCAAGGGCTATCTCCCTTGATCTGAGGCTGCCTGACACCAATGACAAGCTTCCTGACTTTGGGTTTTGTGCCAACTGGCATGACAATGCAGCAGCAATACCAGCCTGGTATCTCTGGCTGAGGGGGAAAAGCACAAAACAACAAGACAATGTAAAATACGGATGCTGTGAGAATCCAGACAAGCTCAAAGTGAGTGGTATGACAGTGAGTGAAGAGCTCAGAGATATGGTTTGGTGCAGTCCCTGAGCTGGGTATGTGTCCCTGAGCCTTCTTGCTGCAGCGTTACAATGAGAGTTACTGGTGTAGCCCAGGGTGCAGCATTGAAGTGCAGATGTGTCCTGTAAATGGATTGGAGATGTGCCATGTGTGGGACATGGGGGATGCCAATGTCTGTGGATGTGGGGTGTGTGTGTGTGTGGCTGGTGCCCGTGGAGTATGCCCTGAGATGTTGGCGCAGAGTGTCTGACATGGAGGTTGCTTGGTGCAAGTCGTGAGCTCCACCTAATCTGGTCCCATGTTGGGTTTCCTGATGTCTACTTTGTTGGGCAGATTTAGTAAGATCGCAGCCAGACTATCAGTGAGGTTAGTTGGCTGACAAGAAGGGCATTAATGAGTGTTAATCGCTATCAATTGGCAAATCCCTACTGCCCGGTGAGAATCTCTCTGCACCGCATGTGAAAGGTGTCAAAGTTGGGGAGCAATGATCTCCATGTCAAAATGGGCCTCGCCAAAACGTCTCGGCTAATTCCACCAAAACCTCTCACCATAGTCCACATTACAAAAACCCAATTAGATTCCACCCCTTCTGTTTCTTTCATGTGATGTTGCTGACAAGGCAAACATTTGTAATGTCCCTAATTGCCCTGAATTGAATGGCTTGCAGAGCAAATCTGGAGGACATTTAGAGTCAACTATAATGGTTCATGTCTGGAGTTATATATGTCAGAGTGGATAAGAACAGCAGATTTCCTTCCCTATCTTCTTGGGGAGATTGTGGCATTGTGGTAATATCACTGAGTTAGTGATCTATAGGCCCAGGATAACGTTCTGGGAACATGAGTGTGAATTCCATCAGGACACATGGTGAAATTTGAACTCAGTGAAAATCTGGAATTAAAAGCAAGCCTAATGTCAATTGTCATAAGACCCATCTTGTTCACCGCTGTCCAAACCTTGCCTGGTTTGGCCTACATGTGACTCCAAAGCCACATCAATGTGGTTGACTCTTAACTGCCCTCTGGGCAAATAGGGATGAGCAATAAATGCTGAACTCGCTAGTGATGCCCATATCCCATGAATGAATTTGTTCAAATAAAAGGCATCACTGAACCAGATGGATTTTACGGTGATCAACAGTGGCTGTTGTGGTCACCATTACTGAGACTAGCTTCATATTCTTCATAGACCTATGAGTTGAATTTAAGTTTCACAGCCACCATTCAGGATTTGAATTCATATCTCCTCAGCAATGGCACAGGGCTCTGGATTGTTTATCCAGTGACATTTCAATATACCATTGTTTTTCTCCATTCGTCTTAGGAAACGACATGTGATTGGGATTTGAATTCACTAGGCTCCCAACATTGTAATGTCATCTGCAGAAAGAACCAACACAAATTTTTCAGGAATGCCAAGAGCTCCCTAAGCTAGCCCTTAGAATGTAAATGAACAAATCGTCAATGAGGACATTGAGGTGGTTGGCGGCTGTATCACAACAATTTTTGCAAAAGCTAAATTCAGTGAACCTCTGTCATGCTTAGTGAAATGGACTGCACTAAGTACATAATTTTCGGGAAATTTGGAAATGAACATTGACAAGAATGTTAAGATAGTTGAGGGGAGGGGTTAGTGGTGGCAGTGGGGGAATCACATGACTTCTGCATTTTCTACACATACCACCTCAAATTTCGAGATAGTTCCGCTTTTAAGGCCTGTGGGTGAAGTTGTCGTTTTGTGCTTCCCCATGAATGGACAAACCCAGTTAAATACTGCATGTGAAATTTACACTTGCAATTGTTTGAGAATTTGCGGAAACCACAAATCCAGTCTCTGAATTTGTGCTCAAAACTGGTGTTATGATTTCAGCTGATGTTACACATCCAACTCAACCTGACAAATCAGATCCCAGAACAAAATCTGGCTTGATAGATCAAATCTTTGGTTATAATTATAGAATCCCTACAGTGTGGAAATAGGCCCTTCGCAGACTGCAGGATTGGCTTTAACAAAAATAATGTACAGAAGTTTATAACAGAAAGGAATGAAAACATATAACATAGATTGAAAAATTTCAAGACATATGAAAAAACGTAATCCCATCTATTCTCCAATACTGTCACTTTACAGTTAATCAAAAATCAGAGAAATCTCTTTTCCCTATTAAATCTCTAGGTTTGGACTTAACAACTTTGCTTAGTTTTAGTCCCATGAGCTGGAAAGACTTCGTACTTGACCACTTGCACAACTGAGAGATTAAACTTTCTCAGCTTTAAATAACCACTGCAGGTTTTAAACTAACCATTCCTGATCTGGAAATTTCAAAATAAACACCTACACTAAATTAACTTATTTCCTTAACAGTTCTGAACAATTTTCTTTCTCTGGAAGAAACCATAGTGCATCTGATTTTAGTTAGGCTTCTTCTAAACTGTCAAATACCTTTCCAATTTTTTTTTTCAAAAGCTGAAATCAATTCTTGATTATTCTAAACCCAAAACAAAGCTTTTTTTTCAGCTTTTTCTCTTTTCTACCATAAGTCCACACACTATGTAAACAAGCTTCAATTAACACTCCAGGAGGTACACACTGGTTTAAAATCATGGTTCTGGAAATGCTGCCCTAAGTTAATTATTAAACTTCTTCGCACAAATAGACCAAGTCAGAAGACACAATACTAGGTTATAGTCCAACAGGTTTATTTGAGATCCCAAATTTTTGGAGTGCTGCTCCTCTGTTAGGTGAAGTCAGTGACTATAACCTGCTTTCATGTGACTTCTGACTTTGTCATCCCAGTCCAACACCAGCACCTCCAAATCACAAATAGGCCAGCATCCTCTTATGCCACGAGATTGAAATCTAAACTCTAAAAATATTACATTTCCCATATACACTGCCAGATCATTCTGGGTGGACAAGGGAAGTTGATTATTTGACCAAAACTGTCTTCAGAGAATGGCTTAGATAACAAGGTGTAGAGCTGGATGAACACAACAGGTCAAGCAGCAGCAGAGGAGCAGGAAAGCTGATGTTGAAGGGTCCAGACCTGAAATGTCAGCTTTTCTGCTCCTCTGATGTTGTTTGGCGAAGGGTCCAGACCTGAAATGTCAGCTTTCCTGCTCCTCTGATGTTGTTTGGCCTGCTGTGTTCATCCAGCTCTACACCTTGTTATCTCAGATTCTCCAGCATCGGCAGTTCCCACTATTTCAGAGAATGGCTTGATCTTATTTCAAAATGCAGGGAGAAACTCAGTGGGCAACACAAGACCAGCTGTGTGATATCAGCATCTGAAAAGTCACTAAACCCATGTCTTCTTTTTAAAGCTGGAGTCTGTAGCATCTAAAAGGTGCCCCAGCCTGATTCTTTTTACAAGTCCACCTGTAAAGAAACTTGATAACTTGTTTTGAAACAGTACAAGTGGCTAACTTCACAACCTGCTGAATATCCATTTTTTTCAAGAAAATCCAACCATAATCCCTGAAGTATGACTGCTGTTATGAAACCATCCATAGCAAAACTATCCTAGCAGTACGAAAATTGGCCCACGGTGACTGTTTTCCTACAATGAGCCGTACAAGTGAGTTATGAAACAGAAACGGAACTTGGTGGAGAAACTCAGCAGTTGTGGCAACATCTGTAGAGAGAAAGCAGAATCAATGATTCAAATCCAGTGACCCTCCTGAAGAAGGTTGTACACTTGAAATGTTGATTTTGCTTTCTCTCTACAGATGCTGCCAGACCTGCTGAGTTTTTCAAGAAAGTTCTGTTTGTGTTTCAGATTTCCAGCATCTGCAGTTCTTTGTTTCATCTTACATAAAGTTTGGACTATTCTGTTGTTTACAACTTGTAAAAGTGCACTGTTGCTGCAAACTATATCTTTCTAATGTGTGTACATCTCTGTGTAAGTGATGTGCTGCATTGACTTTTGGGGTGGATACATGAAAAAAAAATCCTCTTTATTTAAACTCACAAAAGCTTGCTGCTTTTAATTAAATTTTTCTGTGCTCACTCTGGAGAGCGAAGAAATATATATCTTTGTCTCCAAACCTACACTAATTAACAAAAATAAGAGTGAGGGCAAATAGTTTTGTTTCTGCTGTTTGTAAAATTACTAACAACCCTTGGAGCTGGATCCACCCCAGATCAGGGTGACTCATGTGACTCAGGGACTCATGTTGTTCCCAGTTTTTTCAGGAGTACTGGAAAAAGCACTTCATCAAAAGCAAATGCATGGGAAAGCACAGTGGATTTTCCTTGAATCTTAGAACCTACTTGACCTGGAATAAAGCCACAACCTGACTTACATAATGGGGGAGTTTGCACCATAAATAAACAGGTAGGTTGGGGTCAGATGGTGATTAAGGTGTTAAAATCTGTATCTTGCTCCCAATCTGTCAATGCGGGCTTTAACCAGGAAGACCAAACAACACACTCCAAGGAAGAGGGTGGGCATTTTCAATATTATAGTGAGGCTGTGCCTTATTTTTATTCGCCATTTGAAATTTGACCCTTGCCGGCTGAGCCCCAGGGAAACCCAATAGCTAGACATGCTGACCCAGGACTGCCTTTCCACTTACAGACAGTGATATAGAAACCTGGAGCTGGAGTAGGCCAAGTGGGCCTTTGATCCTGCTCTACCACTCCAGGGGAGGCAGTGGCCTAGTGGTATTATAGCTGGTATTAATCTAGAGACTCGGGTAATGTTCTGGGGACCCGGGTTCTAATGCTGCCCCGGCAGATAGTGGAATTTGAATTAAAAATATGGAATTAAGAATCTAATGATGACCATGAATCCATTGTCGATTGTTGGAAAAACCCATCTCGTTCACTAATGTCCTTTAGGGAAGGGAACTGCCATCCTTACCTGGTCTGGCCTACATATGACTTCAGACCCACAGCAATGTGGTTGACACTTAACTGCCCTCTGGGCAGTTAGGGATGGGCAATAAATGCTGCCTAGCCAGCGATGCCCTCATCCTGTGAATGAATAAAGAACTCAATATTATCCTCAGTCTCCAGTGCCATACTCCCAATTTGTCTCTGTATCTCTTGATTCTTTTAATATCTAAAAACTTATCAATCTCTTTGTTAAACATATTCTGCAACCCGGTCTCCTGTAATGATGAATTCCACAGGTTGATCATCCTCTGAATCAAGAAATCTCAATCCTAAACACCTTTTCCATATCCTGAGACTGTGTCCCCCTGTCCCAGAACTCTCCAACCATTCTCCCTGCATCTAATTGTCCAGCCTTGCTAGTGTTTCATACATTTCAATCAGATCCCCTCTCTTTCTTTGAAACTCATGTGTGTAACACTGTGTGCATGAGTGGACAATCCCCCTGGTTCCATATTGTCCACTGACCAACCTTTGTGACCTGCACCCTGGCCCCTCTCATCTCCCACCAATCCTACACTCCCCTGCTCCCCACCTCAGTTAAAACTGCAAGATTTGTGCAAAAACCTTGACTCCAGGTGATTCAAGGAGTTACGATTCTCTCTATTAAGAGTAAAATCCAGCTTGCGCCCTTCCTATTACTCCGCAGAATGTCGGCCCATCTCCTGTCTATCAACAGATGACAGAAGAACACTTTTGGAAAGGCACCAGTGACACAAGATTCCTTCATATGTTCAGGACTTCTTTAAAATCCACCATCTTGTGGATAGAAACTCACAACAAGCTTGAAAATTCTGCACAGCAGCTTCACAAGAGGCAGCTCCACAGCACTGAGAGGCTTTCTGGCACTGAGCTATAAGATTATTGCTCTGAGCAGTGCTGTGACACTAATGATCAGTTTGTGCAGTGAATGCTGATAAGATTTCAACACCATGCGGTTGGCTTGCATGCATCATCTTCATTATTGCACATTGCACATCATTCTCAGCAGTGTATTTTATGTAAGGTTTTGCTGTGTTTTTACGTCACTCAGTCTCTCCAGTACAATTTACAACAACAGCCTCAGCAGTGTACCTTGTCCTGAACGGTCCAAGTGCATAGATTCTGCTGGGTGCAATTTCTGCAGAAATAAGAGGCTTTGCACACATACTCATGCATGTACACTAACACGTGCATACACTCTGCAACCACACATACACACAAACATGTCTTCACACAAAGACACAGATCCACACACATTCACGCAGATATTTATTCACACAAACACTTGCACATAGATACGTATTCATCCCCGCACATGTACAAAAAGTTGTATTCACTCACGGTCATATACACACAAACATTCACATGCAAACCAATACACACACAGGCATACATGTATTCACACACAAACAGCCCCACGCATGCATGGAGAAATGTATCCACATGCTCACACGTATGCAGGCAGACCTGTATTCACACACACACAAACATAAACACAGACATGAAATTACACATACACCACACATACACACTGACATGCACTCACATGCACACACCCACAAATGCATGCAGACATACATTCACATGTGCACACAATACTTTGGGTTCCGCCATGGCTACTTGATTCCTGACCTCATTACAGTCTTGGTTCAAACATGGACAAAAAAGCTGAATTCCAAAAGAGGTGAGGTGAGAGCGATTGCCTTTGACATCAAGGCTGCATTTGACCACTTGTGGAATCAAAGAGCCCAAGCAAAACTGGAATCAATGTGTATCGGGGGCAAACTCTTCGCTGGTTGGAGTCATACCTGGCATATAGGAAGATGGTTGTGATTGCTGGAGGTCAGTCATCTCAGCTCCAGGACATCTCTGGAGGAGTTCCTCAGGGTAATGTCCTAGGCCCAACCATCTTCAGCTGCTCCATCAATGACCTTCCCACCATGATAAGGTCAGAAGTGGGGATGTCCGCTGATGATTGCACAATGTTCAGCAGCATTCGCGACTCCTTAGATACTAAAGCAGTATCATGTCCAATACAACAAGATCTAGACAATATCCAGGCTTGGGCTGGAAAATGGTACTTAACATTTGCACCACACAAATGCCAGGCTTTGACCATCTTCAAAAAGAGACAATCTAACCACTACCCCTTGACATTCAATGGTGTTATCATCACTGAATCCCCCACTATCAACATTCTGGGGGTTATCATTGACCAGAAACTTAACTGGACTCATCACATAAACACAGTGGTTACAAGAGCCAGTCAGAGGCTGGGAATACTGCATTGAGTAACCGACCTCCTGACTCCCCAAAACCTGTCCACTGTCTACAAATCACAAGTCAGGAGTGTGATGGAATACTCCCCACTTACCTGGATTGTAGATATTGTAACGAGGTCATAGAATATGAGTTCCCTGATTGGGGCTGTGAATCTGGTCCAATCAGGGACTCCTGGCTGACAAATATAAACAAAAGTGTCAGACATCCTGACACTCAGAGACCTAGCCTCTAAGGGAGTTGGATCAGTGTCAAGGACTTTCCATGTAAATAAAGGGTGACTTGGTGATGGGATACCGGCCTCTGTGCAGTTATTTCAGTGGTGATGACAGTCATCTTTGAGTTGGGGTGAGCATTTCTGGCATCATGCCATCGAAGACTGGGTCCAGTATGTGAAGAGAATAAGTTATTTTTTCTGGGCAAATGACGTTGGGGCAGATGAAAAGCAATGAGTAATTCTCCTGACAGCTTGTAGACCCGCAGCTTTTTCGGTGATTAGGAGCCAAACTTTTCCTGAGGCACCAGATACTAAAACCTTTCAAGAGTTGATGGATTTAGTTAAAGAATACTATGACTACCATCCACTAACTTTGAGCCACTATCACTCAGGACACATCTTGAAAAGAGGGACTATAGGTTAGCCCACAGCTAAACCTCAAATCAAAGCCAAGACTCAGCCAAATGGTTAAAATTTTCTTCAGGATTCAGACCAGCAAGGCATTGTAGTCACTGCCAGTGTGCAGACTTGAGAAAGCAAAAGACTCCCACTAGGTCTGAACTGAGTAAGAGAACTCATAGGTCAGTATCCAGGAGAGTGGACACTCTGGAAGGTCCACCTACATATGGTTTGGAACAGTTGAATTCCTTAGCGACATCCAAATCCGAAACAATCAAAATAAACTCGGAGATAGCAAGAACTGCAGGTGCTGGAGTCAGAGTCAACACAGTGTGGAGCTGGAGGAACACAGCAGGTCAGACAGCATCAGAGGAGCAGGAAAGTCAATGTTTCACATCGGGACCCTTCTTCAGAACTAAACGTCTGGTTAAATGGTCACCCGGTTCTAACGGAGGTCAATACTGATGTGGCCATTTCAGTGGTCACAGAACCAGTCTTTAACAAAATTGGCTCTAGACGCTAACCCTTAAATTTGTGCAAGACCTCATCTAGACTGAGTATCTATACCGGGGAACCTTTACAGATTAAGGGTGCAACTTCGGTTCTGGTCTCTTATGAGAAGCAACTGGTTCAGTTCCCACTGATTACAATAAAAGGCTCGGGCCCAAGCAAAATTGGTTGAGAAAGATTCACCTATATTAGGTCAGCATTTTTTGATTAGAAAATGGCTGCCTGAGTGAAGTCCCAATTAAATACCTGGACATTTTTCAGGAAGGTCTAGGGACTATCAAAGTAGCCAAGGCCACCTTGCATGTTGACCAGGAAGCAATTCCACGAATCTGTAATGCCCACCCAGTGCCATTTGCCTTACGGGCAGAAGTACAGGCAGAAATCAGGAGGCTGGAAAGCGAAGGAATCATCAAACCAGTCCAGTTTGCAGAATGGGCAGCACCAGTCATACCAATTGTGAAGCCCGATGGATTGGTTCATCTTTGTGGGGATTTTAAGCAAACAGTTAACTAATTTTTGCTGCTGGATAAATACCCAATCCCTTGCATAGAGGATTTATACACAAAGCTTGCAGGGGGTTGGCTGTCCTTCACGACGTTGGAGATGAGCCATGTGTACTTGCAATTGCGGTTAGATGAGGATTCCCAGAACTATGCTACAGTTAATACTCATAAGAGTTTGTACCAATCGAAGAGACTGCCATCTGGGGTATTGTCAGCCTGTGCAATTTTTCAGTGGATAATGGAGAACATTTTACAAGGTCTACCCCAAGTTGCCATTTAACTGGATGACGTGCTAATAACAGGGAAGAACAATAAGGAGTGCTTAGAGAACTTGGACATAGTCCTTAGATGTTTGTCCCACGTGGGTGTATGCCTTAGAAGGGAAAAGTATGTGTTTCAGGCCCCCTCTGAATGACCAACTTGGGCTAAAGGGTCGACAAAACCAGGTTACACCTATTGGAAGATAAAGTGAGGCAATCAAAGGTATCCCGGCTCATACATCTGTACCAGAGCTTTATGTCTTTCCTTGGTCTGGTGCAATTTTACGGAAAGTTTATACATAACCTGGCCTCGATCCTGACAACTTTGTATCAATTCTGAAAAAAGGGTCAGCCTTGGAAATGGTTGTGTAGCCAAGCCATAGCTTTCAGGGAAATGAAGGAACAGCTGTCATCGTTTAAGATGTTGGCACACTATGATCCCAAGCGGGATCTGGTATTAACACAAAATGCCATCCCGTACAGCATTAGAGTAGTATTATCTCATGGGTGATCCAATGGAGAGGAACACCCAGTAGCGTATGCATCCAGAACTTTGGTTAATGCAGACCATAAATCTGCCCAGATAGAGAAGGACGGTTTGCAGTCAGATTTGGAGTCAGGAAGTTCCACCAATACCTTTACAGATATAAATTTGTAATAATAACAGATCACAAGCCTGATGCTGGGTCTATTTAAAAAGGACAAGGCAGTGTAGCCCATAGCTTCAAGATGAATTCAGTGATGGGCTCTAATAGTAAGTGCGTATAATCACAAGTTGGAACACCGTCCGGGAGGCTAAGTAGCAAATGCGGATGCATTGAGCCTCCTCCCACTGGCAGGTACTCCACGGGTGGTACCGTCACTGGAAGTGGACCAGGATGCCCAAGTCCCTTTGAACTTCAGAATTCAGAATTTTCTCCCCATTTAGAAAATAATCTACACCTCTATTCTTCCCACCAAAGTGCATGACCTCACACTTTCCCACGCTGTATTCCAGCTGCCACTTCTTTGCCCACTCTCCTAACCTGTCCAAATCCTCCCCACCTCCTCAATACTACCTGTCCCTCCATCTATCTTTGTATCATCTGCAAACATAGCCAGAATGCCCTCAGTTCCTTCATCTAGATCATTAATGTATAAAGTGAAAAGTTGTGGTCCCAACACTGACCCTTGCAGAACAGCACTACCCACTGGTTGCTATCCTGAGAAGGATCCTTTTATTCCCACTCTTTGCTTTCTGCCAGCGGGCCAATCTTCTATCCATGCTAGTATCTTGCCTCTAACACCATGGGCTCTTATCTAACTCAGCAGCCTCCTATGCGGCAAAGGCCTTCTGGAAGTCCATGTAGATAACATCCATTGGCTCTCCTTGGTCTAACCTGCTCGTTACCTCCTCAAAGAATTCTAACAGATTTGTCAGGCATGACCTCCCCGATGAAACAATGCTGACTTCGCCCTATTTTCCTATTTTACCATGCTCTTCCAAGTATTCAGAAATGTCATACTTCACAATGGACTCCAAAATCTCACCAACAACCGAGGCTGGGCTAATCAGCCTGTAATTTCCTGTCTTTGGCCTTACTCCCTTCTTAAACGGGGGTTACATTTGCAATTTTCCAGTCCTCTGGGACCCTCCCTGATTCCAGTGATTCCTGAAAGATCGCCACTAATGTCTCCACTATCTCTTCAGCTAGATCCTTCAGAACTGTGCAATGGAGTCCATATGGTTCAGGTAATTTATCCACTTTCAGACATTTCAGTTTTCCTAGCACCTTCTCCTTGGTGATGGCACCATTCATACCTGTGCAGATGTGGTCGCCTTGGTGGAGCAGTGCCCAGAGTACCAACAAGGGCATAATTCACCATTGGCAGCTTTCTGTCCCATGTCGGAATGGCTGGGTCAACTCTGGACTTGGTGACATGACTATGTCGGCCCTTTGATGGGCTCAATGTTCTTGGTCATTGTGGGTGGCCAGTCAAAGTGGTTGGATGTGTATTGGGTTCATTTATCAAACATGGGGAAAACAATAGAAAAATTGTGAGCATCTTTTGCAATACATGGACTCCTGGAAGTGTTGGTTACAGATATTGGGACATTGTTTACCAGCAAGGAATTGAGTATTTCCTAAAGTTGAATGGTGTTTGGCATACAAGGACAGCTCCATACCATCCATCATCCAATGGTTTGGTAGAAAGAACAGTCCAAACTTTGAAAGCAGGCTTAAAGAAACAGCCTACAGCTTCACTAGATACCAAACTGTCCCAGTTCCTATTTGATTATGGGACCACCCCTCATGCAACTACAGGGATAGCTCCAGCAGAGTTGCTAATGGGAAGAAGATCTGATCTTCTCGAACCTGGAGGAGTAGACGAAATGCCATCAGGAGCAACAATGCGAGACACAAGACTCTGCTAAGCAAGAGAGACAGTTTACTTTAGGGGACGAAGTTTGGTGTAGGAGCCATGGGAATGGCCCTGCATAGCTAAGAGGCATGTTGACATGAAGTATAATGTTTGGTTAGGTGCATTGGTCCTGAACAAGCATGTGGACCATAGGAAAGCTGCAAACTCACAAATGGAGCGGGAGCAAAATGTTCCCGGCTCCTCGGAACAGTCAGAAAAGCCTGTTGGAACCTGTGGGCTCTCCCCCTCCTCACGTGTTGAAGATAGTGTTGAAGAGTAATAAGGGCATGGAATGCCCTGCCTGCAAAAATAGTAGACTCGCCCACTTTAAGGGCATTTAAATGGTCATTGGATAAACATATGGATGATAATGGAATAGTTTAGGTTAGATGGGCTTCAGATTGGTTTCACAGGTCGGCGCAACATCGAGGGCCGAAGGGCCTGTACTGCGCTGTAATGTTCTATGTTCTAATGTTCTATGTTCTATATCTCGGAAATCTGAGATGGACATGATGGAATTTGCAGTCTCAACGCCTTTGCTGCCTGAAGAAGAGAACGAATTTCTTCCGAGATACTCTGGAAGCAAGAGGTGAGCTACTGTGCATTACATGCCGCCCGTATCTGAGGCAGAGTTGGAGAAACCTGGCCCAGTGTTGAACACCCCAGGAGGAGCTACAAATAAAAGGTCTATGCCCTTGGACTCGGGCGGAGGGGGGGTTGTGGTGATTGCAATGAGGTCAGCCAGGTGGACCTTATTGAATATCAATGTCAAGGAGTTTCCACGTGTAAGTAAAGGGTGACTTGGTTGCAGGATACCAGCCTCCGTGGAATTATTTCATGGATGGGTGCAGCTCCAACAACTCTCAAGAAGCTTGACACCATCCAGGGCAAAGCAGCCTGCTTGATTGGCATCACATCCACAAGCATCATGCACCATGCACCACTGACGCTCAGTAGCAGCAGTGTGTAATATCTACAAGGTGCACTGCAGAAATTCACCAAAAATCCTTACACAGCACCTTCTAAACCCACAACTATTTCCATCTAGAAGGACCAGGGCAACAGATACGTGGGAACACCACCACCTTCAAGTTCCCCTCCAAGCCACTCACCATCCTGACTTGGAAATATATTGTCTTTCCTTCACTGTCACTGGATCAAAATCCTGGAATTCCCTCCCAAATGGCATTGTGGGTCAACCCACAGCAGGTGGACTGCAGCAGTTCAAGAAGGCAGCTCACCACCACCTTCTCAAGGGCAACTAGGAATGGGCAAGAAATGCTGGCATCCCACAAGTGAATTAAAACAGATCCACACAACACTTAGACATGTATTCATACATAACACATACATACACACATACATGCAGACGTGTATTCACACATAACACACACACACACACATGCAGGCAGGCATGTATTCACACATAACACACATACACACAGACATGTCTTCACACTTAACACACACATACACACATGCAGGCAGGCATGTATTCACAATCCACACATTAGCACACAGACATGTATTCACATACATACATGCATGCAGACATGTACTCACACACACATCCACACACATGCAGACAGACATGTATTTACACCTACATGTATTCACACATAGACATGTATTCACACACACTCACACATGTAAGTAGCATGTAGACACACACAGCCCTACACATGCACGCCTGGATTGGACATTCACATGCACATTTGCTATTCTTGCCACATTCTGGAATAATCTGAGCATGTCTCTTGTCTCTGTCTGCCTAAAGGAATAAAGGAATAGCAGGTGGCATGTATGTAATATTTTAGCAAACCTCAAAACAAACATTTCCTTGTGATTCCCAAGCAGAGCATCTTTTGCATGTTGTTTCTGTTTTTAGCAGTTACAATATGCAAAGAACTATAGTTGATAATCTGTAATTTCCACATGGTGCCATTGATTTAATGATGTTGGTGGGGACATTGACTGCCAAGTATCAGGCTGCAGTGAGGGTTATGGAGTTTAACCCTTCGAGGAATAGATGTCAATCAACACATAAAGCCTGTCATTTACTTGGCTGATTTGTCCACTAACTGCCTCATAGTGCAACAACATGGACACCTCCCTCTCTGCATCTGCTGGGATATAATTTTGTTGGAGTTGTTTTGGAGCAGGCTGGTGTGTTCTAATAAAAACAAATATGCAGCATGAAATGTTCAAAGAACGCAATGATAATTGTAGCAAATGCTGCCAAGTGGGTCAGAGGACTGGAAACATCTGTGAGTGCACTGATGCCTGCTTGGGATGCATGTTCCAGCATTGGGTGTGAGACAAGAAGGATTGAAGTGGGCTGGGGTTCAGTGACCTGTGTCTGAATTGGCTGATGTCAGCCAGCTTGCAGAAAACTGATCTGAAAAGACTGGACTAAGGAGAGGGAAATGTATCTGTCACAGCTTGTGTTTGGAATGGTGCCTCTACCTAATCCTGGTATTTGGACGAGACCTATAGGGTCAGCATTAGGCAGATGTGTGGTTTGTGTGTGTGTCACCTTGCAGAATCATTGAGGGTCTCAGAACCACACAATCATTGACTTGTTACAGCACAGAAAGAAGCCATTCGGCCCATCATGCCTGCACAGGTTCTATGACCTAGTGCCAATCTCCTGCCTTTTCCCCATATTAATTTTGGTTTCTCTTATTCAAATTCTTATGGAAATAATTTACTATATATATATATCCAAATTGAGCATTCTGTTAGAGAGACCCGGCAGCTTTTAGTTTCAAAATCTGAATTTTCATTTTGCGGCCCTTAATAATTTTATTTCAGGCAAATGATCAGAGGGATTTCCTCTCAGCCACTGAACTGGGTAAAAATTCCAGACACTGGTGCCCTTTGGGTGAAAAAGCATTTCTTTATATCTGCATCTATCTACCAATCACCTTAAATCTCTGTCCCTAGTAATTGCCCTCGCCACCGAGTGAAACAGGTTTCCTCTGATCATTGTTCCAAGCTTTTCATTATTTTGTACTCTGCTCAGCTTCCTCTGTTCTAAGGAAAACAACCCCAATCTGACCAATTTTTCCTCACTGCCGTGGCAATATTCTTGTAAATTTCTTCTGTGTTTTTTTTAGGGCAATTAGATACTTCCTATAATGTGGTGACCAGAACTCCAGGTATGGCCTAACCAGTGTCTTATTCAGTTCCAACATTACATCCCTGTTTTTGTATTCATACCTTGTCTGATGAAGGAAAGCGTCCCATATGCTTTCTCCACCACCTTACCAACGGTCCTGCCTCCTATGGACTTGCTGTCCAAGGTCTCTTTCTTTCTCTCCCCCTCTTAATATCAGCCCGTTTATTGTGCATTTCTTTGCTTTGTTTGCCCTCCTCAAGTGCATAACTTTGCATTTCTTTGGATTGAATTCTATTTGGCACTTTTCCACCCACTGAACCAATCCACTGACATCTTCGTCCAGTCGTCAGTCATCCTCTTCACTCAACTACAGACCCACATTTGTGTTGTTTGCAAATTTCCTAATCATGTCTCCCACCTTTGAGTGTAAATCATTAAAATACAACATGAACAGTAGGGGACCCAACACTCAACGTGCAACATTTTTATTTTTATTTATTTTTATGGAGTTGCATTTAGCTTTCCAAAAGTTCTGCCCATCTGAAATGTGGCCATTTTGACAGCCCAGTGCTTCCTCATTTTATTTAATAAAGCAGCAGTGTGCTGTGTTTGATATAGAATTCTGGTCAGCCTTTCTAGGCAATTGGGAATATTACAAAGACTTAAAACAACTGATCAAATGCATGTATCAAGTCATATAGAGTTACATATTATAGTGTATTACACTGAATCAAGAACACAGGGTAGGTATAATTTTAATACATTCCATCAGAAATTTCAACAGCTCTTCTCCGGTAATTAGAAATCTCTTGGAATTCAAAAAAAAAGCAAAAGCGGTGAATGTAATCTTCTTATGCCTCTAAGAGAACAAAATGCTGTTTTGAGCTCTATCCCTTGTGCTGTGAGGTTGCCATGCTCTGCACAAACAGACACAGAACACTTTGCAGCTTCAGTACATTGCAGCATTGAACAATGAGCAGTGAGGACACTGTCCAAACCTCACATCCACGCCGATGTCTTGCATTAAAAAAAAAACACACATTTCCGCACCATGGTTACATTCTAAACATGGGGTTAGATGGTTCAACTGAATGAAAATAGCATGGAACTGTCAAAATTTATCAGAAAAAGGGCTGGATGTTTTATACATTAAAAGAATAGCTTTGCAGAGGTAGTCCAGCTCGAGTCCAGCTAGAACCTTATTGTTTTCATGCAGCCTGGCCGGCTATTTTTGGCACAAAATTAAAGTACTTTTATTATTGACACTACGTAATGCTGCAGTTCACAGAAACTGTGCCCAATTCTGCATTGAAGTGCTGGGACCAATTTACAAAATCACATCCTTTTCATACTTGTAAAAGCAGGGTCGGGCATTTACACACCGCATTCTGGACTGGCCGAGGCACAAGAACAAAGGTGAGTAAAGGCCCTTTGAAATGCATAACGCAGACGGTTAGCAATCGGCGTTTCGTAGAATACAGCCGTTTAAAAGCATCGGAGGCTTCTGGTTTTGTGGAGGATTTGTGGAGGAGAGGTCAAATCTGCTCTCACTGGTCAGACACAAAACGTTTTATAGCACGGTACCTGGATGGTGTGAAGCAATTAGGTCCCACTCACATCCCCAGAGACATGTCTGACTACCATTTGAGACATGTCTTTTGACACAATTCTGCTGGTAAACTGGTACTTTTTCTCCTGAAATAATTTAAAAAATGCTTTTGAGGATTAAATCTGAATTGGAAAAGCACAGATCAAAATTAATTGCTTTCTCTGCCCGAATATTGGCTTGCGCGGATGTGCTGAATAAGTCCAGGGTCATCCATTCGCAGTGCTAACAGAGAAATTGTGATTGGCTGTAATGTTTTGTTCTGTAATAGAATGCAGCATTATGTGAAAGTTTGATGAAACCTGCAGTAATATTGTGTAAGTGGTGCGTAACACAGAGAGCACTACTGTCTGGAATAAAATAATCATTGCAGAATGTTAAAGACCGCGTCTGCTTGGAGAAGTTAATTTTATTCTGTTATCTAATGAAGTGTTCGATCTGATGCAGAGCCTCATAAATGATGCAAGAAGTTAACCCTTAATGAATCCAATCATACACTTACCTGCCTTTTATTAATGGGAGTTTTAAGTTAGAGGTGGAGTTGGACTTTTAAAGTGAATTGCTGCCCCCATGTGTATGGTTTATTGGAATTAACTTGACCTGTCTCTGAGGGGAAATGTTGGATTTTTTTTTTCAGTTTCCAACTGTTACTTTCCAGTCTGGTTTCATAACAAGGAAGAAAGCTGCTCAGTGCATTTTCTGCTAAAATGAACTCATTAGAATTTGTTAGAAAAAACTTAAAATGAAGATTCAAAAATTGAAGTAAAGGGCTGGACCCCTGACAGTTTGCCCCAGCTGCCGAATGGCAACCAGCTTTACCATCCAAAGCAGGAGGAAAGGGTTTTTGTTTATTCATTCACGGGATGAGGGCGTCACTGGCTCGGCAACATTTATTGCCCATCTCTAATTGCCCAGAGGACAGTCATGAGTCAGTCACATTGCTGTGGGTCTGGACTCACATGTAGGCCAGACCAGGTAAGGATTGCACTTTCCTTCCCTATAGGGATATTAGTGAACCAGATGGGGCTTTTCCAACAATCGACAATGGACTCTTAATTCCAGATTTTTATTGAATTCAAGTTCCACCATCTGCCATGGCAAGATTTGAACTCAGGTCCCCTGAACATTGCCTGGGTCTCTGGATTAGCAAACCAGTGATAATACCATTAGGCCGTTTGAAAGGAATTTGCACTATTCCCTGTAATACTTTGGAGAATGGCTCTATCTCTTTGTTCTTCTATCTCAATCCAGAAATCACATCCGGTCTCTTACCCCTTCCTCTAACTCTTTTTGGTGAATACTTAAGTGTCATCTTGGTCCGCATATTTATCCCCACACCATCAGTGGATCTCCTAATGAGGATTTTATTACTCAGGGTATATATTATTGAAGGTATAAGGTAAAGTCACCATATTCCTACCAGACCATAGAGCTGCTCTGTCTTTTCAGAGAGAGAGAGAGAGAGAGGACTGGTGGCCATTTAACCTGAGGGTCATCACACCTCAGGCAAGGGGAGAGCTTGAGAAGGAGACTGCAAAAGTTATTTGGTAGTGCTAATCTTGACTATTGCCTTTAAAAGACCCTTATTATTGAGGCCATTTGCCTTGCACTCATCAGGACAATTCACAAGAATGCCAATGTAAAGAAAAGCAGCATTTGTACTGTGTGGGATGAGAGTGCTAATTGGTCAACAGGTAGAGGCATTGACATGGAGAATGCACCAGTTAATGATGATTGATAGTTAACTACCAGTTTTTTCCACCAATGTATTGTCTCCTGACCTTGACAAATGATCAGAAACAGTATTGTAAAGGAGGTGGTGGCAGCAGGAGAGTGTTCTATAATCCATTATTCTGGATCAAAGAATTTGTGAACCCCATTATTAAGATAAATTACAATAGATAAGTATCTGTCTAACTAAGTGATGACCCTGAAATGCAATCAATTAGTTATGAACAATGATGAATTTGGTTCAAAGTAGTCAAAGGGCATATATTAAGCAAAGGGAATGCATGAGTAGAGAAATGAGATGTCTGAGCCAGAAACTGACACTGCTATATATATCAAACCTTGTGTGGATCAGTATGGTGTGGAAGTGAATTATTTATAGGATTGAGATGAAATTTTTGAAAGTCGAAATTTGATTTCCTTGCTATTTTATGCAGAGAAAAATTAAAAGTGTCTCATTCCTCTTGGAATTTATACTTCAGACAGTAAGTTGGTTTGGTGACGTCAACAGACACTAGGCATTTCTATCAGGTTTTGGAAGACAAAGTCTATCTGTTGCAAAAATTATGATTTAAACACATAGCAACTCAATTGAGTAAATATGGTTCCTACAGTCCAACTCAAAGGCTGGGAAGTGTCACTGGGCTAGTTAGCCTGAACCCCAGGCTAAAGTTTTGGGCACATGAATGTGAATCCCACTATGGAAGATGACAACGTTCAAATTCAATAAAGCTCTAGAATTAAAAAGCAAGCCCCATTGTAGATTGTCAGAAAGCCCATCTAGTTTACCAATGCTTTCAAGGGAAGGAAATCTGCCATCCTATCCTGGCCTACATGTGGCTGCAAACCCACAGCAATGTAGTTAACCCTTAACTGCCCTCAGGCCAATTAGAAATGGGAATTAAAAAAGGACTAGCCAGCAATGCCCACATTTCTCTAAATGAAGTTTAAAAATCATTCTATCCTGTTCAGCTATTTAAAACCAAATAGCTTTGACATGCAACTACAAATGTTTTGGTCCACATTGGGAATCCTGCACTGAAGAGAGGGGTCTTGAAGTAAAAGATGACATGAGGTAAGGGAGAATATAAGCTAAAACTTTGACAACTTCAATCCAGAAATAGTCTTACATGCTTCTTTCTACAGAAGTGAGGACAGTCTACGGTGGCTCGGTAGTCAGTACTGCTGCCTCACCACACCAGGGGTCTGGGTTCAATTCCACCCTCGGGTGAATGTCTGTGTGGAGTTTGTATGTTCCCCTTGTGTCTTTGTGGGTTTCTTCTGGATACTCTAGTTTCCTCCCATGGTCCAAAAATGTGCCAGTAAGGTGTACTGGCTATGGGAAATTGCCCTGTGGTGTCCATGGATACGTAGATTAGCCATGGGAAATGCAGGGTTATAGGAATGTGGTAGGGGGGCAGATCTGGGTGGAATCCTTTTCAGCAGGTCAATGATGGGCCAAGTGGCCTGCTTCCACACTGTAACGATTCTAAAATTCCATTACAAAGCATTCTCAGGATTCATCTCAAATAAAAGTAAAATGCTGGAGATGCAGAAAAACAGAAAGCATCAGAGGAGCTCCGCAAGTCTGGCAGCATCTGTGGAGAGAAAAACAGAGTTAACATTTTGAGCCTGGTATGACTCTCCTTCAGAACTGTAGACACTGCCAGAGTTGTTGAGTTTCCCCAACCATTTCTGTTTTTAATTCTCTTTCTCACCGTTCTTTTCACAAGAGGTTTTTTGCTGACAACAGATGTTGCTGCTTTTCATATTTCCACCAAGTTTCGACTCCATTTCTTTCCCCTTTCTCTCTTCAGCTGTAGCTGGCTTTTAATTTGCTCGCTTACTGTAAATCAACATTTTTAAGAAAAAAATCCTAGTGGCACCCTGCTGTCAATGCACTTTTTTGTCTGTAAAGTCTGTGTAAATTAGTGCTGGTGCCTTTCTTTCTGATCAGGGAGGCCTAGTTAATAACTGAAGCTCAGTGATGCATGAATGTAGAGCAATTGTGAAGAATGTCATTGGGGTATGACATTAGTGAGTTCATTAGGAACAGGAAAGCTTGTTGTAGTTTCAGAAAGAGCGGCACCACCTAATAATGCAGTAATACATTTAAAGACAGTGTAAAGCACTTACCAGGATGAAATTTAATTAGTTAATAATGGGATTTGATGCACTATTTTCAAACAAAGATGATAGTGATGTTGAACAGGGTCTAAAACAACCAATTTAGTTTCTTATCAGATGGGAGCACAAATAGACTTTTTTTCTCCCCCCACTCGTCAGATTTTCAGTATATAGTAATGAACTATAAAGACATAGCTTTTAAATGTCTCATTTCCTTAGAATGCAGTTACATTGGCTTCACGAAGTATTCAATCACAATGTGCCTGCAATAACAATTGTTTAATACTTTGCGTGCAGCTGAGAAATCATTCTTCTCTTATAAATGTTGGAAAGTTTGTTAAGCCGATTAAGTAGCATGCAGCATTTTGTGGAAAATTGCTAAGTGATCTGTGAAAGAATGCAGACGTGGACATATGTTTAGGCCTAATTCTAACTCTATGCAAGAGAATCAGTTTTGAGTGAATGCAAACCTCACCCAAAACTGCAGATCTTTCTAATAGACCAATGTTGCTGGTGCAAGAGAATATCCTCCTTATGCACAAAGGAAGCAGCAAGAGTGGCAACATGTCATGGTGCCAGCTGTGGTTCAGATGGTAAAAGTCTTGCCTCTGAAGCAGAAGTTTACGAGATCATGTCCCACATGAGGATTTGAGTGTAATAATCCAGGCTGGCACTCCAATATTGTACTAAGGCAGTGCTGTACTGCTTGTGGATGAGATATGAAACTATGTCTCCATTGGCTATCTCAGGTGATTGTAAAAGATCTCATGGCCCTATTTCTAAGGGTGATGAGGTGCATCTACTTGATAATCTGGCCAACACCTATCCCTCAGTCAACATCAGATTATCTGGTCATTATCACTACAAACATTACTGTTTGTAAGAGTTTGCTGTGTGCAAATTGGTTTCCACCTTCTGCACATTACAAGAGTGATTACACGTCAGAAGTTCTTAAATGGTGTGTGTGTCTGTGTTGTGTGTTGGTGTATCTGTGTCTGTGTGTGTGTTTGTCTGTGTTTCTGTGTGTTTATAGCTGTGTATGCGCGTGTCTGTGTTGTGTGTGTGTATCTGTGTGTATGTCTGTGAGTGCATGTGCCTTTGTGTGTGTGTGTTTCTGTGTGTGCCTGTCTGTATATGTGTGTTCTGTGTCTATCTGTCTGTGTGTGAAACTGTGTGTGTGTTTGTATGTGTGTGTGTGTGTGTGTTTGTATGTGTGTGTGTGTCTGTGTCTGTGTGTGCGTATGTGTGTGTGTGTGTCTGTGTGTGTGTGTGTGTTTGTGTGTGTGTGTCTGTGTCTGTGTGTTTGTGTGTGTGTGTCTGTGTCTGTGTGTGCGTGTGTGTGTGTGTGTGTTTGTGTGTGTGTCTGTGTCTGTGTGTGCGTGTGTGTGCGTATGTGTGTGTGTGTGTGTGTGTGTGTGTGTGTGAGTGAGTGTGTGTATTGAAGTGCCTGGATTTTGTAATGTATTCTACTGCACGGAATAGAACCTTTCAAAGAATTTGAAAAATTACTTTTCTAAGCACTATTTCAAGCTGTTCATATGTGGTGTCAAGCAATAGAACATATCATTAATTAAATTATGTAAAATGACATTAAACAAATGATAAACTTTTACCAAAACAGCTGACATGAGTTATGCGGAATAGTCATTCTAACGAATGTCGAGTGCTGTTCATAAATTACATTTAAGGATTTGACATTCAATATTTTCCAGTTCCTGTAGATTGAAGCTTATAATTCAGGCAATGTGCTGTCAATATCAGGGTGCCTTGTTAGGTATCCACAAGCTGTTTGTCCTTTTAACCTGTTATACCTTAATGTGTTGGATTTATAATGTGTTATAATTGTCAGTACTGGATGGTTGTGGTATTTCACTTTGTCCTTGGTGGCTGAAGTTTTTATATACTGTAAGAAAAACTGACTGCAATGTTCCTCAACATAACTGTAATAAGGATTCAGGGCCCCCCATGGTGTTCCTTACTCATTCATACTATATATTAATCAGCATCACTTTGGTGCACAGGGCACAATATCAAAATATGTGGATGACAGGAAACTTGGAAGCATTGTGAACTGTGAGGAAGAGAGTGTAGGACTTGGAAAGGACATTGACAAGTTGGTGGAATTGACAGAGAGGTGGCAGATTAAGTTTAATACTGAGAATGTATGATGATTCATTTTGGTAGAAAATAACTATGGAATTTAGGTTCAATTGATACATCTGGAATATAAAAGCTTGTCTATTAATCGTGACCACGATGACAGCTATCGATGGTTGTAAATACCCATGGGGTTTATTAATGTGATTCAAGGAAAGAAATCTGCTTCCCATGCCTTGTCTGGCTCCATGTGACTCTGGACCCGTCGCAATGTGGTTAACTCGTAACTTCCCTTTGAAATGGCCCTAGCAAGATAAATGCTGACAGGATGTTTCCCCACGTGGGAGACAGTCTAGGACCAAGGTGCAGAGTCTCAGAATGTAGGGGGTGCCAATTTAAGACTGAGATGAGGAGGAATTTCTTCTTTCAGGGAGTTGTGAGTCCTTGGAACTCCTTGCCATGGAGAGCTGTAGAGGCAAAGTCCTTGTGTGGATTTAGGGCGATAGAGAGATTCCTGATCAGTCAGGCATCAAGGGTTACAGGAAAAGGGCAGGATGAAGTTGGATGAGTGTCAGAGCAGCCATGAGCCTATCAAATGATGGAGAGCTTGAGGGGCTGAATGGCCTATTCCTGTTCATGTTTCTTGTAGACTTTCCAATGAGAGAGCAGCCCTACGCCTGATAGGACTAGAGCAAATTTACCTGAATATAGCTTACCATTTTAAGCTCATATAACCTGTTATCCAACTATTATGCAATAAACCACTTCTCGTCACTCGAGTATCGCCTCTCTTGCTGAATACTTATCTGTGGTTAATCCTTCACCACTTCATACTAGTGAGTCCCATGACCCATTACGAAAGGGATTGGTGGCAGGTTATCTGCAGAATGAGGTATCAGCTGAGGACATCCCTTACAACACTGTGTGAGCTGCTTTAGATGAGGAAATCAGTGGAGCAAGAATCATAGTTATTTGAAGAGAAGTCGGATGGAAAAATTGAGCTCCAGATGCAGCAGCAGATAGATTGGACAGGATGTGATGTGTCGGCACAGAAGCCTTTCTTTAAAAACTTACTTTAGCCAGAAACAGGGATGAAAGTACAGAATAGGGAGCGGAGATCAGAAAGAGGCTGAATGAAGCTTCGAGGAGGTACATCTGAGCCACGGACTGAGAGAGAAGCAGACACAGCATACTCAGAAGTGAGTTGAGTCCTTACATGGATGGGTGAAAATATATATTTTTGCATCGAAATTCTGGACTGGACTGAAAGATTGCTTAAATCATAATCTTTATTAAAACAAGCATTTTTCATCATGAAGATTGTTATTACAAGCTGCACAAAAGCTTTTCAAAATCTAGGCACTTCTTATAGAAATCCTTTGAGCCGGCAACATAGTTTGACAGATTAAAACGTAAGAGTCTAAGGCAAAAGAAGATTTTACTGAAAATACTTGTTTTGAAATTGACGTGATTTTTTTTACTGTACAACTGAAAATATTTTAAGGTGCAAAAATTGCTGCAACATTTAAGTTTAGAAAGGGCACAAATTGATGGGAGAAAAGCAGAAATGGAACAAATCCTCTATCTTTCCAAAAAGTGAGAAACCAGCAAGAAGAAGGGTGAAATGACGCCAATCCTCCACTTTTGGTCTTTAAATCAAAATCTTAACTTGATGAAAAATGGCACTTTAAAGGTTTTATAATATTCAAACGATTGAAAATAACTTTCAAAGCTTTGATGAGAGAATACCTTTGGTGTACAACATAAAGTTTGAAAAAAGTTTTTTAACAATTTCAAATACAGAAAAATTCTGAAAGAAAATTGAAGAAAGAAGCTTAAATCTTTATTAAAGGAAAAACTCATTGCAATTCTACAGCTTTTTTGAAGATACATCTTCCTTTATCAGTAATTAGCATGTTATTACAATTTCAAAAAAAATCATAAAATTGGAAATTCGCCAATGAGCTTCGAAGCAATGGAATTGAAACCACAATTCAAGCTCAAAGGCAGAAAACTAAAAATACAGAATTTAAATCATTTTGAAAAGCTTTCAACATTTAAAATAAGCATTTTAATTCAGACAATGAAACAGAGAAAGTTATTATGCCTCCAGGCAGATTCAACATTACAGATATTTCAGCCAGAGAATTAGGTTGGTTGGCATCGAAGTAACAATTCAAGAGAATTTCTTTAATTCTTCAGCCCAAATCAATGAGCAGAACAAGTTAACACACTGCTTTATTCTGTGGGACCATGTTATTCACAGAGAAAAGGTTAAAGCTGATACCAGTACTTTTGATGCTTTGAAAGCATTTGATGGCTCTTCTACATCATGATTGGGAGACTTGGTGGCTCAGTGGTTAGCAGTGCTGCCTCACAGCACCAGGGACCTAGGTTCAATTCTACCCTTAGGCAACTGTTTATGCAAATTGTGAACATTTTTCCCGTGTCTGCATAGGTTTCCTCCGGGTTCTCCAGTTTCCTCCCGCAGTCTGAAGATGTTCAGGCTAGGTGGATTCGCCATGCTAAATTGCCCGTAATGTTCAGGGATGTGTGGATTATGTGCATTAGCCATGGGACAATGCAGGGTTACAGGGATAGGATACAGTGTTGGTCCTGGATGGGGAATGCCCTTCAGAGGGCTGGTGTGAGTCGACGAGCCAGATAGCGTGCTTCCACGCTGTAGGAATTCTGTGATTTTGATAGCATTATAGAGACAACAACGTTCAATAAAAGAAACAAAAACAGAAATTGTTGGAGAAACCCAGCAGGTCTGGCAGCATCTGTGGAGAAGGGTCTGAAGAGGGAGCGCTGGACTCAAAATGTTAACTCTGTTTTCTCCCTTTGGATGATGCCATACCTGCCCAGTTCCTCCAGCAATTTCTGTTCTGTTTCAGATTTCCAGCATCGGCAGTTTTTTTCTTATTTCAAGAAAGGACTATGGTATTCAGGAGAACCTGCTGACAACTTCATCAATGAGTTTAATAGACTGTCTGAATCTTGTGGATAAGGAGAATTGTAACCAGAACTAATTTGAGACAGAATTGTTGTTGGAATTTCTGAATAATCTCTGATCTTTTTCAGTTGAGTTTCAGAAAAGCCACAGAAATATTACAAAAAGAAAACATTACTCCAGAAACCCATCAGAACTGATCAACTTCAGAAGTACAAACACTCCAAACTATCACGCGACAGAGCACTGCAAAGAGTGTGAAGCTAGGGGTCATTATCCAAGATATAGATAAAAAACAACACGCACAAACAAAAGCAGATTCTCAATCATAAGAATGTGACTTCTGCACAAAAGCGAGACATGTTCATAAAACGTGCTAAAACCAGAAGCAATACTTAAACAAAGCCTGCTATATTTGCAAGTAAACTGGTACACTTGAAATACTTGACATACTTTCATCAGAACTTATTTCCTTAGATGATGATGTACCTGCTGGGGAAATAGACAACCCATTGGAACCAGACATTATGAACACACATACAAGGAACCAGAGTAGGCCACTCAGCCCTTCAGCCTGTTCTGCCATTCAATAAGACCATTTACATAAATGGATATCCAACTCGATTCAAACTTGTCACGGGACCAGACGTTAGCATGTTATCTGACAAAAGTCTTTGATGGAAAGACAAGGTTACAACTTTCTGATCTGATGTTAGATGGGGCAGACAGAACAGCTGTAAGATTAAAGGTCCATCAAAAGTTTCTTTAAGATATAAAGCTTATCAGTTTGCAGATCTTGCGTGAGTCATGAACCTACAACAGGACTGTTGCGCAAGAAAACATGTTTGACTCTGAAAATTTTGAAATTTGTTGAGCAACTCCAACCATATCAGAAAATAACACCTACTGACCAATGAGACACATGCCGAGCACAAAAATGTCTTGGCCCCATAAGAATGTTCACTGAACCCAGATGTATAGACCAATTTAAATCAGCTATATCAGGTACTGGTAAACTGGATAGACTTATTGAAGTAATGGTTGAGTTTAACAAACAAAAAAAACCTTCTGGGGAGATGTTGTATATAGAAGTTACTCTGGAGCCTTTGTAAAGCTCTCCCACTGAGTATATATGACATTCTTGAGAAGTGAGTCAGTTCTAGTTGTCTGTTATAGTTGTTCTAGTCTGTTCGTCTTACTTGTACTGTTAACCATGCAATTTCACTTAACCTGATTTCTCTGAAGAGATACCAATGTTTCATATTTGCAACATTAGGATCCATGTTGATGTTATTACTGTACAAATCAGATCCCAGACTGAAAACTAGCTTGACAGGTCTAACAGTGTGGAGCTGGAGGAACACAGCAGGCCAGGCAGCATCAGAGGAGCAGGAAAGCTGACGTTTCGGGTCAGGACCCTTCTTAACAATCTTAACAATCCTAACAATCCTAAACAGCCTCTCTTTCCAAGGAGCAACTGTTTTTACACAGCCAGCTTGTACAAAACTGCCAACTGAATTTAATTTTTTTTCCCCATGCTATTAGTGTTTTCCCAAGTGCAAAAAAATCAAGTCCAGAACCTTCTGACTGACTCGAGAACCTTCTAACTGAAAGCCTGATGCACTGTAGCACTTCCTTTGTTCATTTGTAAACTCTCCCAAAGTAAAAAAAACATTATTCTCCAGGAAGTCTTTCTCTATTATTCTGTTTGAAAAGAAATTACTACAGCTACAGAATTATTTACAAGTTAGTCATTAAACCTTATCAGACAGAAAGCCCATATGCCACTAATTCAAGATACCAAAATAACTAATATTAAATCTCATGTCTTACATCACAAATGTAGTTTACTAATTTTAAACCAATATAATCTATTATCTCATTAATAGCCAAACAAGGGCGGTCAGTGCCTGGATGCTGGGGATGTTGGCCTGGTCGAGGATGCTTCCCAGCAGATTTGCATGTTCTCGCACAGGCAGTGTTGGTGGCACTGCTCCAGTGCCGTAAGATGTCTGCTGTAGACAGTCCACATCTCACAGCCAAATAGGAGGGTGGGAACCACCACACCTCTGTAAACCATGATCTAGGTGTTGGATCATGAATACAGTTAAATGCACAATTAGCGGTTAACAGCATGGATCTCTGCAATTGACTTGACCAGGAATCTGTTATGCTCTGGATACAAAACCTCAGAATCCAAGCTAATGCTACATTGTAAGAGGAATACAATATTGATGGCCTATTAGTCTAAGATGGATTAAACAATACAATGTAAACAGGCATAATTACAAAACATGACCTGGCTCGCTCTTTATGGAAACAAAAAATTTGGGTGCATTCTGTTTGTTCTGTGATATAAAGCTCTTCAGTCATATTTTCGAGGTTAGGGAAAATTGATTTTTGTCTGCAGTTCTGAGTATATTGATTGTTTTGCTAAATATTACCAAAACTAGTGGGAAAGGGACATCAATACCTCAGCCAGTAAAATTATTTTCATGTCGTAAGGCAAGAATCTTTTAACAAAAGCAAAGTACTGAAAAAAACAATCTAGAGCTTAAACTGATAAATAAGTTAATTCCCGATCTACAGACAAGCTCCATTATTTTACAAATGCAATTATAACGGAATAAGCATGCAAACACTTCACCAAAACGAAACCATCGTTACAACAGCGAATATTGAAGTTCTATTAAATGGGAATGATTAGTTCCACAGTTATGTCTTGTACAGTAACTAATGTGTCTCATTATAGTTTCATAAATGATTAAATCCAATTGCAGCAACAACTGGGAAAAAGACCAGAAGCTAAATGCTTTTAAATTGCAGGTGTTGGTTTGAAAATGAGTACCACAGACTGTGTGGCTGCTGGTTTATTTTGTTTGGTGCAGTATAATGTGGTGATAATATATTATTCTCGTTCTAATGGCCATGGGGGTGTCAGTGATGTAGTAATCCATGATTCTAGGCTAATGTTCTGAGGACATAGGTTCAAATCCTGCAGTGGCAGATGGTGAAATACAAATTACAAATTATTGTGAAGGGGTAGTGTCCTTACCTCTGAGCCATGAGGCCTGGGTTCACATCCTATGTGCCTCCAGTATTGTATCATAACATCTCTAAGCAGGTTAATTAGAAGCTATCTGTAATGATTGTGGAGTGCGGAATTTAATTGACTGGTGCTTTATATTTGTTAAAGTTGCTGTGTCAGCTCTTGCATGTGGAAAGCTGTTTCAGTGACACAATTTCAAGGTCTGCTTAAGCTGCTTCTTTTAAAACAAGTCATACTTCTAGAGTGTTTGCAGATCATAGAATCCTTCCAATACGGAAAGAGGCCATTTGGCCCATCGAGTCTGCTCTGACCCTCTGAAGAGCATCCCACCCTGCCCCTTCCTCCACCCTATCCTTGAAAGTAGTGAGCAGCAGAGAGAAGAATTAAAACAGGGTGCTCAACTACAATGAAATCTCCATTGAAAATCATACAATTGACTCCTGTTACCAAGTCAGTGTTATAAGGGTCATTAGCCGCAGGGATGGACCAATGTGAAGTTGTCATTCTGCAATGAAACCCCCATGCCATTGGTGGCACTGTTGCACTTCCATGGAAGGAAGGCACAGTTACAGAATGAGAAGCTGACTTGCTCATTATAAATATGTGCCCAGGTATTGAGAGTGGAAAAGGTTCACAGAAACTGCACATAGATGCTTTTTATTTTAACATGTCACTAAAAGGTACAACGTACACACACTAGATTGAGACCAAGCATAATTGTCGAGGGACAAAAGAGCCATTGGACCAAGATACACATAGCTGGCATTCAGCAGTTACCTTAAAAGACATAAAGATAGGCAATAAAAATGAATGGCTACCCCATGCATTTTGTCTTTCCTTTTATACTTAAAATTACATTGTGCAGCATGCATGCCATTGTGTCTGAAGGTCCCTGAGTCCAACTCCCACAAAATCTAGAACAAAAACGGAAATTGCTGGAAAAGCTCAGCAGGTCTGCCAGCATCTGTGAAGAAAAAAATCACAATTAACGTTTCAGGTCCGGTGACCCTTCCTAAGAACTCCCACAAAATCTAAACTGATACTTTGGTCCAATCCGGAGGAAGTGCTACACTATTGGAGTTGCTGCCTTTGGAATGAGACATTAAACCAGTGACTTCTCAAATAGATGAAAAGGATCCCAATGTGTTATCTTGCAGAAGATTAAGAGAGTTCTGGCCAATTTTTACCCCTTCCTTTTTCTTTAGTTTGTCCATTTTATGAAGAGAAACCACAGCACTGGTTGATTGCTCCTTTATGTCAACCATTGTTTCATTTTTTTGGATTTGGTTAGTGGCTTTAAAGCCAGGAGCCTTTTCTACTGTCAATGCTCCCAATTTATCTGTGTTGGGAGTCAGTAAACACTGACTTGCCTGCACAAGTGACTGGTCTGAACAATATTTATCCCTTAAGCATCAAATTAAAAAAAAAATCTTTGTCAAACTCACAAATTGGCTGAAGTAAAATAAAGAACTGTGAATGCTTGAGATCTGAAACAAACAAAAACAGAAATTCATAGTGAAACTCAGCAGGTCTGGCAGCATCTGTGGAGAGAAAGCACAGTTAACATTTTGAGTCCAGTGACCCTGTGCCCAAACAGCCCTGAGTTTCTCCAGCAATTTCTGGTTTTGTTTGTTTCTCACAAATTGGGATGCTAGATTTCCGATACTGCATCCATGGTTGCACTTCAGAAGTATTCCATCGGCTGTAAAATGCTTTGGAACAGCTTGAGATGGTGAAAGGCACTACATAAATGAAAAGTTTTCCTTTTGACGTGGGTGGTGGCCTGCAGTGAAAATAGTCACTATGGTAAAATTGCTAACCCCCACATGTTAACGCTGACCTGGTGAAAAATCCAGCTCACGCCAACTCTGAACCTTGACTCTGCTGCAGTCGTGTGGTTCTGCATGTCCTTAAACACGAAAATGATTTGCTTCATTTTGTTTCACCTTCAATAGTATAACGCTAACATTGCATTGCTGATAAGTTCACTAAAACTGAGAAACCCTCAGCTAACTAACAATATTGAAAGCGCATATAATTTGTTGATGGCAGAATTGGTTAATCAAGCATTGCCGTCATTTTCAGTGATCTACAAAGGCTTCCGTCATTTGTCATTGTCCCAGCTCAAGCTAGCGTACTCTAAAGAAGCTCATTTTTCCCACTGTATATTCTATCACTGTGGATCTTGTGTAAATCTCATTGAATGACTGACTGTGCTTGTAATTTGGTCATACATAGCAGCAGGTATTTCATAATCCGAGGTATTTCACAATCCGCAATGTTTATAACTGTTGGGTATTTGGTTTTAATACTTTGCTGCATAGAAATTGTCATGAAAACTCTGCAAATTATTCAGCTTGATTTTACACACAGTGGAGTCACTCATAAAATATCATGATGGGGCTTTAAAAGCAGCACAAATTGCACATGAAACAAACCTTCAGGCTCATTTGCAGCGAGTATTATGCAAAACGATCCTCAGATTGCCAGGATTATCTTTATTTATTAAGGAACATATGTTTATGTCACTGTGGATCCATCTGACAGGATTGTGTGCTGCATTCCATATTTAAAGCCACATGTTCCCATTGTTTTTCAGCATTACATGTCCCTTGTATGTGCCAATAACAAACAAAAACAACCTGCATTTGTACAGTGCATTTGACATATTAAACCATTCCCAAGGCACTTCGGAGAAGCATGACCAAGCAAAATTGACACTGAGCGACAAGGAGAGGTAGGTTTTAAAGAGGAGATTGGGGCACAGGCAGAGATGAGGTGCTTTGATGGCTGGGGAGGTGGTCACCATGGGAGAGTTGAGGAAATTACCAGGTGGCTGGAATGGCTTAGGTAGCAGTTTTCTCTATTCCAGGCACAAATTTGTTGCTACCATGGACTAACTGGAAACATCTTCTGTAGATTGTGCCTGGTGATGTGCATCTCGTCACTGGGAGCTGGGCTGTCAGTCTTTGCTCCCATTGCTGTGGGGCAAGGTCCTCATTCTTATAGACAATAGGCAGTCAGTGGTTTGTGTATCACTGCGGGACATTGCCAGTGAAAATGAAATGAATGAATCAGGTGCGCAGACACCAGAGGCTTGTGCAAATCAGCAATCCTCTGTTCTTTATTAACTATCTCATTCATATTCAGTGACATATGCCAAGAGAGGAGAGATTAATGCTGATTAACATTGAGCCCCAGATTGTGGATGGTGGAAACAGGAAAGAAAATGTTTACAACAGTGGGGCAAATTTAACTATAAACCTAAAACTAGGTAAAAGTCAATTTGCATGGTTTTTTTACCTCTGCAAATAAAATAGATGCTTAATTCGGCAGGAAAGTTGTGTTCATAATCAGCTAACGGCTGTTTTTTTCTGCTATTTCCTGTGAGAAATTAATTATTCAGGCCAGATGCTTCCAGATTTGATCACTGGTCTAGGCTGAGTGAGCTGATCTCAGCTGCTGTTACAATTGACCTTAGCACCTCTGAACTAAGGAGGGGAATATCAGCTGAGTTGCTGCTCATCAGTCTGCTGTGTATGTGTGGACCTTGGACACAAATCAGCTTCTGGCCTAGCTTCAGTGCTGTTCATGACCAGATGTTGTTAATGTTTACACGGGGAACATGACCACATACCATGGGCAATGTGGGGAGGTGGGAGGGTGTATGATCTTAATCTCCATCTGTTTAACAGCCAATCAGAATGCGCTGCCAAGGGGACGCTATTGCTGCTTCAAAAGCTGTCTTTTCCCTTGGCGTTTGGAGTGGGTGGGGGAGGGGATGCAGCGGTGGGTCAAATCCTCCAAGAGGTTGTTGAAATGTCACAAGAATGTACTGCCACAGGAAACAGGAAGTGAAGCTCAGGCACTTCCCTGGAGGAAGGAAGGTTTGTTTAATGGCTACATTTTTCAGTTCTTTTCCTGCCAAGCAACGAGCAGGCTATTTTTCTTTCAGTGACCTCCAGTCAGTAAAGTTACTTGACACCCGCATGAATGTAGACAGTCACAGGTAGACTGGGTGACTAAGAAGGCATTTTATTGCACTTGCCCGAAATGCTCAGACCTTTGAGTAAAGGACTTGGGATCTCTTGTTGAGGTTGTACAGGACATTGGTGAGGCCTCTTCCGGAATACTGTGTCCAGTCCTGGTCGTCCTGTTGTTGTAAGGATATTATTAAACTGAGGAGGGCTCAGAAAATATTTACCAGGATGTTTCCAGGAATGAAGGGTTTGAGTTATAAGGAAAGGCTGGAAAGGCAGCGTAGGAGGTTGAGGGCTGACCTTATCAAGGTTTATAAAATCACGAGGGCTGTAGATAAAGTGAATGCCAGGTGTCTTTTCCTAGGGTGGTGGATTTCAAGACTGGGGAGCATATTTTTCAAGTGAGAGGAGAAAGATGTAAAAGATACATGAGGGGCAACCTTTTTACACAGCAAATGGTTTGTGCTTGTAATGAACTTCCAGAGGAAGTGGTTGGTGCGGGTACAGTTACAATGTTTAAAAGACACTTGGATAAGTACATAAATAAGAAATGTTTGGAGGTGCAGGCAGGTGGAACTAATTTAATTTGGGGTTATGGTCAGCATGGACTGGTTGGACTGAAGGGTCTGTTCCTGTACTCTTTGATTCTATGACTCTAAATAAACTGGAGAGAAACAGGCAGTGCTAATGACCCACTTCCCATTATGACCAAAGATTGTCCATCATAATATAAAAGTGTTGAAAAGAATCCCCCATATGCACCTTAGTTGCTTTGTTTAATGTGGTTTATATTGACCACTCAACTGGAGTTGAGCAGTCAGCAGCACAGAAGCTCCCACTGCCAAGTTTATGTGGAAACCATTGAAGGAGGAAGAATCTAGAACAGAATATGTCCTTTTCTTAGTGTTGCCACTTGCCCAGTTATTTTTCCCCTGTTATTCAACAGTAAGTAAAGTTACCATAGTCCCAAAGGGCCACTCTTTCATTAGAGAGAGACAACTGGTAGTGGTTTAACCTGAGGGTCACCACACCTCAAGCAAGGGGAGAGGTTG
>NC_063354.1:8776881-8819193 GCF_021869965.1 Rhincodon typus
AATGGTATCAATGTGGATTTCACAAGTTTCAAAATCTCCCCTCCCCCCACCGCATCCCAAAACCAGTCCAGCTCGTCCCTGCCTCCCTAACCTGTTCTTCCTCCCACCTATCCCCTCCTCCCACCTCAAGCCGCACCTCCATCTCCTACCGACCTACCTCATCCCGCCCCCTTGACCTGTCCGTCCTCCCTGGACTGACCTATCCCCTTCCTAACTCCCTACCTACACTCACCTTTCCTGGCCCCATCCCCGCCTCTTCGACCTGTTTGTTTCTTCTCCACCTATCCTCTCCTCCATCCCTCTTCTATCCGCCTCCCACTCTCTCCCTATTTATTTCAAAACCCCCTTCCCCTCCCCCTTTTCTGATGAAGGGTCTAGGCCCGAAACGTCAGCTTCTCTGCTCCTATGATGCTGCTTGGCCTGCTGTGTTCATCCAGCCTTGCACCTTGTTGTCTTGGAATTTCTGGTCTCAGTGTTTGCAATGAAGTTAGATACCACATTGTTAGCTTTTTTTGAACAGGCTGTTTCTATGGCGCAAACACCAGTAAAACAACAATATGCTCTGAATGATTGCTGTAAAACCAGCCTAAATGTGTCACTGAAGAATTCTTCTGCTAATCCAATGCTACATCTCATTAATAAAGAATTAAGATTTTTAGCTGATTCTTTCTAGCTCGTAAAGTACAGAAAAAGGCAAATCTGTAGTTCAGTGCTTACAGACCAACATTTAAAACGAGGAACAGAAATTGCTGGGAAAACTCAGCAGGTCTGGCAGCATCTGTGGACAGAAAGCAGAGTTAATGTTTCAGTTCCAGTGACTCTACTTCAGGACGGGAGAATTTAAAACCGGATGCTAATTTATAATTTATAATTTTCTCATGCCTACATCCTTATAATCAGAACAATTAACATTCCATATTGATAGACTAGCTAACAGTTTGTATAGCACAGAAAAAGATTCTTCAGTCCAACTTGCCCATGCCAACCAGATATCCTAAATTAATCCAGTCCCATTTGCCAGCATTTAGTCCGTATCCTTGTAAACCCTTCCCATTCATATACCCATCCAGGTGCCTTTTAAATGTTGCAATTGTACCAGCCTCCACCACTTCCTCTGGCAGCTCATTCCATACATGTACCACCCTCTGTGTGAAAAGGTAGCCCCTCAGGTCCCTTTTATATCTTTCCCCTCTCACCTTATCTATGCCATCTAGTTCTGGACTCCCTTACTGTGGGAAAATGACCTTGGCTATTCACCCTATCCATACCCTTCATGATTTTATAAACATCTATAAGGTCACCCCTCAGCCTCTGACGCTTCAGGGAAAATAGTCTCAGTCCATTTCAGCCTCTGCCAATAGCTCAAACCCTCCAACCCTGACAACATCCTTGTAAATCTTTTCTGAACCCTTTCAAGTTTCATATCATCTTTCCTATAGCAGGGAGACCAGCAAAGCCCACAGTATTCCAAAAGTGGCCAAACCAATGTCCTGTACAGCTGCAACATGACCTCCCAACTCCTATAGTCAGTGCACTGACCAATAAAGGCAAGTGTACCAAATACCTTCTTCACTACCATAATCATAGAAGGAGGCCATTTTTCCCAATAAAGAGCAAAAAGGCAGTTCCATTAAGAGGACTATCTGCAGTGAAGCCACACTTTTTGAACAGCCATCCTATAGTTCTGCATCCTGCTGACTTCTGAACAAAAATAAATAGTACCCTGTCATTTGGGAGTTGAATGCAGGTACAACTGTTTATTAGGCAGCTGCTTTAACCATCTGGGTGCCAAATCTAGTACATGGTTTAGCAGAGGAAGATACAGCATTGTCTGGGAAGCAGATTCAGTAACTGCACAGACCATCAGAAAAGAGGCTTGACAGAGGAAGACTGAAAGAACCAAAAAGGAAGGCAAGGCAGAAGGGGTGCATAGGCCAGTTACTTGTGTTTATAAGCTGAGAAAGAGAAACATTGTTCAGGATGGGCAGTATCAGACGACTAATCATATGATATTTCTCAGATTTTATGGAGCACAAAGCGGAGCAAAGGATAAAAGAGAAGTGCTGAATGATTCCACATTGGATGGAGTGATAATAATTGGTGGTTGAAAAGCATACTGGAAGAGAACAAGAAATTATGATAAAGGGTAGTACAAGGCTTCTATGGAGCATAAAGACAGTCATGAAACTGTCAAGGTGAATGGCCTGTTTCTGTGCCATCAATACTTTGTACAAAAAGAGTTACTGAGGAGTTTGCAAAATGAAAAAAAAATACTATAATGACCAGTCCGGAGCCTAAAAAAATTCCAAGTGATAAGTTGAGGCAGGCTAATTCCTTTTACTTGTTCCCTTCAAATTACGTGAGGATTAAGGGCTCTGTGATTATGTAATTTTAGAGCTCTCAAATCAAAGCTGAAATTTGAAGTTTTAAAATTTGAAGTCATCATTTTGCTTTAAAGTGGCAGATTACAACTGCCATGGAATTGGATTGAGCTCAGAGCAGATGGGAGATGTGAGACCGACCAAGAGCTGGAAATACATGGTGCTGACTCTAGGTGACAAAAATGAGGATTATATCTTGTTCCCAACATTGATGTACATATGACTCATTTCAGAAAGAAAAAATATCTTGGTGATATTTGATTTTAGTAACTTAAAACAACAGAGGCTTTAGCCATCCCTATACAGTATGTGTGTTTTGTACCATATTAGACAATATATAGTCATCATAAATCTAAAGGGTGTCAGTGACTTTTATCCCGGTGTAAACTAACACTTGTATCTGTCTAAACATCTCCATAGATTATATTCTTGGGGTTATTGGCTGCAGTGCTGTCTACATGCAGCCACTATTTAGAAACTATTTCCAACAATATATTTCATTTTGTGAGTGTAAATTTCATGCTCATCAAGGAGGAGAATGCTTGGAAATGGAGGTACTCTTCCTCTGTTTGTTTCCCAATGTTAGTGTGTACCATCTCAGAGGTGTTTGGACATTAGTGAGAAAGAGCAATTGTGAAGCAGCTCAGCAGAACAGCAGCAAGACGTTTGGGTGCATAACCTCTAATGTCTGGCCCCTATCCACTGTAAGACTGGTGCGGAAAATAGCAGGATTAGGGTACATTGTAGAGTTCTGGGGGCTGTCAGAGAAAGAGTAGAAGAAGCTTTATTTTTTACTTATCCACCTTGCACCTGATCTCGGAATGGCTCATCCTACAGTGAAAAAGGGAATGTGTTTCATTGCCCGGACCTGTGCTATGCTGTGATAATTATGATTTTTTTTCCAACAATATGTAACCTTGTCTATAGAAATGATACATTACTCTGGCAGCATGTTGATAGAGATTATGCAATGACTACAACTTCAAAAAAAAATGCAAGCCCATAGAATAGCCATGGAACGTAAACTGACTATATTGTGCATTTTTGTCACTTATTTATGTATTTACGTATTTGTAGTTTGTAATCTTTTGTAGAATAACATAGGGTATAGTGTCCTGAAACAGGCCCTTCAGCCCATTGCAGGGTTTAGAACATAAGAAAAGGAGCAGGAGTAGGCTATCTGGCCTATTGAGCCTGCTTTGCTATTTAATAAGATCATGATCTTTTCATGGACTCAGCTCCACTTACCCACCTGCCCACCATGACCCTTAGTTCCTTTACTGCTCAAAAAGTGACCTCTCTGTGCCTTAAAAACATTCAATGAGGTAGTCTCAACTGCTTCACTGGGCAGGGAATTCCACCGAATCACAATCCTTTGGGTGAAGAAGTTCCTCCTCAACTCAGTCCTAAATCCGCTCCCCCTTATTTTGAGGCCATGCCCCCTAGTTTTAGTTTCAACTCCCAGTGGAAACAACTTTCCTGTTTCTATCTTTTCTATTCCTTTCATAATTTTATATGTTTGTGTTCTAGTAGCACTTCCTCCCATTGTTTCTCAGCCACATTTACTGTTGTAACCCTCTGATCCCTTCTCCCTCATTTCCATGTATAGTCTCCCCTTAAATTCTCTATTCACTTCTACCACTCCCTGTGGCAGCAAGTTTGAAGTTCTCACTTCTCGTTAGATAAAGAGGTTTCTTCTGAATTGGATTTTCAGCTTTTAAATGCCCTTTTCTGCCTTCACAGGATTTAGCAGCATTTATTGTCAGATCCTAACTGCCCTTTAGAAGGTGGTGGTGAGCTGCCGTTTCTTGAATCAGCCTACGGTGGGAGTAGATACACCCACATATGGAAGGCTGATGTTAGGAGCCTGCAGCAGCGAAAGAACAACAATATAATTCTGAGTGAGCATGGTCTGTGGCCTGTGGTTACCTTGCATGTGGTGGTTTTCTCATGCAGCTGCTGCCCTTGTCTTTCTAGTCAGTAAAGGTCACACATTTGGAAGATGCTGTTTGGGAAAACTTTTTGGCATGGTCAAGTTGGACCAAAGGGTCTATTTCCATGCTAATGATTCCATAACTGTATGATCATAACTAGAGGAAGCATTCTCTCCATAGGCACAATATTGAAATTCCTTGTAATTTTAAAGGCTTCTATTAGGTCACCTCTCAGCCTTTTTTTTTCTCATGCAAAATGAGATGTGTCCTGTCAATCCTGTCCTAATATATCTACCATGTAGATAGTTTGAAGTGATCTACGACACATTACTGAAATGTGAAGTCCAAGTTAGTAAATTCACCATTTTTATGACTCAGTTAACAGTTCGGAGTTAGTTCATCCCTGTAACTCAATTGCAGAGGGAATATTAATTGTGACTAACATTGAGTTAATAGTTCCATAGGATATCAGGTAATTTATTCTATGCAATTTTTAACTGATTGAAGGCTAAATCAAAACGTCATTAGTGACTTCTGCAAAATGGAACAATTTCCATGTGAATTGTAGAAAGTTCTTGAAAAGAGTAACTTAAAAAGTGGGACCTTATTCAAGAAATTCACGGCACTTTATGGAAAATTTTTGTGACTTTTGAGTAATCTGACAACTTGAGTTGACTAAAGTAAGTCACGTGGGTTTTTATCTTCTCAGATGGGATGCCAATTGGTGAACTCACGTGGTCCTCCTCACTTGCTGTGGTAGCCGTGTCTTTTTCCGGTCTCTTCACCTTTATCTTCCTCATGCTCGCCTGCCTCTGTTGCAAGAAAGGAGACATTGGGTTTAAGGTAAGAGCTGTGAAGGAAATTGGATAAGTTAATTATTGACTGTATCTGCTCTCTGTTTAACATCTGTTGTAGCTTCAAGCACAGTTGATCAAGATCGGTTCACCATGTTGTCCTGAAACTGATTTTAGTACATTCTGAAATATTGCTACTTTGAGCAAAGTAGGCTTGTCTGCCAAAACAATTTGATGGTGGCTCCAACTGATACATTTGAGTTTGCTACAATGCAAAGAATTGAGCATTACTTTCAGGTACAAATTTACCGAGAAGTGCTTGCAGGTACAGGTATTCTGAGAACTGTTAGCAGCACAGGTATACCAAGAAATGTTGCATATATAGGTGCATCAAGGAGTGTTTGCAGCTACAGGAAGACCAAGACCTGTTTGCAGGTACAGATATACTGAGAGAAATGTTTTCAGGTACAGATAGACAGAGAATAGTTTCACATATATGTATACTGAGAAGTGTTTCTGGGTACAGGTAGATTGAGAACTGTTTGCAGGTGTAGGTAGACAGAGAACTGTTTGCATGTACAGGTGCACCAAGGAGTGTTTGCAGAACGAGTTTGCCCCATCTCCACTCTCTCATTGATGTAACGACACCATGTGACTTCTCAGTCATGCACTGGTCCCAGGAGAAGCGTTGCCAGGGAAAGAGTTGAATTTGAGCTGACAGAAAGAGACAAACAAAGGGAAAAACATCAAATGGAAGTCCAGTGTAATTCCTGGTAACTGACTTGCACCAGCATTAGGACAACAGTTTGAATTTGCTAATATTTGTCGGATACTTATGCACAGCCTGTATAAGTAAGAGCTTACCACAGTATGAGATAACGTTGAAATAGTAATGGAACAAAAAGAGGACTTATTTGTCCTGATACCACTTCTGGTATTCTTGTGTCATTATAAGAACTACAATTGGATAATGAGTGTTCCTGAACTAAATCTAAACCATTGTGAATATTGTAATAATGCAATATTGTGCTTTATATTCACGTGGAAAGATTTCCTTAGGAGATAAATGTCTGACAAAGATTTGGTTAGATCAACCAACAGCATAGGAAGCAGAGAAACTATCTACAACATGCCACAGGTTGAGCTGCAATATTAATATCATGTTTTATCAGTTGTCAGACAGGCTACAAGATAAAACACTATATCATGTACCAATCTCTGTTTTACAACAGCATATCTATTATCCAGCAGTTCATTCAGCATCGCTGACTGTGTCTCAGCATGCTGATCTTAATTGTTGGATATAATTTTAGCCTAACTTGCAGTTTGAGGATATAGTGGAACAATTTTAGTCTAACTTGCAGTTTGAGAATATAGTGGAACAATTTTAGCCTAACTTGCAGTTTGAGAATATAGTGGGATTGAGTGGAATTCTGCCTTTATTGCACAGCCCCTCTCCCACCAATATTACCTGTGTTGTTTAATTTTTTTCATTCATTCATGGGATGTGGGCATCACTACCTGGACTATTGTTTATTGCCCATCCCTAATTACCCAGAGAGCACTTAAGAGTCAACCACATTACTGTGAGCTTGGAGTCACATGTAGGCCAGAACAGGTAAGAACAGCAAATTTCCTTCCCTGAAGGACATTAGTGAACCAAACGAGATTTTTCTGACAATTGGCAATGGTTTCATGGTCATCATGAAACTCTTATTTCCAGATTATTATTAAATTCAAATTCCACCATCTGCCGTGGTGGGATTTGAATCCAGGTCCCCAGAACATTAGTTGGGTTGCTGGATTAATAGTATAAGCATTAGTATTACTATGCCATCATCTCCCCTCCAAATCAATATGTTGATTTAATCAGAGAGTGAAAGCAGACAGGATGTAAAAACTCACATTGCACCAGATCTGAATACTTCTCCAGAGGTCAGGTTAGTTTAAAATTGCACACAACTATTTTCAGAAAATCAATAAATAATTTGAGGCTAATTTAAGTTACAAAATAGTTTCCATCTCATTGAAAAGATCAAACACTAGGAACTCTGGCCCTCTAGTTGCCCTGGAAGTTTTTGTTCGGAGGATGGGGAGGTTCCCTTCCTCTGACGGATGTTTCTGAAGTGAAATCCAGGATACAGGAATGTGGAGGGACACAGGCAGTGCTCCAGGATGCCTTTCCTCACAAACTTGGAGTGATTTGTAAATGTTTGTTTCGCCCAAATTAAGAATAAAGAACTTGATTTGTGACTTTAGTACATCCTAGAGTGCCAAAAAAAACACTTGTGTGGCACGGAGGCTCAGTGGTTAGTACCTGCTGCCACACAGCACCAGGGGCTAAGGTTCAGTTCTAGCCTCAGCCTGTGTGGAGTTTGTGTGTTCTCCCTGTGTCTGTGTGAGTTTTTTCTCCGGGTGCTCCGGTTTCCTCCCACAGTCCAAAGATATGCAGGTTAGGTAGATTAGCCGTGGGAAATGCAGGTTTACAGGGATAGGGTAGGGAGGCGGGTCTGAGTGGGATGCTCTTCAGAGAGTCGGTGGGTGGAATGGTCTGTTTCCACACTGTAGGGATTCTATTGAAGGGTAGTCACTGTTGCAATGTAGGAATCATGGTCATTAAGTTGAACACAGCAAGATTCAACAAGCAGCAACGAGATAATGAGCACATATACAGATCTTCTCCAGCAGTAATGTTGTTTCAGGAATAAATATACTCCTGCAATAATCACTGAGAAGTCTTTGCAGCTCCAAAGAAAGCAACGTGCTTGTCAAAACCATTTCATTTTCAAGTGTAGACGAGAGGAGTAATCACCAGATCTGCCTGGGAGTGCAAATTGTCCAGTAGCTTGTACAACCACGTGTTATGTCTCAGTCTGCATGAGGATCATGCCAACGCCGCGCTACTCCAGCTGTCATTGAGTTAAATGTGAGATTTGTTTTACAACTTCTGAAAAATGAAGCATATTGGATACAACATAATATTTCAGTAAATTGGAACAATTAAACTTTTTCAGATGTCTTTCTTAATGTACCTTATGGTAAGGGTTCACAGCAATAATCAATTTGATAAAGAGCATTTCATGTAAGATCATGTTTTGGTGCTGTTTGAGTTACTGAGCTGGCAAGTTGCTTGAATTCACTGCTGCATTTTTCTCCTTTTTTTGTTAATTAATTGACTGATGCTGCTGCTTTTCCATTTCGCTCATGGAGCTACATGTCCAGTTCATTTGATATCGCTAGGAACCCATGGTTTTCTGGCCTGCCTTTCTAATCTCCTTGCTTTAAATTTTAAAAATTGAGTTGTGACACATCTTTGGAGAGTTCAATGATTCATTTCCTCATTGGGAGGAAGGTAAAAATACAGGAGGTTAGAAGTCAGGGCAGTTAAGCCATCCTGGCTGGTAGGTGTTGAGGACTTTGTGTTTTTAGCCTGAATGAAGTATTAAATGGCATGAGATTTGGCAGTTGACAGTCTAACATTTACAAGTTGTGTTTGACAGATGTTAACTATGCATTGTGCGAAAGCTGTAAAGGACAATCAGATGGTTAAACATGCCTATTATCAGTAAGCCCAGCAAGTGCTATTATCTATATGATGGTCAATATCTTGTCTATACTTTGTTAGTTAGAATTTAAGAGTGTGAGTCTGTGGTATCTCCACCAATTGTTAGTGCTTGAGCGACAAGGCTGTTCTGAATAAGTTGCTCTTGGCAGAGTCTGTGTTATGTCCGCAGCCGTCACATGCACTTGTGGAAAGGATCATTGTGATTCCATTGAGCAGTTGAGAGTGTTCAGTTCGTGAATAATGATCACTGATACGTGTCAACAGAGGAAAATTAATATCTGAGGAGTTTGCCAGCCCAGCTGAGAAGTTAACACTTTCAAAGAAATGTGTGAAAGGGGAACTTTAAGCATCGGGCACAGGCCAGCAAATATCTAGTGGAGAAAGGCGCCAAATTGAACAGAAACCCAAGCAAAAACATTGACTAACAAATGAGACACTGGGGGTTAGGGATTGGATCCGGGCTGATTTATACATTCATTTTTTCCACAATCTTTCTCCAGCTTTGCGTTCCTGTCTTACAGCTTCTAAGCCTGAAACACGAGAATTTGTGCAAAAGGAATGAGTCAGGCACAGCTTTGGCACAGTTGGGCAGCCGTGAGTTAACACACCCTTGTGTTGTGTGAAGGAAAAGACCACTACTGTGCTAACCAGTCATTTCACCGATGACATCAGCACACACGCAACAACGCAGTGAAATAATTGTTTGTGAAATCTGCCTGAGCTTCAACTGCATAATTAGATGTTTTCAAGACTTAACTTTGCAAATCTTTTCCAGTAATTATTATTTTGAGTCAAATCCACAAGTTAGCTGTGCAGTGCTTTTCAAAATGCCTTTACATAGGCCCATTAGTTTACAGCACTGTGGCTGAATCTCAAGACCCCTAATTTAAAGCTATCTCAGCTGTAAGCAATGCTAGCATTAACTTGAATCTAAATTTGGTTGAAAGTTTCAATAAATAGCTTCAATAAGAAAAAGGAAACAAGAATTTTAGAATTTGAAAGCTAACTGCGTGGGAGTAAATGGCTCACTTCTATTTTGTTCCCTGATTCATTTAATAACTGCAAACCTCCATTCTTTCAAGAGTAGTGAAAGAGGTAACATAACTCAATTGGCAGGCATTACACCTTTTTCCGTGGAGCAGCAGAGAATGCCCAACTTGTTGAGTAGCTTTTAAGAGCGAGAGTTCAGGGGTGTTTTACCAGTAATTACCAGACAACCATAAAACCCCAGCTAAGGATATTACAATTACAATTGCAATTCTGGTAATTTCTCATGAACATCCTATAGGTAGAATGTTTCTTGATCAGAGTTTTAAATTTGCATATTGTTGTGAATTTGTTTTCTTTACTATAGCTAATGATTCTAAATAATCAGTATTTTAAAACTGCTCCCTTAAGAGAAGTAAGGTCATGTAATTAAATTTTCACACATTTTTTCTGATAGACTTAGTACATGATGCACATATTGACACCTATTAAACATCTCCACAATTATGTTCCATCATCAACTGCCATTTGGGACATGAAACCACTTACTCTCCATCCATCAGTAGCTGTTCATGTTCGATCTCGTGAAGACATCCACAGCAAGATCTAATCTGACAACTACTCCACTGAATCGGACAGCGTATAATGAGGACATTCAGTCCATTGTTTATGCGCTAGCCCTCTACAAGAGCTTTCCAATTAGTCTGACTCACCGATTCTTTCCCCTGTCAAATCATTCTCTCCCAAATATTTATCCTGTTCCCTTGTCATGGTCAAGATTGTATGCTCCTGACAGTGTCTTTGATGACGGAGCAATTTAAATAGCTTTGGCACAGCAACATGTTTTAATCCACCATTTGGAAAGCTATCATTTTCTTCTTTGAAAATTTTCACTTGAGCAAGCTGATTTGAAGTATGTAGAAGCTGAATCCAAGGGTCTGAGAATGAAAAGTCTGTAGTGACATCTTATATAAGTTCTTCACTTCAAGAATGCAAAGACCCTTTAAGAATGACTTGCCACCTAAGTAACACAGAATATTGTTTCTCCAAAAGAGATGTTCTGCACTTTCAACAAACTCTTTGAAACATCTCTGTGGATAACAGCATGCAATAACAGCCTTGGCAGGCAATGTTAAGTGACTCTTGAGAATTCATTTCTCGGCCATAGTTCAAGGACAGAAACACAATGAAACAAAGATAGTAAGCACTTTACTTGTTGCTTTGCTGAGCTGATGTGATTTTTCAAAGATTCATTCTCAAGCAATGGGCAAGGCAATATTTCAAGATTTATTGCCCATCTATTTTTACGTTTGAAAAGGTAATGGCAAATGTTATTCTTGAAGCAGTGCAGTCCACATAGTTCAGGGATAACCACAGTTAGACAGAGAGCCCCCAGATTTGGACCCAGTGGTAATGAAGGAATGGCAGTATAGCTCCAAGGTGTATGCGACTTCGAAGGAGAACCTGAAGGTGATGGTGTTCCCATGCACTGACTGCCTTTATCTTCTAGCTGCTGGAAGCTCTGGGCTTTTGAAGATCTCCCACTGAATCCTGTTTTGTCCTATATACACATGATTCAACTGTGTATAAGTTGAATCACAACCTATTGTTGAAAAGGAATTCTAGCACATGAAATAAAAGCAGAACATAATGGAATTGCCTAGCAGATCCAGCAAAATCTGAATGGAAGGTAGGCTAACTTAATTAAATCTAATTTTTCATGAGATCTGGCATTGAATCATTGAGCCATCTTTCTGTCACTCAGATGCTGGTCCAACCTAGTGTGTGTTTCTAACTTATTTCTGTCAATGTTCAGCTTCCCAGCTCTCCATACAAACCAGTCAGTCATCTGCATCAGTCATCTTCATAGACACTTTGACATAACTTCAGCTTCATCAGATCTCTCCTTGTTGGAATAAGAGACAGGATCTGTCCATGTGTCTCATTTATAGCTAATTAGAAATTGCATGATGCTGGGAGGAAGCCCGATATTTTTGGTGGAACTGTCAGTTTCCTATGCAGACCTATCTAGATTTATTGAGTGGATAATATTTGTATTTATTTTTTGGATTTAACCTGTCATGTTAGGTTTACTAGATGGACAAAATGATAGCTTGCATAACAGACATGGCAATATAAAATGTGGGGAACACCAAAAAGGTGAGAGCTTTCAAAGAATTGATTTAAGGAATTATGACAAATGTGAGGGAGAAATTGGAAGGTGAGAGAGTAAAGGATATTTGAAGACCATTTAGAATTCTCTGATTGATCATTGTCACTCCATACTTTCTGCTATTTGCTGCTTTCATTTTGCATTCTTTCATTTTCTATTCCGGTAGCTCCTATCTTTTATGCTTTTGCATTTTGCACTTTCTACTTTGAACGAGGTCATTGCTATCAGTACCACACACCAAGTTTCAACTTCATTCAACTAGAGTCCTCCCTACACACTTCTCTCCAGTCCCACCCCCAACACCACGTCATACCCCTCCACAAACACTGACTACCCCCACACACACACACCACTACCCCCCACACACACAGGCCCACCCCGCCCACAAACATACACACCTCCCCACATATATCTTCACAGACACACCCATTCCAGCCACACACACGCCCACACACATCCCCACACAAATACATACCCACACACCTCCCCACAAACCCTCCCCCCACAAACCCCTCACAAGTATGTACCCACACACCCCTAGACACTGCAGCCAGTTTGCAGAATCTTACTTCCAGAGGTGAAACTTGCTGCTTTCCCTAGCAACACTGTGATGCTGCTGATTTGCTGTTTGAACATCCTCCTATTGGTCCTGATGTGCTATTTGCTAGTCTCAAATGAAATGCAGTCGATAGGCCGCCATTGTTTTCCCCCTCCAAGGGAAGTGCCACCTGCAAACCATTGAAGGGGAGGGGATCTGAGAGGGAGGGGTAACATGACCCCCACTTCTTTTCCTTAATGGTCACTCACTCCCATCCACTCCCTATTTATTCCCAATGCTTGCTGCCTGCATTTGCACATTGCAATTACTTTAAAAAGCAAAACACCAACAGACTGGTGGTAAATGACACAAGAACCCTGTGCTTCTCCTGTATTTGGAATGGACAGCATGTTCACTAAAACCATTGGTTGAACTTATTTGGCTCTATGATGAAGGCAAATATGCAAAGAACAGGAAAGTGGTGTCCAAACAATTTTAAAATGTATGAGAATAAATAAACACCCTGAAAACTGACTCATCCTCGGTTCTCTCTCACCCAAGCTGTGATGTTTTGGACTGGCTATAGATGCACTTCTTTCTCCATCCACTCATGTGCCTATCACCCAGGCAAAAAGCTCAGAGCCCTCACCTACCCGGTGGTGAACAAAACTGTACAGCCATTGAGCAAACCCTCGAGACAACTTAGGAAAGGGGTACCAGAAACCAAAGTCCTACATTTAAAGTAAAATTGACATTCCTGGCTGTGAGATCTCTGTAGTACTTATGCAGTCATTTTCTCTGAGAGATAATAAAGATCATTCTGATCTCCGAATACCTCATGGTGTTGCAGACTGTGACTTAAAGGCCACATTTTCTGGTTTTACATGACTTTAACATCATTGTGGCAGTTACAGACTCAGGCAAAGTGACCACTCACCTCTTCTGGTCTTTGACACAGAGATTTAAATGGACTAATCCATTTTTTCTTAAATCTAGATGAATAAGTTTTTTTCCCCTTATAAACTATATATTCACCAAACTCCTGAAAGCTACGATCAAATCTGCTTCCACTGCCCTTTTGAACTATGATGTCTCAAATCATAGTTTCCAGAGTCACAAATCAAATCTCCTCCTGGCCTTTTTATCACAATCATCCAACTGTCCTCCCAGTTACTTTTTAAAACAGTTCAGTTACTGGCTAAACCAACTTTTATTGCCCATCCCTAATTGCCCAGAAGGCAGTTAAAAGTCAACCACATTGCTGTGGGTCTGAGTCACGTGCAGGCCAACAGTTTTCCTCCCTAAAGGGCATTAATGAACCAGAAGGTTTTTTACAACAATGGTTTCACGGTCATCTTTAAACTCCTAATTCCATATTTTTATTGGATTCAAATTCTGCCATTTGCCATGGCAGGATTTGAACCCGGGCCCCCAAAACATTACCTACGTCTCTCAGTTAACAGTCTAGTGATAATACCACTAGGCCATCAGCTCCCTGTAAAGCCTCAAGCTAATAGAAAGGATGTTTCTCTCTCTGCCCTATCAAAGCCCCCTCACAATTTTGAACAACTGTTAATTCTCCCCTTAGACTTTTCTGCTGTAAGGAGGACAATTCCAGATTGTCTGGCATCATCATATAACTGAGACCTCAAATGCGGTAACCATTCCAGTAACTCTCTTCTGCAGTCTTTCCAGGTCCTGAAAATTTTATCTAAAATGTGAAGCCCAGGATTGGGTTGCAATGCTTACCTGAGGACCGAGCATCAGTCTTTCAAAGAAAGGCGGGTTTTAGACGTATTTGGCTTTGGAGTTCATAACAAGTATCATTCCTGAGGTAATGTTAGGTTCTAAAACTCCCATCAGTTTTGGCCTGACCATGGGACAGGCATAAATTTTAAAGCCGTAAGCGAATTTATATGTAAGTTGCCCTGGCCAGAATGTATTAGTATGTATTGTTTTAGAATATACGACACATTGCAAATACAGTCTTTTTACTTGATCTCCACATTTTATACATCTTCCGGATTAGAATTTGCATCTGTGCATGAATTTGCAGATGTTTAGAAAGGCCCACCTTGTATTCCATGCCGATTAACAGTTGAGACTCATATATCTTCAAAATCAATTCATTGTTTGCCTCAAAATTTCATCTCTTCATCTTCATTTCCACAGGAGCCGATTTCTGCAGTCAAACATTTCAGCCGAAAGGTAGGAAAGCTTGGAACATGTATCATGGCAAAGATCAAAGTCACTCGATTGCTAGGTGTGTCCTGCTAGAGATGTGTGCATGTTGGACATGGAAGTCATGGGGGAGGGGGGTGGTGCAGTGGTGTGTGTGTGTGCGTGTGGGCAGTCTGCAAGGGAAAGGATATTGGGGCTAAGATTGTCCATGTAAAACTAATTGTGTGATGGGGACATTGAAATGTTCAATAGACATACTATAGTGAGGTGCACAAGTGGTGTAGGACACACCTGTAGAATGCTATGTGTTGCTACAGCTCAATTCTGCACCTCTGCTTTTGTCTACTATTTTCAAAGTATAATGAAATCTGTATATTAGCAACACCTTAAGCATTGGCATCTGCTGTTCTTCATTTGCAGCTGCCCGTTTTTTCGATGTGGTTATTGTGTATGCGATAAAAATAAACTCCTTGGAATATCAAACTCCCTCTCAGTATCCAGAGCAACAGGGAATTTCACTCTTTCCCTGGATTTTGAGCTGCGTCAGCATTCAGCACTAATAGAATGATTTTGGAGTTTGAGAGACTCTTTTGAGGGCTATTATCAATGTTATCATTCCATCAACCTGCCATTCTTCAGTGAAGATGGGGCAACGTTGCATTGGATTGAGTCAATGGCCTTTGGAAATTTGAAGAGAAGGCTTTAAACTCTGCCAAAATAACCTTGTAATCATTATAATTTGCAGCTCATTTTCGCTAATTGGTGATTTCCAGTTATAGGAGCTGGCATTTTCACTCAGCTCGAGTTTGAATAAGAATGGGGAAATGGAATTAGATGCTGTTAGATGCTTTCATTGACACAGAAGCAGAAACTATCACCCTCACTTGGGAACCTTAGCATCAGCAAACCTCTGATCACAGCTGTTTTTAAAGCACGGAGCGAGAACCTTGAGCTTCCTTGTATCGAACAAAGAATTAGATCTAAGGTCTCACATTTTCTTAGTCATTGGTCTCAAGAGGTTAACAGGAACTTTATAGGTGTTGGTACAATTCCTTTCTTTCAGTTTCCACCTGCCCACTTCCTTTGAGGAAGGAACGTATGATCTCTCAGGGCCATTTACCTATCGAATTAGTGAATAATTAGTGAAATCACTCCACAGAGACCAGTATCCTGTCACCAAGTCACCCTTTATTTATACATGCACAGTATTTAACACTGATCAGGCTTCCTCAGCGTGACCAGAACCTCTGACTCTGCTGTTTATATCTGTCAGCCAGGGCTCCCTGATTGGACCAGGTTAATAGCCCACCTGAGGCCCACTTGACTGACCTCGTTACAAGCACTCAATTAACTCTCTAGTATCTTGGCTACAGTCCAATGAGCTATAAAAATACAGGTAGCATGTAGAGGGCTCTTGTGTCTCAGTTGGTAGTGTCCCTACCTCTGATCCATGAGGTCTGGGTCCAAGTCCCACCTGCTCCAGCAGTTTCTCATAACATCCCTGAACAGGTTGATTAGGAAAATATCTAAAGGTGACATGATGTCAGGTCATTGGAGAGGAGAGCTGGGATTTGGGACACAATTGGACAACTCTTTCAAAGTACCATCACAAGGATAACAGGCTGAATGGTCTCGACCTGAGCTGCAAGATTTCATAAATGATGAAGAACAACAATGGAAAAGTTTCCTATTGAATAATTTATACACAAACTGGCAACAAAATGTTAGAATATGTAGTAGTGGACAAATCTGCTAAACACGAAATCCATTTTGTCTTTAGAGAAAAATAACCTTCAGAATGAAATAGGGCTTTTGTTCTTTTATGAACGGAGTTAACATTTTATATTCCCTGTTTGTTGTCATAAATCAAACTTGGTCAAACAATCAGATTACAGGCTTTATGAACCCGTTTTTTACTGAACATTTAATATTCTGAGCTAATGCATTCGTGATGGAACGTCATTTAATCCAGAGTAATCATATAATGTAATAAATAACATGCTAACTGAACCCAGGAAAATAATGTTTAAATGCACGCAAAACATTTAGCAACACATTACTGAAAACCAATGCTTCACTGCAACAGACACATCATCACCTATCATGTACTTCCCTACCTACATCACAGATAGTTGTACTGATGGCAACATGGTGTGGAATTTCCTGATGGTAACAAAAAACAGTTTAGCACATAATTCACTCATTCACTGACCTCTCAGGGTGAATTGTGAAGATTACACCTACTGATGTGAAGGAAAGGAATAGCCTGGAAATATTTCGGTTGCCCCACGTTACAAAAGAGTCATCCTGTACAATGTGTCTAAGTGCTTGCAACATTGTCCTGTAAATTGTGAAGGCTCACGATGGTGTAAGAAAGCATCATTAATATGGTTCCCTAATGTAAGCCTTAAAAACCTACATTTACAATCAGCCCGGGGCCTGGAATTTGCACTAATTCCTTCAAAGGTACTGCTCAATCATCAATCAAATTAATCTTTCTATTAATCAATGCCAGTATCATGCATTTGTTAAAGGAGATTAACATTCTAATTATGAAAGGGAAAGGATATCATGCAAACTGCAATGTGACTGCCGATGCAACAAAACATATGTAGGATGAAGCATTTGGCTGTCCAGGTGGTGTGGAAAAAAACTAATGGTGGAACTGATGCCGATCTCAGCATCTTCATAAATTCAGAAGGACCAACTTGGGGTGGCACAGTGGCTCAGCGGCTCAGCGGTTAGCACTGCTGCCTCTCAGTGCCAGGGACCCAGGTTTGATTCTACCCTCGGGTGACTGTCTGGGTGGAGTTGGCACATTCTCCCTCTGCCTGTGTGGGTTTCCTCCCACTGGCCAGAGATGTGCAGGTTAGGTGGATTGGCCATGTTAAATTGCCAGTAGTGTCCAGGGGTGTATAAGTTAGGTGGATTAGCCATGGGAAATGGAGGGTTACAGGGAAAGGGTTGGGGGTTTGATCCAGGTAGGATGCTGTTCAGAGGGGGCAGTGTGGGCTTGTTGGGCCAATAGGCCTGTCCCCATGCTGTGGGGATTCTATATGATATGAACTGCACAGCAGGTATCAACACATGAAAATATTGCTGAACCATACAGTCAGTACAGTGTCCTGTTTGTTTTCAGCCTGAGAGGTGTATTTGAGAATGGAAGGTATTTCAGAGGAGTTCCCACTTCCTCCCCTCACATCTTGCCAGAGATCTGAGTTATAAGGGAAAACTGGAGATCCATGGAGGCCCTGTGTCTCATTGGCTACCTGATAGTATTAAGAAAACACGTTCCTCTGGCTGTTTGTAACTCGGCAGAGTGCGGGCTGTATTCAACCAGCTCATACTTGCAAAACCCAAAACAAGATGTCTCCTGTTAGATGTGATTCCACAAGTAGGCAGCACTTGTTGGACAATCCTGACTGTGCTAATGGCAGCACGAGCAATCAACTTCAGATGATAAGTCAAGCTGGTGATGTGGTTTGTAGCACTCAATAAAAGTGACATCCATTCACAGGGACTCATTCTCAGCAAGCAAAAGGAACATGTTCAAGCCTGCACCTTTTTAAAATGACCTGGAAACATGGGGAACCTATAGTTTGGCTTTCCTTTCTATATAGTAACATTTGACCTAATCAAGAGTTGACTTGCGACCAATCAGCACCATTATTTCCATTAGAATAAATTGCTATGAACATTTGAAATTTGGCACTCCTGCATTTGTCCTGATGAGTGCAGGACGTAAAACTGCCTCTTTTCAGCAATATTCAAGTGTTATTCTACTAAGCAACTGAGCATCCTTTTTGTAAAAGCAATAAAAGATTTCTTGTAGACAGACAGGAGGCTGGAAGAACACAGCAGGCCAGGAAAGAAGCAGTCAACGTTTCAGGTATTATCCTTCTTCAAGACTGGAGAAGGATAGTAGCTGAAACATTGACTGCTCCTTTTCTGGCCTGCTGTGTTCTTCCAGCCTCCTGTTTGTCTACCATGGATTCCATTATCTGCAGTATTTTTTTGTCTCTAAAAGATTTCTTGTAAATATGTTTATGCTCTCCGCTGTACCAAATATTTGCAACAGTGCCTCAAAACATAGATTTTGTCGAAGGAATGATCTTTAATAGTAGGAGGTATGGTTAGTAAAGTTGCGGATGACACCAAAATAAGTGGTGCCATGGACAGTGAAGAAGGTTATCTCAGGATACAATGGGACCTTGATAAGATGGGCCAATGAGCCAAGGAGTGGCAGATGGAGTTTAGTTTAGATAAATGTGAGGTGTTAGATTTTGGCAAGGCAAGCCAGGGCAGGACTTATGCAATTAATGGTAGGGCTGTGGGTGTGTTGCCGAGCGAAGAGACCAACAGGTGCAGATACATAGTTCTTTGAGAGTGGAGTTGCAGGTAGACAGTGTGGTGAAGAAGGCATTTGCACACTTACCTTCATTGGTCAGAACATTGAGTATAAGTGTTGGAACATCATGTTGCAGCTGTACAGGACATTGGTGAGGCCACTTTTAGAATACTGCTTACAATTCTGGTCACCCTTCTATAGGAAGGATGTTGTTAAACTTGAGAGGATGCAGAAAAGATTTACAAGGGTGTTGCTGGGACTGGAGGGTTTGAGCGATAGGGAAAGGCTTAATAGACTTGAACTTTTTTTCCGGAGTATTGGAGGCTGAGGGGTGACCTTACAGAGGTTTATAAAATCATGAGAAGCAAGGTAGGGGAGTCCAAAACTAGAGGGCATAGGTTTAAGGTGAAAGGGGAAAGATTCAGAAAGGATCTGTGGGTAACCTTTTCACGCAGAGGGCAGTTGCGTGTATGGAACGAGCTGCCAGAGGAGGTGGTGGAGGTGGGTACAATTGCAACATTTAAAAGGCATGTGGATAGGTATATTAATAGGAAGTGTTTAGAGAGATATGGACCAAATGCTGGCAAGTGGGACTAGGTCAGATTGAGATGTCTGGTCAGCATGGATGAGTGGGCCAAAGGGTCTGTTTAAAAACCAAAACCAAAAGAACTGCGGATGCTGTGAATCAGAAACAAAAACAAAGTTGCTGGAAAAGCTCAGCGGGTCTGGCAGTATCGGAAGGGTCACCGGACCCGAAACGTTAAATCTGTTTTCTCCTTCACAGATGCTGCCAGACCTGCTGAGCTTTTCCAGCAACTTCTGTTTTTGCAAAGGGTCTGTTTCCCTGCTGTATGACTCTCTGACAGTGTAACTCTATAACAGGTGTACAACTATAAAACCATATGTTTGTCAAGATATATCTCATAGGGGTGTAGAGGTAGAAATTAATTCCAGCAGGAATGTAAACTACGCCAAACAGCTGCCAAATATTGCCACAGTTTTCTTGTATCAACAAAAGTCATTCTGCCATAACACAATGCAGAGAGTCAGAATAGATTACAACATGTGTTGAGATCAGTGGTTCTCAGATTTCGATGTTTCTCCAGTCACTGCTGGTTCTGTGGAATCCTACGTTTATTATATAAAAGATAAAGCCAGCCAGTGGAACAATCTGTTCTTTAAGTGACCAACAGACAAAGGATAATGGAAATGAGAAGCTTCCCTAAAAAGGCTGTTGATGCTGGCTTACAAACTTTGAAGTCTAAAATCGCTAGATTATTGAGGATCATGAATGATATGAGGGAAGGCAGGTAGATAGAGTGGGGATCTAGTTCACAATTCAACCGAATGACAAATAGGACGAGGGGCCTCAATTACCTGCTCCTTTTCGTAAGTTTTTGTCACCCGGCAATAAATTAAATGAATTGTCAAAATTTCTCCAGCTTTCCCCTCTCTGTCACCACCTCTCACTCTCTTCACCTTTACCCTCCTCTCATTGGGTGGGAGTTTCAGCAGCCGCCCAGGGTTTAGCGCATGGCAAAGGGAATTAATTGGGTGGGAGCCAGACGTTCTGTTTCCTGATGTTGTTTTAAACTGTGGGGGTTTTCTCAGTTGGGTTGCCTTTCTTAACTTCAGAGCCTGTATCGGTTAAGATTATATTCACTGGAGTTCAGAAGAATGAGGGGGGAAATCACATAGAACTTAGAAAGTTGTAACAGGATCAGACAGGGTAAACACAGAAGAGATGGCAGCATGGTGGCTCAGTGGGATTAGCACTGCTACCTCACAGTGCCAGGGACCCAGGTTCAATTCCACCCTCAGGTGACTGTCTGCGTGGAGTTTGCACATCCTCCCCATGTCTGCGTGGGTTTCCTCCGGGTGCTCCGGTTTCCTCCCACTGTCCAAAGATGTGCAAGTTAGGTGGATTGGCCGTGCTAAATTTCCCCTAGTGTTCAGGGATGAGTAACTTAGGTGGATTGTAAGGGGATGGATCTGTGTGGGATTCTCTGAGGGTCGGTGTGGACTTGTTGGGCCGAAGGGCCTGTTTCCACAGTGTAGGGATTCTACGATTCTGTGCAATGTTCCTGATGACCAGAGGGAGCTCAGAACCAGGGATCACAGTCTAAGGATATGGGGTAGTCCATTTAGGACTGAGATTAGGTGAAATGTCTTCACCTAGAGAGTGGGGAGCCTATGGAATTCTCTGCCACAGAAAGTGGTTGAGGCCAAAGCATTGAATGTTTTCACGAAGGAGTTAAATATAGTTCTTAGGGCTAAAGGAATCAAGTGGACATGAGGAGAAAAGGGGATATGGTGTTGTGATCGAGGATCAGCCGTGATCATATTGAATGGTGGAGCAGACTTAAAGGGCTGAATGGCCTGTTTCTGTTCCTATTTTCTGTGTTTCTGTTTCCTGGTCGGGAACCTGTTTTGCATTCATTAGCATGTCATAAATATTCATTAATACCCGAACCCACGGAAATTACATTGATGGGTGTACTGTGCGGAAATGAGAACCATGTCCATTCACGACCTGACTGTGTATGTACATACTGGCAGGGTGCATGCTCCCTCCAGGCTCTGCTGTCTAAGGTGATAATCTCCTTCAGAAATGGGATGTTTCATTGCACAAAAGGAGTAAAGGCTGTGAACATACAGCAGCTCACCAGGAAACCCATCCAGCAGTGGTAAGGCTGCGTACAATTCAATGCTTACAGAATATGGACCAGACCCAATAGTCTGTCCAATAGATGCAGTCACACTGGCTGCCTGAAACCAGCCTGATCAGAGCAGGGGTAACTTAAATGGGGGTGTGACCTGACAGAAAGCGGGGATGGTCAAAGCAATAGGAGCAACTGAGACAATTCAAATGTGGGAGCTGTGTATTAAGGACACAGAACGACTTGGAGCTTAAGATATTATTCAGCTTCTTCCAGCACTGTGCTCGGTTAGCCTCTGGTTGCAACGGGCACAGCCATCTCCATCCTGGCTGTCTCAGTGACGTGGGACAGCCCTTTGTTTGCCATCCCTGGGAAACAGCACATCCCTTGTTTTGACCCTGGCCTGTGGGAGAACACCCAGGGAAGTGTCGATAGAATGGGAGGCGTTCTCTTGCCGTGTGCCTGACCTCTCCAGGAGTGTGTAGGTGGGTAGGTGGGTGGGGGTGAGCTGGTGAGTGCAAGTTGAGAGGTGCTCCTGACTTGCTGAGAATGGATTGCTAACCAGGTGCCTATTCAAGATGGCACCCATAAGCCGAAGCCTAGAAGCTCCTGGTGGCTGTCAGAGCCTCCTGCCCACCCACCATTTTACCCAGTCAGGAACAAAAGTGCAAGAAAACCCACTCTGCCCTCAAGCAAAAGTCCCTTCTACCTTTCACCCTCCACATGGAAATGAAAATTTCACCCTGTCTCTCTGGTTCTTTTGTTTTTCTCCATCGCTTTCACATCTTTCTTTCTCTCACTCTGCTTTTCCACTTGCCTCTCCCTCTGCCCTTTCAGTTCTGTTGCCACCCATAAGCACACTACTCAAGACCCACCCTCCCTGTGGTCTCCCCCACACTGCTCAGCATTTGCTCCATACATTTCTATTTGTGAAACGCTCTGGTTTATTTTTAAGACATTAAAGACACCATGTAATTGTGAGATGTTGTTGTGTTATTAAAACCTATTGCACAAACCCTAGTGCACCACATAACCAAAAGTAAATCTTGAGCAATCACCAGAATCTGCCCCATCGGTAAACTCCGTGATAATACAGGTATGAAGTGATTCCTCTGTTTTGTGCCTATTTAGTTGCTTCACATTTCATTTTTATGATCCATTTGGGAGATTAATTTTACTATATAGAATCAAATATGCATTAATGGGCCAGTGTATGGCTTTTGTGCAGTTTATTCAGTCTTTGAATTAACCTTGCAATCTAGTGATTTGGAATGTTAAGAGTCAAGCTCAAAGCTATTCAAATAATTAATGGAGAAAAAAAAATGTTACAAATTATAAAGACCTTTCTGTCATTATGTAAATTAGCTGGAGGCCACCTCACAAGCCGGAATAATGTCAAGAAATACTTACCATAACTAGGATTCTTGTGGAGGCTTTTGGCATTTTAGACAAAGTGTGAACTCAGTTGGCATGTATTGATTGCAATCACCGATGTTCACTGTGCTATGGCTCTGGGACAGAGAACTGACTGGTGATTTAAAAGGCCATAAATTCAACCAGAAGGTTCTGCACGAAAGGAGTAGAACAAAGAGAACATTTGACAATATGTCCATTTTATTATTCAGAGGAACTTTACCACATGATCCGTGGCCAATGTAACTGTGCAAAAAAAAGAAATTCATGCAAAGACTTTCCTTACCTCTCTGCAATGGGGCGAAGTTCTGAGGCAGTTAGAGATCAAACAGCAAATCCCACCCAGAAGGTGCAGTGGTGAAACTGGAGATTGAAATAACTCAAAGATTGAGACCCCAGTGATTATTTAAGAGCCAGAGTTTCTTTCTGGGAGCTGGTGTTAAACAAAATTCTTGGTGTTGTCAATGTTGACAGAGCCAACAAGCAGTGACGCTACAGTCAGAAAATAATATTTGCCCTGACTGCCATCTCTGAATACACTGGAAGGAATGATCAAGTGTTTTGGTGTGTCTCCCTGCTGGTGCCACTCTAGAAGTTACACTAAAGGGTTGTGCTTAATAAAAGGTAAGATGATCTGGTCATCTTCTCTTATTATTTTGGGACGTTGAGATGCTCTGATTGTAGATGGTAGGCAAGATGTGGTGGAGGTGATTTTGAGCAGCAAACATCTTGTCTCATTGCAACTCTTCTATATTGTTAGAGAAACAGGGTGAATCTGACTGAAAATTGATTTGGATTCAATGAAAAATGTCTGTCTGTAAATGTGTTAACAGATATAATGTGCTAATTCAGTTTTAATTATTACTTTTGGGAGCTGCAGCAAGGGTTCCAAGATTCCTGACATTTGATTGTAGGAATTTTCTGATGTTAGATCCTCGTTCTGCTCTAATCTGACAATCCAGAAGTTGCTAGGTAGTTGCACCAGTAGGCGTTATCATGCTCCAACTGCACTGCTGTCACTTGCTTTTTTCAGTTTTATGATTTCATGAGACCAAGCCTAGTTTATCGTCACTTGGTCATTGCCACAATCCACCTCATCTCTTTTTTTTTCTGTTTGTGCCTTTCTTGGAGCCAAAATCTTCTCCTTTGATTCAGTGACCGTTTGTTTATGTACTGGTGTTTAAGGGCACCGAGCAGTCTCAGTTGTAATGCTGTGCTTCAAAGAGGCTGGTGATCATGTGCGGGAGGTGAGTCGCACTTTCACTTCTATTTCGGGGCAAAGGCAAGAGGGCTCTTGTGGTGTGGTGGTAGTGTCCCTATGTCTGAGCCAGGAGACCTGGATTCAAGTCCCACCTGCTCAAGAGGTGTGTCATAGCATCCCTGCACAGGCCATTCGGAAATAGTTGGAACAAAGGCTCCTTTCCTAATGGCACTGTGGGGACACCTATGCAAATGGACCTGCAAGAGTTCAAATAGTGGGTCATCTCCACCATCTCGAGGGTGATTAGAGATGAGCGACAAGTTGTGCCAGCTGCAAACTGGGATAATGTTGGTAAATGCTTACCATTACTAGGAGTTTTATAGAGGGCTGTTGGTATTTTAGACAAAGAGCAAACTCAGTTGGAATGTGTTGATTGCAATCACGGACGTCCCCTATGCCATGATTCTCACGTTGCACGTGGAAATTCTATTCTGCGCTTTGTCGCAGTAGACTTTTTTTTATTCTCATGAAGGCTTTAGGGTCTGGATCCAGGGTGTTAGCAGCTCTACAATAATGTCACCTAAAACTGCAGACCAGCTCCAGGATGTCTGCAACCACCAGCAAATATCCAGGACTTCATCCAGGAGCTCATGTTACATCTTTAGACTGGAACCCCAGCAGGGTGTTCCGTGGGCTGGAGCATTTCAGCCAAGAAGTGAGGCTGGATAAGCTCGGGCTTTTTTCTTTGGAGCAAGATGGTGGAAGAGGGGCCTGCTGGAGGTGTCTAAGATTGTGAGGTGAATAGAAAGCAGCTGTGCCCCTCAGTCAAAGAGTCAAGAACAAAGGGGGCACACTTTGAAAGTGAAAGGCAGGAGGTTTATAGGGGATCTGAGGAAAATGCCCTCACTAAAATGTGGTGGGGTCTGGAATGCTCTACCTCAGAGGGTAGTTGTGGCAGGTAAGCTCACAGCCTTTGAAAAGTATTTGAAGTGTCATAATGTTCAGGGCTGTGGGCCTAGTGTGAGAAAGTGGGATTAGTGTGGGTAGTAGTGTATTTTTGTAGTACAGACACAATGGGCCAAATGGCTTCTTCTGCACTGAACAGAGATTCACAAATTTTTTCTCATAAAATGTGCCTTGAAGGTAAAGAGAGGATGCCCCTGACGTGGAATGAAGTTTTCTGGAGTGATGGATGATGACAATATGATACTGGTAAAGTAGAAAGAAATCAATGATATATGTATATATATGTATATACATATAGGGAGAGAGAGAGCGAGGATAACACAGAGAAAATGAAGAATCTTTGGATTGTACTAATTTTAAGTGAGTTGTAGAGGGGACAGGAGTAAAGTGGATGGGAGCAACCCAAAAAGACAAAGAGTAATAGGGATAGAGGAGTAGCAAAAGTGAGGCAATGTTGTAAAAGTTGGGGTGATTGGTTCATATATTAGTCTTCCGATATCCTTCAAGTCAGTTCAATTTTTATTTTAGGACGATATTGATAATCCTGGGGTAAGGATCACTTTAATGAGGCTTTTCAAGTATTGCATCTCGGTTAAGATCTCCCATTGATCTTGAATCTCATTATGATTTATTTTTCAAATGTGACATGCTGAAATAAGTCATTTTACTCAGAGTGTGTAGTTAAAGCATGTGAAATTTGCCAGCATATGGTGTGGTGGATGTGCAGCATGGATACAGTTAAAGAAACTTTGTGCACTTTTAAAACACTCTGTGGGAAATATAATGTTAGAAAGCGACATCTTCAATTGAAATGAGTTCACAAATGAGAGAATATAAAAAAGCAAAACCACAATCATTGGGATATTTCCTATGATATTGTGGGCAAACTTCCCCAAAACCACAGAACTTCCTGAATTCCTGTGAAGATTAGGGAAAGGCAGAGGAGGAACACCTGAGAGAAGAATGATGAAGTAAATTGAATCAGATTGAATCACAGGACCACACATTTTGCTCAGACTATGTAATAAGTAGTGTGTAAGAGTGACACTAAACTGGATAATCAGGGTACAAAATAACAGCCGTCATTAACAATATAATTGCTGAGCAACTGAAGTGAGGTCTCACTGTGATCCGTTGTATGGAATTACAGAGCAATGGTGCTGAACTCTGTTCCACATACACTGACCAAAAGTTAAAAATCTGACTGTTTTCTGACTTGTCTTTCAGGCTTTACACGTTTTTTAACTGCTTGTATCAAACTCTCCCCAATCAGGCTGTTAAATCTGCTATGAATGTGAAGTGAATCAGAGGAGGAAGTGGTGAAGTGGCGATGCCAATGGGCCCAGGCTAATGTTCTGGGGACATGGCTTCAAGTCCCACCACGGCTGATGGCAGCCAGACTCAATAAAATCTGGAGACAGAAAACTCATCCAGTGTGATGGGCAGCACAGTGGTTAGCACTGTTGCCTCACTGCACCAGGGACCCAGGTTCAGTTCCAGCCTCAGGAGACTGTGTCGAGTTTGTACATTCTCCCTGTGTCAGTGTGGGTTTCTTCCGGGTGCTCTGGTTTCCTCTCACAGTCCAAAGATGTGCAGGTTAGGGTGGATTGGCCATGCTAAATTGCCCATATTGTCCAGGGATGTGCAGGCTAGGGGGATTAGCCATGATAATTGTGGGTTTACAGGTATAGGCTGGGAGTTGTTCTTTGGAGGGTCAGTACAGACTTGATGGGCCAAATTGCCCTTCTGCACTGTAGGGATCCTATGAATAAGGGAAGAATTAGCCAAAAGCTTTTGACAAAATATGGCTGGTACTTTGTCAGTTGGATTAGGACACCATCTTGAAAAACTGTAATGGGATTGTTATTAGGGTGTCTGAGATTAAGTGAAATATATGGGCAGGCAGGTGGGATAAGTTTAGAATGGTATCATGGTCAGCACAGACATTTATTCCTGTGCTGTACTGTTCTATGTTCTATCTTATGTTGAAATAGCTCTTAGCCTGAAGTAAGGGGCAATTCCTGCTTGTTAACATGACTATTGTATCTTGTCGACCTTATACAAGATGGTTTGGAGAGCAGGACCTCTCTTATTTCCTGTTCAGATCGTAGCTGATGTACGCATTTGTGGAACTGCTATTTTCACTTTGTTACAATGGAGATGGAACCCAGAACATTCTGCTCTAATATTCATACCTCAGTCTGTGGCTTGTCAAGCTTGAATCCTGTAGGTGCAAAGGTTTGGAAAAGGTTGGAGCATGTCATTAAAAGAGGTTAGATTGTAGGACAACCGTTATCTCATTGAATGGCCGAACAGGCTCAGAGGGACCAAATGGCCTCCTCCTGTTCTTACATTCTAATTTTTAGCACTCTGCTGCACTGGTATATAAACTTTAAACCTGAAAACACCATGGTCTTTTCATGCCAGTAATTAGAATACACGCTAATTAGTGAGAACATGGACTGATATTTTCCACTCGGCTTTTGAGGTTTCTTGGCTCACAAGATCTTTGTTCATCTGCAACCAGTATTTCAAAGAAGAGGATTGATTGAACTGGCTGATATATTGTTGCTTTTGAATTGATCCTATTGAATGGTGGAGCAGGCCTGAGGGGCCAAACGTTCTTGTTTCCTGTTCCTATTTCTTGTGCTCTTATGGTCAAATGACAAATTGCCTGTTATCAGAAGGTGGACAAATCACCAACTTGTCTTCAAGCTATAAGGAGATAGATTTGGTTCTTAAAGCCAAAGGAATCAAAGGATATAAGGAGAAAATGGGAACAGGGCACTGAGTTGGATGATCCTAACTACTTTAGGGCTGATCTCTTTCACTTCGTTATGGCTTTTTGATTTATGTGAAAACTGCTTCAGAAGGAGATTTCGCTCAGCCCCATTGTGTGTTAACACAAAAAGTGAAGGTTGACTGGGATTCCCTGAGAATTGAGTGCATTCCCAAATCCGACAAAGAACGAAGGCAAAACACTCACTTTGTTCTTGTTTTGTTTGCAGGAGTTTGAGAATAATGAGGGAGAGGATTACACAGGAGAATTCTCACCCCACACCACTTCCTCGTCACAGAATGGACCCGAGGTTTATATCCTTCCACTCACAGAGGTCTCATTTCCCGTGTCAAACCAGCCATCTGCAAGACCAGGTAAACAGGCCCACATTTCTTTGTGAATAATGGCTATGACAATTAAGGTTCTCTAGGATGATTCAATCCAATAAAAATCTGGGATTAGGAGTCTAATAATGACCGTGAAACCATTGCTGATTGTCAGAAAAACCCATCTGGTTCACTAGTGTCCTTTAGAGAAGGAAATCTGCCATCCTTACCCGGTCTGGCCTACATGTGACTCCAGACCCACAATAATGTGATTGACTTCAACTGCCCCCTGTGCAATTAGAAATGGGCAATGAATATTGGCCTGGAGTGACATCCATGTTCTATGAATGAACAAAAAAAAAATTCCTAATGTGGAGGGATTGTAGTATGAGCAAAGGTTGGACAGTTTGGGACAGTACTCACTGGAGTTTATGAGAGGTGATCTCATTGAAATGTATAAGATTCTTAAGAGGCTTTACAGGGTAAAGGAGTGCCAATTTAAGGCTAAGCTGAGGAGAAATTTCTTCTCTTAGAGGGTTGTCAGTCTTTGGAATTCCTTGTCACAGAGAGCTGTGGGGGCAGAGTTGTCGTGGTATGTTTAAGGCTGAAATAGATAGATCCTTGACCAACAAGGGCGTCAAGGATTACAGGGGAGGATTGTCACATCAGCCATGATCCTATTGAATGGCTCGAGGGGCTGAATGGTCTCCTTGTGTTCCTATTTCTTATGATACGAGAAGGTGAACAAATGACCGACTTGTGTTCAAGCTATATGCAGATAGATTTGGCTCTTAGAGCTAAAGGAATCAAAGGAAATAGGGAGAAAATGGGAACAGGGGACTGATTTGGATGATCAGCTGTGATCATATTGAACATTGTAGGAGACTTGAAAGGCTGAATGGCCGACTCCTGCTCCATTTTTCCATGTTTATTTAAATCTTAATGCTGTCTGTGATTGGGCACTTACCAAGGACCAAAGCCTTGTTTGGGGATTCTAAAATAGAACAGTTTGCCCCACTATCCAGCACCCCGATTGCTTCCTCCTGCTGATAACTGGGTTTCGAGCTCACTGTCAACTCTCTCTCTCTTCCTGACCCAAACTAGCTGTGAGCAATCCAATAAAAGAGCCACCATTTCTCTTGAATTGAGACGCCGAAGTCACTGAGCCTATTACAACAGAAAGGCACAATCCCAGATGCCTGTTGGGTTGTGAAATACTGATCTAGTCAAGGAGAAATAACTGGTCACTATTCACGATCCACCATGCCTGTCAGGGTCATAGCCTGGTGAAAGTTACCTCCAAAATCTGCGAAAAGGTGCTGTCTTTGGAAACGAAATGAAGAGCAAATTGATTTATTTTTAAAAGGGCAAATTAGCAATTGGATTCCAAGAACTTTTGTTTCTCCCTCAATGCTTTTTGTTAATGATTAGAGAAATTTTCCTCCTGACATCTTTTATTTTGCTTTTACTGGGCCAACCAAACAAGCTAATACAACAGCTTGTCAGTCTAACAGAATGAAACTTCAGTGCAATGCTGTTGGACTGAGAACAAAAAAATGTTCTAGGGGGTTTTTGGCACCCAGGATCTTGCAGAACCTTATCTGCATCGATCCAGAATCGGCCACTCAGCCCTTCAAGCCTGTTCTACCATTCAATGGGATCATGGCTGATCTAATTAGTTCACATTCTTGCCTATCCTTGTTAGCTTTCACCCACTTGCTTTATGAAGAATCAATCTACCTCTGCTTTAAAAATCTTCAAGGCCTTTTGGGGAAGTGTCTTCCAAAGGCTCATGATCCTATCAGAAGGAGAAGAATATTTTTCCATTTGTTTTTGAAGGGCTTTTAGCCCCTAGAGAAATTTGGGGTGATTTTACAGAGCTATACATCACTGGGTGTAAATATCACAGTGTGGGTGGAGTTAGAACACTCTGGCAGAGCCTCGCTCGAAGACACACTGAAATGTGAGACTCTCTGAAAGACACGCAGAGTACACATGGACTTAAAGGCTCAAAGAAGATGATTCGTTCTTGCTAATGGTATATGTTCACGATGTACAATTGTGGTCAGTTTGAAGGTATAATAGATATAATGCTATTTTGATGTTCAAGCCTGAAGACTGTCTGTAACTTTGCTCTCTCCATGATGAGTCTGCCTCAAACCCAAACACAAAGTGTGGCATTGAGCACGTGGTATCCAAAGTGGGATTCACCACTGTAACTGTTGGAAAGAATTTTGCACCATTGGAACAGATGGTGGGAGGGTAAGCAGTGAGGATGATGCAGAGATGCTTCAATGTGTTTTGGGCAAGTTGAATGAGTGGGCAAATGCATGGCAGATGCAGTATAATAAATGTGAGGTTATCCACTTCGGTAGCAAAAACAGGAAGGCGGATTATTATCTGAATAGCTATAGATTGGGAAAATGACGGTGCAATGAGATGTGGGTGTCCTTGTACACCAGTCACTGAAAGTTAAATTTCAGGTGCAACTGTTGGTCATGAAGGCAGGTAGTATATTGGTCTTCATAGTGGGAGGATTCCATTCAGAAGTAGGGATATCTTGCTGCAATTATACAGGGCCTTGGTGAGACCACACCCGGAGTATTGTGTGCAGTTTTGGTCTTCTTATCTGAGAAAGGATGCTATGGCTATAGAGACAGTGCAACTGATTCCTGGGATGGCAGGGCTGACATATGAAGCCTAACTGGATTGATTAGGACTATACTCACTACAGTTTAGGAGAATGAGGGGGATCTCATAGAAATCTGTAAACTTAAACAAGACTAGCCAGGGCAAATGCAGAAAGGATGTCCCTGATGACCAGGAATCTAGAACCAGGGGTCACAGTCTTAGGGTTTTAGGACTGAAATGAGGAGAAATTTCATCACTCAGAGAGTGGTAAGCCTTTGGAATTCTCTGTCACAGAAAGTGGTTGAGGCTAAAACATTGAATGTTTTCAGGGAGGAGTTGGATATCGTTCTTAAGGCTAAAAGGTTCAAAGGATGTGGAGAGAATCAGATCCTAGGAAATGAGGCAGACCAAGTGGAAAACATCGAGTGGTAAAGCATTTGGGGAATAGTGATCATAATACAGTAGGGTTCAATATTAAGTTGGAAAAGGATTTTAAAAAAGTCTAAAACTAAGATTCCAGATTGAAAAAGGACAGATTTTAGGAGTCTAACATTTCAATTGGAGTAGGTTGCTTAGAAATGCATTTCAGTGAATGAAACAGGGGATGAAAAATGGGAGACTTTCAAAAGAGAGATGAATAGAATGCAGGCTAGGTACATACCCATGAGAAATAAATATGGGGTATCCAATGCTAGTGTAGACTGGATGATTGAGCATATTGATGAGAAAAAAAGGAAGATAAAGTGGGCATATGATGCATACCTGAATCATAATAGCACGACCATAATAATCAGGAAGACTATCTCAAATGCAAGAGAGGCTAAGGCTGGAATAAGGGAGGCTAAGAGGAAGCATGAGAGAAAGGATGGCAGACTGTGCTAAAACAAATAGTAAAATGTTCTTCAAATCTATTAACAGGAGAAGATGATAGATTCTCTGAACCAGGATTCTCGGAACTGCTGTAGTAGCTTCTTGTATGCATTGCTGTGGAAGGATAGAGTGGGGCCCAGAAGGAACAAGCAAGTTAGGCTGCTCACTGGAGCTAAGGACATAGCAGAGGTACTAAATGAGTACTTTGCTTCTGTCTTTACCAAATTAGAAAATGGTGACAATGGCCCAGTTGAAAATATGGGTGTTCAGTAACTGAGCAGTATAGTGATAGATAAAAAAGAGGTCCTAAAAAGACTGGCAGCACTCAAGGTAGAGAGGGGATGCATCCGAGATTGCTGAGATAGGTAAGGGAGAAGACTATGGAACCGTTGGCAGAAATTTTCCAAGCTTCTCTGAACATCGGATAAGCCCCAGGGGACTGGAGGATCGCAAATGTGAGACTGTTGTTTAAGAATGGGGCAAAAGATAGCCCGGGAAACTACAGACCTGTCAGCTTGACATCAAGAGTGGGAAAAGTGATGGAGGCCATAACACAGGATAAGATAAATATACACTTAGAGAAAGATAAGTTAATACTAGACAGTAAACACGGCTTTGTCAAGGGCAGGTCATGTCTGACAAATTTATTTGGGTTCTTTGATGAGGTGACATAGGTAGTGGATGAGGTTAGTGCTGTGAATCTGTACATTTTGACTTTCAGAAAGCATTTGATCCAGTCTAACATAGCAGGTTGCTTAGCAAATTGAAATGCCTGGGATTGATGGGTCCTTGGCAGCATGGATTAGAAGTTGCGAAAAGAAAAGAAACAGAAGGAAGGCAGAGATGGGCATTTCTCAGACTGGAGATGAATTGAAAATGGTGTTCTACAGGGATCGGGGTGTTGGGACCCGTGCTTTTTCTGATTTATTAAAACAATTTGAAGACGGGTGTTGAGGGCAAAGTCTCCAAATTTGCAGATGATACTAAGCTAGGGATAATAGTCAATTGAGTGGATGGTACTGAACAACTTCAGAGGGACATCGACAAGATGGCCAAATGGGCAGGTACCTGGCAGATAAGTTTCAATGCAGAGAAATGTGAGGTAATGCATTTTGGTAGAAGAAACATGGAGGGACAATATAGGCCCAATGGTACAACTTTGAGGGTAGAACAGGAGCAGAGGCACCTTGGGTCCATGATTCTCTAAAGGTGGCTAGACAAGTTGAAACAGTTCTTAAGAAGGCTTATAGGATTCTTGGGTTTATAAATAGAAGTATAATGTATAAAAGCGAGGAAGTAATGCCACGCCTCTACCACATCTGTGGTATTGTGTTCAATTCTGGGCACCTAATTTAAGGAAGGATGTTAAAGCCCTGGAGAGAGTACAAAGGAGATTTACTGGAATGATACCAGGAATGAGGGATTTTAGACATAAGGAAAGATTAGCAAAATTGGGCTTATTCTCCTTGGAGCAGAGAAGATTCGGAGGTGACCACAGTGAGGTGTTCAAAATAATGAACACTTTTGACAGGGTAAAGAAAGATATTCTGTTTCCACTAGTTGGTATGTCAGTAACTAGGGGCCACAATTTCAAGACTGTCAGCAAGAGAGTTAGGAGTGAGATGAGGAGAAACTTCCTCACTCAGGGAGTTATCAGGATTTGAAATGTGCCACCTTGGGGAGTGGTGGAGGCAGATTCCCCAGGAGGTTTCAAAAGAGAGTGGGGTATATATTTGGAAGTGGTGACTTTAGAGGGTTACAGAACGGGAATCTCTTTTGGGAGCTGGTACAGGCATGAAAGGTCAAATGGCTCCATCTATACTGTAAAATTCCATGCATTTCCTTAAAAATCCAGAAAAGTTAATGGAAATGCAATGGAATAGATTCTGGTGGAGACTTGTGTTATACTTAAAAAAAAATGTCGGGTGAAAGACTTGAACGTGATCACAGCCATTTTCCCCAATGTTTAGGAGTGACATACTCTCCTCTTGATGTCCTTCAAAACGAGTATGAAATTATTCACACAAATCCCCACACCAGGATTCTCTGAACTGCTGTAGTAGCTTCTCATGTGCATTGCTGTGGAAGGTACAGACTGATGAATGATGATTGGTGTACCGGTGGCAAAATGTAGTAATAATCTGATGTCCTGCTGGAATAAGCCGAATAATGTGAAACACAAAGACAATGTATTTTGCTTCTGTTCCTAGCCTAACGTAATCCATTATTCACTGGTTACATAATGCAAGTATGCGGCCCTTCCTAAAAACAAAGCAGGTTGCTATGCAACAGGGTTCCTCACATGGCACTTTCATGGTGCTGGCAGTTTCTCAGAGATAATCCCACTCAGAAAAGAAACAAGACCGAGAGGGGTATGGATTTAAAGTGATGTGCAAATGAAACAAGTTTGACGTGAGAAAAATCTTTTTCACCCAGTGAGTGGTCACTGCCTGGAAATGGGGTGGAGGCAGGTTCAATTGAAACAGTCAAGAGGGGCATTAGATGGTATGTGGGGAAAAGGCAGAATTTTGGCACTCCGTCATAGAACCAGTGCCAGTACGATGGGCCAAATGGCCTCTTTCTATGCTGTAACGATTCTGAGTCTGTGTGATAAAGATTGGGAGGGATGTCACCATCACCCACTATCATGGACCACCTGCCATCCGATTACAGAGCACCTTTTCCAGAACCTGAGACTCAAACTGGCCAGGAATTAATTTAGAGAATCCAAAAGGAGCATTTATAGTCAGCTGAGAAGATAAGCAAATAAAATAAATCATGTTTTAAATCATTTATCATAACTGCCTTGCAAAATTTTAGGCTCTTAGTATTTTGTAAATTTATGTTGCCATTCCATATATTTGCAAAATGACACTTCGATTTGCTAAACCTTTCACATTTCCTATAACTTTGAACCCAGGATGTTTCCGCTTCCTTAACATGTTCAGGAGGTTTCATTGAAAACTGCTCTTAGACAATGAATCTTTCCATGTTTCATCTTATGTACTTCAACAACATCAAAATAAACTCTTAAACTGCCTGTCAGTTTTCTAATCGTACACTTAAAGGTAATTTTCAGGACTATCACAGATATAAAAGGGACAGTGGCACACATTTTGTGGCACTAATGCGTCGTTGCCCCCCCGAAACTGACAGGAGCTTCTGGAGTCTATATGGGACACAGTTAAACACATCAATCCAGAGGTTTGTCCTTGACCTTGCATTTCAGAAGAAGGTACCTTGCTAAGTCTCCCTAGCCTGCAATTAATTGAAAATCTTGAAATCTATTACATCATTAGTCTCATCCTGATGCCCATCTAAAATGTTAAAACTTTTTGATATTGTTGATGTGTAAGTGGGTTTTGAGCAGGTACTAAGTTCATAACTATTGGTAAATATCCTACCTGGTACTAAAACAAAACTAATGTTACATTTGTGCAATGTCAAAATTCTCCATTATGATGAATTCAACATACAAATTCTATTTTAAGGTTTATTTGTCATATTTCAGCTTTAATCCCACGTGCACATCCCAATTGTTTATTTCACAGTCTGCAAAGTGATATTAAAATGAAAAGGATAATCATAACTTTTAACTTCCTGGTTTGCTGTCAGTAAGAATGCTTCAATGAGATTGGCTGATTGTCTTTGCCCTTTGACGTCACTGCTGCTGGATGCCAGAAGATCCCTTGGTTTGGTGACAGATTCTAACTAAAGTTGAAAAAGGTTAATTTATGTCATATGGATCAATAAATCTTCTTGGGCAGCTTTTCTTTGTAGTCATCAGTGAGTGTCATTGACTGCTATCTTATGGGATCTCATCCAGTGTAGAGAAGCATAATGAGTGAGGCTGTCAGGCAGGTGAACATTGTGGTGGATTTGACAATCTCCTTTCACATCTAGGACTTCTAACCTGCCCAAACCTATGTATCTGGCTATAAAACATTTATCAGGAATGAGCTCAGGTAGCCTTCACCCAGTTATGATTTCTCATGCATTAGCAATCTCACTCTGATGCTGTGGAAGAGCCGTGCTGGCTCCCCACTGAGTGTTTCTCTGTGATCAGGGCCAAGGCACGCTGGTTTTAGCGTAGAGCGAATTTAACTGCGTGTACGTTGTGCTGAATTCACCTGCTGCTCCTGGATACCCAAAACGGAAAGATTCCTCCTCAAGAAACACAAAAATAAAAAAGAATGTGTTACTATACTTGGCGGGCATATTGAGTCACAGCTTACAAGAAACCAGTACTGAACCTTGAATATGCAGAGGATCCATGGTCTCTGCTCTAGAACTTCCTATGACCAATACAACTTCAAAATGCAAACATGCCCACAGATCCTCAGGCCTGTGTTCCGTCAGTGGAACTTTACTGCAGCGATATACTGTGTTTTTTTAAAAAATCCACGTTATAACTGTACATTGGAAGTAATTTATCTGCTCCGTAATGATTTCAATGTAAATCACAGGTTTTCACAATTTTCTATACCACTTGTCCTATTTGTTCCTGTCAGATCTATTTATACTTTCAATCTGTTTGCACAGTCCTCTCACCCTGAAACAGCAAGGGTGATGTATCACACATTGTAGAAATGGCAAACGAGAAACGTTGACATATTACATAAAAGACAATGACACATCAGAAGGTAAATTATTAATTGGTGTGAAGAGAATCTTCTTTTGTTTTTTTTCTGTTTTATCTTTCTCTGGTTCATCAATGCCACTATGATCATTGCTCCTCTGAAATTCCCTTTCTTGTTTCATCTCCATTCCATGATTATACAGTACTGACTCCTTTTGTTTCTTATTTTATTGGAATGAAAACATCACTGACTGACTACTCAATCTTTCCCAGCACATTTCCTCCCTCAGTCTTTCCCTTCTTCCTTCAGTCTTTACAGGTCTTTAAAATTAAGTCTGCTGCCACTCAGTCTCTGCTAGTAAAAGCAAAATGCTGTGGACGCTGGAAATCAGAAATAAACACAGAAAATGCTGGAGAAACTCAGCAGGTCTGACAGTGTCTGTGGAGAGAGAAACAGAATAAACGTTTTGAGTCCAGAATGACTTGTGGGTGGCATGGTGGCTCAGTGGTTAGCACTGCTGCCCCACAGTGCCAGGGACCCGGGTTTGATTCCACCCTCGGGTGACTGTCTATGTGGAGTTTGCATGTTCTGTCTGTGTCTGTGTGGGTTTCTGCTGGGTGCTCTGGTTTCCTCCCTCAGTGCAGGTTAAGTGGTCTAGTCATGGTAAATGTGGGGTTGTAGGGTGAGATGCTCCCCAGAGGGTTGGTGCAGAATTGATGGGCTGAATGGCCTCTATCTGCACTGTAGGGATTCTACGACTCTTTATCAGAACTTCAGGAAAAGAAGAGGCAAACTGGACATGAGACATTGATTCTGTTTCTCTCCCACAGATGCTGGCAGACCTGCTGAATTTCTCCAGCATCCTCTGTCTTTGTCTCAAATTCTGTTACTTAGAACTATACAGCACAGAAGGAAACCATCATTGTACCTCCTCTTAAAAAGAGGTATCCCATTAGTCCCATGGCCTTTCTCTTTCCTAAAATGCTGCAATTTGTTTTCCCTTCCAAGTATTTGATTTATTCTGGATGCTGTTTGTGTAAAAGTTGCCTCAATGAAACAGTGATTGTAATTTATCAGCAATTCCTTGACTGAGAAATCCATTGGACAGAACATGAAAGATGCAATATATTTGAAGGTAATTTCTCTTGATGCCTACATTACAGGCCTTGGACTTTCACATAACTTGATTCTTTTTAAGCCTTACACTGTCTACTATTTGTGCTTCAACACTGAGCAACTGAACATTCTTTATCTATTCATGAGAACAAAGCAGAAAGCATGCAATCAATTCCTAGCATATCAGGGTGTATTATTTAAAGAAAATTAAAATAAAGTGTGATCAATTTTGCTGAAAGGAATGCATTTTAATGGATTTTAATACACTTGCATTACTGAGCGTCAACATAATATATGCTTTGCAAAAATAAAAACGTTTCGAACTATAATGTCATAGTCTGTTCATCTGTAATGTACAGTAGCTGTTTGTTGAACGCTTCAGAAGCTCTTGTTTTGTTTATTCACCCTCCTCCTGGAAAGATCAGTGTGAACCATTGGAAGGATTTATAAGATGATCAGCAGACTGACAGGTGCAATGTGACTGCTCTGGCAATTGTTATACAACCCATAACTTTAGTTGGAGGTATTTTTGTGCTCATAGAATCTATGGTTCAAAGAGCAACCACCCACTTCTATCAGATACAGGTTTTCTGTTGCATCCCCACCCATAATTCAGGGCCATTTGCTGGGACACTGTGGTGTGGAATTCTGGATTCAGCAGCGTGGGGTAAGGCTACCAGTGAGCAGGACAGTCAGCATCTGTGGAGAGAACAGGGAGATGATTTGTGCAAAAGCTATGTTAAGTATCTTGATAAAAGGCACAGTGCATTTGGTTAGTAAAGTAGTTAGAGCACTTATAAAGAGAAAATGTCTACTTTTATGCTTCAGGCCTTTGATGCTGGACTACATAATCTCCAATACCAAATTTTAATTTAAATTTTCAAAGCTTCGTTTTGGGTTTTTCTTTCATTACAGTGTCCCTTTAAAGAGCTGTCTCCTGTTTCTTTGGTTTAATTTGAGTCCGTTACTTTCACCAGAATAGTATAGAGAAACTGTTCATTGTTTATTTCAAGTAATGTAAAGACAGACTATCTCCTGGTGTGTGTCTAGCCCTCTGTGACTGGTGGACACTGCAGGGGACTGCAGTGCATAATCAAGACCAAATTTCAAGTTTCATTTGTGATTTGACACTTGTTACACTGTCCCCTGTCATATTTTAGTTTGACTTTATTTGGTTTCGTTGTGTTGCGATCCCAACTGATGGTAATATCAGACACGTCAGATACAGAACGAAACCTGGCTTGATAGATTGTAATTTTTCCTGCATTTGGTTATTATGGTAGTTAGTCACTAAACATAGTCACAGAAAGCTGCCAAAGTTCTTTTAATATTATAAAACACAATTTTTTCACACAAATAGAAAATTCAAACAATGTGTGCATAAATGTAAGTCAATCTGAAAAAGTATAACATAAATAGCAAATACATAGAGTCAATCTTTTTCCTAACAATATCCTTTCGAGATACTCAATCCCAGATAATAACACTACCATCCTAATCCTTTAATTATATACTAAACAAAAGGTAAAGAACTGCAGATGCTGGAAATCTGAAACAAAAACAGAAATAGTTGGAGAAACTCAGCAGGTCTGTGGAGAGAAAGCAAAGTTAACATTTCTGAAGAAAGATCACAGGACCCGAAATATTAACTCTGATTTCCCTCCATAGATGCTGCCAGTCCTGCTGAGTTTCTCCAGCTCCTTCTGTTTTTTGTGTCTTTCATTATGTGCTTAGCTTCCCAAATTCCTTCTTGGATAGCTGAAAACAGATTAAGACCGTGTTTTTTCCCCCAAACCAGTATTTTGTATTCATTTTTGTGGTAGAAGGCACTAAAACATCCCAAAGGCTAACAGGTAAGCAAGGTACTAAGGGGAGAAAAGATCGTATAACAGTCTCTCTCACAAGGGACACAGTATTTGACAAACTAATGTGACCAAAGGCAGACAAGTCACCAGGACTTCATGGCCTGCATCCAAGGGTTTTAAAGATAGTGGTGCAGAGGTGGTGGAGGAGTTGATCAAAATACTCGAGAACTCATTGGATTCCATGAGGGTTCCGGTCGATTAGAAAGATACCTCAGTTTAAGAAGGGAGCAAGACAGAAAGCAGGAAACTGTGGGCCAATTAGCCTATCATCTGTTGTTGGGAAAATGCTACAGTCCATTATTAAGGAAGAAATAGTAAGACATTTAGAAAAGCTTAATGCAATCAAATAGAGTTAACCTGTTTTGTGAAAGCAAAATCACGTGACAAATTTGCTAAAAGTCCTTTGAGGATATCACAAACACTGTTGATAAAGGGGATCCAATAGATGTAGTGAGACAAAGATGGAAATTGCTGGAGAAACTCAGCAGGTCTGGCGGCATCTGGGGGAAGAAAGCAGAGTTAACATGATGAGTCCAGTGACTCTTCATCAGAACTGTTGATGAAGAATCACCGGTCTCGAAATGTTAACTCTGCTGTCTTCCCCCAGATGCCGCCAGACCTGCTGAGTTTCTCCAGCAATTTCTGTTTTCATTTCAGATCTCCAGCATCCGCAATTCTTTGTTTTATTATAGTCAATGTAGTGTGTTGGATTTCCAGAGGGTATTTGATAAGGTGCCATGTAAAAGGCCATTGCACAGGATGCAAGCTCAAGGCGTTGGGAGTAATGTATTCGCAAGCATTGGGGATTGGTTAAAACACATAAGTCAGAGAGCTGGGACTGATGTCCTTTTTGTGTTGAGAAGCTGTAACAATTGGAGTGCCACAAGGATCAGTCATAGGGCCTCGGTTAATTATTATCTATATTAATGACTAAGAGGAGGGGGCAGAGAGCAGTTTATCTAAATTTGCTGTGAATAGACAAATATGTGGGAGGGCATGTTCTGACAACAATATAAGGAATCCACGTGTATTATAGATAGGTTGAGTGAATGGGCAAAATGTTGGTAGCTGGAGCTCAGTGATGGAATGTGTGAGGTAATACAGTTTGATGGGAAGAATCATAAGGTAGACTATTCTTTAAATGGATAAAGACTTCAAAATATGTTCAGGACAGAGAATTCTAGGTGTTGTGCGAGAAACACAAGATTTTAACCTGCAGGTGCAGCAAATAATTAAAAAGGCAAATTGAGTTTTGGTCTTTATTGCAAGGGGTCGAAGTTTAAAAGCAGGGAAATTGTGTTACAACTGTACAGGGTGTTGGGGAGGCCACAGCTGGAGGACTGTGTTAAGTTTTGGTAAGGAAGGATATACTGACATTAGGGACTGAGAAAAGGTCACCAGAACCGAAACATTGACTCTAATTTCTCTTCACAGATGTTTCCAGACCTGCTGAGCTTTTCTAGCAACTTCTGTTTTTGTTTCTGATTTACAGCATCTGCAGTTCTTTTGGTTTTTATTTACTGACTTTTGGTGTTGGTTAGCTCAGTTGGCTGGACAGCCAGCTTTCAATGTAGTGTGATACAAACAGTGCATCTGCTAAGGTTACCTCGAGGGTCCCACCTACTCAGCCTCTCTCCTCACCTCCTTCATGGTGACCTTCAGGTTAAACCCAAAACCGTCATCTCTCTGTACTGAGAGAGTGGGACTAGGGTGTCTTTACTTTTACTTTGGAGCAGTTCAAAAGAGAGTCACTAGGCTGATTCCTGGAACGAAGGGATTGATCAAAAACAGCTAAATAGGCTGGGCCTTTATTCATTGGAGTTTAGAAGAATGAGGGGTGATCTTATTGAAACATATAAGATAGAGCTTGACAGGGTAGATGTTGAGAAGATGTTTTCACTTGGGGGAAAATGTCAGACTAGGGACATATACAGAATATGGGGCTGCTTATTTAAAACTGAGATGTGAAGGAATTTGTTGTCCCAGACGATACTGAATGTTGGAATTCTCCAACCCAGAGAGTTGTGGAGGCTGGATCGCTGAAAGTATTTAAAGAAGGAGGTAGATAAATTTTTGAAATATCAGGGGAGAGGACCTGGCATGAAAGAAGAGTTGAGGCAGATCAGACGTGATCATTTGGAGTGAGAAGCTGAATGGCCTACTCCTATTTCTTATATTCTTATGATGTGAACAGAATCAAATTAAACTGCCAAAGCTTCCTGATCATTTGTTTATTCTGTAGGTCATAAACTCAGCAGTATAAATGCTACATCAATTAATATCACATATATCTGCCAAAGCCTTTGCTAGGTCACATGCTCTCTTTGAAGTGATGTATTTAGGCCATTTTTCCAAATGATTGTGTGACCTCTTAATACAAAGTTACCTGCACAGAACAAAAACCATATGCCTCAATTTTAAAACCTAAATGATGATAGTGTATACTATACAACTTCATCACAATTGGTATTTAAAATAGAATAGAATACAATATCCTTTTATTGTCACATATGCTGCATTGTAGGAGTACAGAGAAAAGCTTTTACAATGTCTGCCTTCTTATGGTGACATCTTAGGTACAAGTACCTAGGTACAATTCTTGGTAGTGGAATAAAAGTAATTGCATTACTTTACAGAGTTGAAAAATAAGTTAAAAATAGGACATCATTAAAGGGTTGACATTAAAGTAAGGTAGGAAATTTCTGACCTCCCACGCCAGACCCCAGTCCAACAGCCATCCCTGCTCGGCTCCAAACCCCAGTCCACTCCATACCAGCACTCAGCGGCTCCAAAGTAAGTTCCAGGACCTCCTCCCCCGCGCCGGTCTCTGGCTGGGACTCGCTGCCTGTACGCTGCTCTGGACCTGTTTCCCCATGCTGCTCTGCGGCTCACAGCCCACGCACTGTAACAAGGCTCACAGCTTGCACTGTACCAGGGCTCACAGCCCATGCGCTGTACCAGGGCTCACAGCCCCTGCACTGTACCAGGGCTCACAGCTCGCGCT
>NC_063354.1:8819203-8820036 GCF_021869965.1 Rhincodon typus
TCGCGCTGTTCCAGGGCTCACAGCCCCTGCACTGTACCAGGGCTCACAGCTTGCGCTGTCCCAGGGCTGACAGCCCCTGCACTGTACCAGGGCTCACAGCTCACGCTGTTCCAGGGCTCACAGCCCCTGCAGTGTACCAGGGCTCACAGCTCGGGCTGTTCCAGGGCTCACAGCCCCTGTGCTGTTCCAGGGCTCACAGCCCCTGCACTGTACCAGGGCTCACAGCGCCCGCACTGCACCAGGGATCACAGCTCGCGCTGTTCCAGGGCTCACAGTCCCTGCACTTTACCAGGGCTCACAGCTTGCGCTGTACCAGGGCTCACAGGCCCTGCACTGTTCCAGGACTCACAGCCCCTGCGCTGTACCAGGGCTCACAGCCCCTGCACTGTACCAGGGATCACAGCTTGTGCTGTTCCAGGGCTCACAACCCCTGCACTGTACCAGGGCTCATAGCTCGCACTGTACCAGGGCTCACAGCTCGCGCTGTTCCAGGGCTCACAGCCCCTGCACTGTACCAGGGCTCACAGCCCCTGCACTGTACCAGGCTCACAGCCCACACACTGTACCAGGGCTCACAGCTCGTGCTGTTCCAGGGCTCACAGCCCCTGCACTGTACTAGGGCTCACAGCTCGCACTGTTCCAGGGCTCACAGCTCGTGCTGTTCCAGGGCTCACAGCTTGCGCTGTTCCAGGGCTCACAGCCCCTGCACTTTACCCGGGCTCACAGCTCGCGCTGTTCCAGGGCTGACAGCCCCTGCACTGTACCAGGGCTCACAGCTCGCGCGGTTCCAGGGATCACAGCCCCTGCACTGTACCAGAGCTCACAGCTTACGC
>NC_063354.1:8820046-8820234 GCF_021869965.1 Rhincodon typus
GCGGCTCCAGGGATCACAGCCCCTGCACTGTACCAGAGCTCACAGCTCGCGCTGTTCCAGGGCTCACAGTCCCTGCCCTTTACCAGGGCTCACAGCTCGCGCTGTTCCAGCGCTCGCAGCCCCTGCACTGTACCAGGGCTCGCAGCCCCTGCACTGTACCAGGGCTCACAGCTCGCACTGTTCCAGGG
>NC_063354.1:8820244-8832637 GCF_021869965.1 Rhincodon typus
GCAGCCCCTGCACTGTACCAGGGCTCACAGCTCGCACTGTTCCAGGGCTCGCAGCCCCTGCACTGTACCAGGGCTCACAGCTCGCACTGTTCCAGGGCTCGCAGTGCCCGCACTGTACCAGGGCTCACAGCTCGCGCTGTTCCAGGGCTCACAGCCCATGCGCTGCTCTCGTGTAAAGTGTAAAGTATATAGTACAAAGAGAGTGTCCACTAGCTTCGGGCTTTCTGCAAATGGTGGCACTCCAGGGTTTGGAGAGTACAGTCACTTCACAAAATCAAGTTGTTATTTCAGTCTCCACATTTCACTTGGGTCTCTTGTCTTTTATTCCAGTGCCCCTTTAACAGGATTGTTAGAGTTAAACCATTGATTTGTTTTAATTTAGTTTAATTGATTTAATTTCAACATAGCATCAAGAAAGACTATCGGGGCAATGACTTGTTGCTAGGTAGGAAACAGATTTACGTAATACTGCATTCTGTGAACAACTCTGTAACCAAGGAAATTGCATGTGTGCCTACTTTGCTACATCATCAACTGGCTTGGGATTGGATCAACAATTAATTCTGATGGTGCTGGATGCAGGAAAGGAGAAAGTAACCAGACATACAGACAGAGACATGTGCTTGCTCAGACACAGACACAAACGTGTACACACACACACACGCACATGTGTACAGGTGTTGATGCAGACGGAAAACAAGCACGTGACTAAATAGCTGAAATGATATTTGCATTAAATGAAGAGAGGTGTAACAAAAGGTACAAAGAGCCCATGCATCACTGAGATGATGGGAGCGCAGACAAGGCAGGTCTGACATGGGACTGAGAATATCCCCCTGTACTTGCTGCTGAAATCTGGTGTGCATGTACTGACTCTGTGCCAGCTGTGTGCTTCACATAGTTTAGGGCACCTTGTCATTATGCAGTGTCCAGGCAAATTCCTGAATTTAATCTGTCAATATTCTCAGGTGGACAACACCTAGATTTGTCTCCTGCGGATGTTATTATCAAAAAAAATCAAAAAGGTTCTTGATTGGGAAGCTGTATGGAGCAGCAGTGCCCCCTCCTGGCTTTACATTAAACTGTCAGCTTTGACTCACCTGTGACCACTCTCGCCACCTATCCCTCCTGCCTGATCCTCCATACATGCTCCCCTATCCTGCCCCACTCAGTCCCAGTCATGTGGATTAGGAGGTGGGACATGGTGCAAAATATTTACCATCTTCTTGCTGACTGGTGCCTGTAGCCTGAAGAACGGCTGGTTATTTCCAACAGGCCATCCTGATGCAGCAAGAAGACCCCTTTCTAATGGGTGCCTCGTCAAGCCGCTACTTGTTCTTGGGTTTCACAAGAAGCAGTAAACCTACAGCTGTATTGGGCAAACATTATCATCATTTCTGTGTCTGGGGAGTTGCTGACGTTTTCAGCACTGATTCAGTGTGGTGTGCAAGGACAGATGGGAACCTTGGATAGATAGGTTGTTCTAGGAGAGGAAGCTAATGGCAGAGGGGGGCAGGAGCGGTAGCCACGTTAGTGTTTAGTTTTTCTGAGCAACTCTGTTCTACTGCACCCGTCTCATTTTTCACATAGGCCTCTCAGAACAAAACGACCAACTGAATGCCATTTGTGCTGAAGTGTTGCCAATTCCAAGCTGTGAACACAGCCCGGAGGAGCTGTTGCCCAGGCTGCCAAAACAACGTTCCCGCAGGACCCTCAGATTTGGCAGAGCTGGGACCCTTTCAACACAGCAAATCGCAAAGCCAGTGCTAAAGTGCCTGTTTTTGCCTCTTGCGCCTTATCTTGTTATGTGTTGGATTTTGAACCATCAATGTTGTTAACAGCTTCATGATCAAGTGAAATCGCAGTGTAAGAAAACATTATCTAAATAGCATTGGTTAAACTAACTGCATATTCAATAAGCTTGACCACTGCACTTCACATTACACTAATTGTGAGGTTTTATATAAAGTGCGCTGTGGGAATATCCACTGTGGAATGCAAATAAACAGTGGATTGTTTGCGATGTAATCTGCAATATTCGTTCTAACCCTTCTTCTGTAATTATTTTCCTGCTTTTGCTGTATGTGACATTTGCTCACTTCAAAATGACTTGTCTGACCGCCAAGTAGAGGTGAGAAAGGACAACAGATACTTCACTGATGTCACACGCAGTTGCTGCCTGTTGATACTTTAACAGGACAAACTGGGTCCAAACAGGCTGGGGTCAAAAATTTAAAGCTTCCTGTTTGGCTGAGCCAATGTTGCTAGGTCGTAGATTTCACCTGGGAACTGAGACAGTTGTCTGAAAGCTTTAAAAGCATCTGTAATACCTGTATTTAGCAGACCAGTGGCTACTACAAAGCAACTGCTGCACTGCCAAAGGTGCTTAAGATGAGATGAGGCCTGATGGAGTTAAAAGATTTGCTGGCACCATCTCAAAGTGAGGGGAGGGATGCAGGGAAGTTATCTGGAGCAAGTGACGGACCTGTTTCATTCTACAAGTGAGACCAAAATTGATGTTGGAGTGGACAGGGAAGAAGGTTATCCCAGAGGACAACCGGACCTTAGCCATGGCCTGAGGAGTGGCTGACGGAGTTTAATTTAGATAAGTGCAAGGTGTTGCATTTTGTTACGGCAAACCAGGGCAGGACTTCTCCAGTTAATGGTAGAGCCCTGGAGAGTGTTGCTGAACAAGAAGACATAGGAGGGTGCAGGTCCATAGTTCCTTGAAAGTGGAGTCACAGGTAGACAGGGTGGTGAAGAAAGCGTTTGGCACGCTTGCCTTCATTGGTCAGAACATTGAGTATAGGAGTTGGGATGTCACGTTGCAGTTGTACAGGACATTGACACAGACCACTTTTAGAATACTGCGTACAAGTCTGGTCGCCCCTCTATAGGAAGGATGTTGTTAATCTTGAGAGGGTGAAGAAAAGATTTACAAGGATGTTGCTGGGACTGGAGGGTTTGAGTTATAGGGATGGACCGAATAGGCTGGGGCTTCTTTCCCTGGAGTGTCAAAGGCTGAAAGGTGACCTTATAGAGGTTTATAAAATCATGAGGGGCATGGATAGAGTGGATAGCCAAAGTCTTTTTCCTAGGTTGGGGGAGTCCAAAGCTAGAAGGTATAGGTTTAAGGTGAGAGGGGAAAGATTTAAAAAGGGACCTATGGGGCAACTTTTTCACGCAGGGGGTGGTGCGTATCTGGAATGAACTGCCGGAGGAAGTGGTGGAAACTGGTACAATTACAACATTTAAAAGACATCTGGATAGGTATATGAATAGGAAGGGTTTAGAGGGATATGGGCCAAATGCTGGCAAATGGGTCTAGGTCAGATTGGGATTCTGGGCAGCGCAGATGAGTTGGACTGAAGGATTCCTGTCTGGGGTACAGTCTCACTGGTTATAATTAACTGTCCAGCCTCTCCTGTCACTTAGTTAACATTTGTTCCTGTATAAAGCTTTGTTTTTATTTATTCATGGGATGTGGGCATCACCAACCAGGCCAGCATTTTATTATCCATCCCTAATTTTGTCAACCACATTGCTGTGGGTCTGGAGTCACATGTAAGCCAGGCCAGCTAAGGATGGCAGTTTCCTTCCCTAGATGGGGTTTCCCAATAATCAGCAATGATTCCATGGTCATCATCAGAACTCTGACTTCCAGATATTTATTGAATTCAAATTCTACCATCGGCTGTGGCAGGATTTGAACCCGGTCCCTGGAACATTACCAGGGTCCACTCGAATTAATGGAGTAGTGATAATACCACTAGGCCATCATCTCTCACAAAGTGTCTGAACTCTTAAAAGAGAGTGGCATCTGTTAAAGATGGCACAGCCAAAACAAACCCTGCATACACACACACGCACATACATGCACACGCACGCACACGCGCACACACACACGCGCGCACACGCACGCATGCACACACACGCACGCGCACACACACACACGCGCGCACGCACACACACACACGCACATGCACGCACACACACGCACACACAGTTCCAGTATTAGTCAGTCTGTGGTGACTAGGAATGATGGATTGTACCATTCCTGCTTGGGGATGTTTGGAGATTGTGTCAATACCAAAAGGCTTTTCAATACATCTTTCAAAATCTTTGTAATTTTAATTTAAAGAATCACAGATATTTGTGAGCAGATGTTAACACCTTTCAAACAATCTCTGTCTGGTATATGTGCATATGTGTCCACATAGATATATGTAATATCTGTGTGAATGTTTACATGTATATATTATGTACCGATATGAAATGTGTACATACATGGGTGAAAATATGTGTAGGTATAAAAGGAATATCTCAGATTTTCTTCACTGAATTATATTAATCTGAACGAAAACTCTCTTCTCTATACTTGGTTATTCATTGCCTGCTGCCCTGTGAACAGTAGGACGAGAATGTTCAGCATGTTGTGATGATTTTGAAAATTATGCAAACCTATCTTTATTAATTCAGAGCTGTCTGATGTTACTGGAATGTTGGAATTGTTTTATGTTCTCCAGCCAGCCAAGCGACAACAACTCCGCAAGTTACTGACAAAGAATTTATTTCTTTCAGTAAGTCAGCATGTGCTCGCAATCCTTGCACTCAGTAATTTGCAGGGGTGGAGAATGCCAAGGCGAGGAGGAGAGCTACCACAGGGGTCACATCTTTTCCCAGTAAACAACTTGTTTACCTTGGCTCTGAGGCTGGAGTGAGCAGCAGCTATTTCTCTCTCCCTCTCTCTCTCTCTCTGAAGTTGCACAGTTTCTGCTTCCTGTCGCATGCTGTCCAAAATTGTTTTCCACTTCACCTGTCAAGAGGCTGCTCAGTGAAGAAGACAGTGGTGGATAAGCATGTCTCTCTCTCTCTATCGGTCACGCCAGACAATATTCCATAACCTCCTGCAGTCTAGATTCACAGCCTTGGGAAAGGATTATTGATGAAGAACAGGAGGAGGTGGAGATGCCAGTGATAATCTTGTTGTTTATATGTGTCTATTCACAGGGCACTTCCTTCATCAGACTGACTTGGGCCGTCAAAGCCTCCTCTACTTAAAAGAGGCAGGCAGTGGTTGGTTTGGAAAGGTCAGTAGATCTCTTTATTTTTAAACTTATCGCTGGTCAACTGCTCCTTTTGGAATTCACAAATGACTTTAACTGCTCCCTTTCCACCACACACAGCAGGTATTAAAGCAGAACGACTGGTGTGTGAGCTCAGTAAAAGGATGCTTTATATTAACATTTGATTGATGAGTATCTAAATGAATGATTGCTTTCGATTCGGAAACCGCAGAAAGTATCAGACGTTGTCCAAGTTGGGATAGTTTGTTAATCAATATTGTTTCAGACTTATAGCTGCCAAGTTGAGCCTGATTCTTTATTTTCAAATAGACAATGTTATCTGTCATTTTTAGAAAGCCTGAAAAGGAGAGAAAAGCATCGAGTATCAATATTCCTTTGCCTGGTTTTTAAAATCAGAATCTGAGACCGAATAAATTGGAGGTTAGTTGCAGTTTGTTTAATAGGCAAAATGTTTTGAATCCAGCATCAAAGCAGGCGTTTTAATGAACTCCATGAGGTTATGTTTTCGTCGGTGGGAGAATTTAGCAAAAGTGTGGATGGAAGTGAGACTGAGAGAGCCTGAATGAAAGTGGTAATAAGGGGTAAAACAAAAAATAATGGGAACACTCAGCAGCTTCTGCTGCATTTATGGAGAGAGAAACTGAAGGCTAAAACTTATATTTTTATGGGTAAGTCTGACTTGAGTCATGTTTTTTGGCAGGATTTTTGCTGTGAGGCCTATTGGATTTTTCATTGTATCTTACGAAATTCACCAGACTCATTACGTATTGTGCCACTGTGGCATCTCTCACATCTGATTCCAGCCCCATCTTCCTTTGCGCCGTTTCCACAACGACTCAACATTTGATGACTAGCTGCCAAAACAGCATCGTCCTATGCGCCCACACCATCTTTAAAAGCCTGTTGCGCACCTAGACAAGCTCCGTCAGTTCTGAGCTGCCCTGCATGGTTCCTGATGTTCTACCCCCAGACATGGCAGAGAGGGGGAGTTTCACACCTTGCTTCGTAGGCCCCACTCCTGGAGGTCCCGCTGGACAGGAATGGTCCTGACACCAGACTTTATCTGCCTTCAGGAGGAGGCCACAACACCACATCATGCCCAGCCTGGTACGAGGTCTCCGCCCAGGTTGGAACAGCTTCATTCTGGAAGAATGGCTAGCCAATGTAGGAGGAGGGCAGTGTCCTTCTCCACTCCACCAGAGAGTAGATTCCACCATCTTCTCTTCAATACCTCACTCACTCTGTCTCTGCTGCCGTGCCCAACTCCCACCAAGGCTCATGTTGTACCACTCTCTCTGTTGTCAGTGACATCCTCCTTTCACCCACTCCAACACCCAACACCACTGAGTCTGCGTGCCCTCTGCACTGCCCACTCACTTGCTCGGGACACCTCCCCACCTGCACCAATAGTATCAGCTGTGCCTTTGACTTTCAGTCACCATAATAGCTGCCTGTTTCCCTCATAACCAGGCTGAAAACAGCCCACAATCAGGCAAAAAGAGTCAATCGGGGAGGTGGGCTGTCCCTTTATAAGGAGAGGATGCTGACTCCAACTGCCGTGGGTAGGCCCTGGGCTGCTTTTGGAGACTGCTCTTGTCTTACTGTGCCAGGGGGTCTGGAGCAAAAGCTTGACTGAGGTCTGCTGACAACTATGACAAGCTTTCTGGCTCAATGTCTATGTTGAACAGCATGGCAGTACAGGGATCAAAGAACCTGGTATGCCTGGCTGAGGGGACAAAGTGCAAAAAGATAAGGCAAGGCATGGGTGCTGTGAGCATCCAGGTGGGCTCAGAGTGTGTGAGTGCCGTGCCAGTGAGAGAACAGCCTGGCGAAGCAGCCTGGTCCAGTCCATGAGCTAAGTGTGTGTCCCTGACCACACACAGTGTCCTTGCTACAACATCATACAGCTCGAGATACAGCGTTGAGGTGCAGAAGCGTCATGTATGTGGATTGGAGATGTCTCATGTGAGTTGTTAGAGGCTGGCACATGTCAAATGCCAATGTACCTAGATGTGAGGTATGTGTGGCCAGTGCCCATACAGCGTGATCTGATTTCCAAAGCAGGTTGAGTAAGCAGTGAGCTGAATCCACAGCTACCCACGTCGGTTTTCCTGTTGAGTTTTCCCAACGTCTACCTTGTTCAGTGAGTTTCATGAAATGGAAGGTGGAATACTAATTAAGTTAGAACAAAGCATAAGATTCTGAAACAAAAACAGAAAACGCTGGAGAACCTCAGCAGGTCTGGCAGTTTCTGTGGAGAGAAAAATAGAGTTAATGTTTTGAGTCCAGTGACCCTGTAAGGATCTGCCCAGTGCTAACATTTCAGGTCTGTGACCTTTCTACAGTCCATCTGAGATTAGGTGAAAGGTCCCTGAACTGAAACATTAACTCCAGTTCTCTCTTCACAAAGGTCAACTCTCTCTGAGTATTTTTTAATTTCAGATTTTTAGCATTGGTGACATTTCATCTTCATAATGACAACAAAAAAAGTATTTTTCCACTTTTAGTTTTATTTGGCAATTTCCTCTCGTGCCCAAAAATAGCCTCTCAAATTAGTCTGAATCAAAATTGCCCTCTAATGGCATTTAAGTCCTTGTTAAAGAGCAATGAAGACTCACTTGCTGTGCAGTTCTCCAACTGTGGGATAAAAGTGAAGCCTGGTTTTGTAAATTGAGTCTGTGGCCTGTGAGTCTGTATATTATGAACGAAAAAGTAGTGTTGTATTGCAAAGGCTGTTCCTGAATTCATTATAACATTCAGAGATAGTAGGAACTGCAGATGCTGGAGAATCTGAGATAACAATCTGGTCTCACCTAAGTCCCCTGAAGCAACTCAAAATCATTGATCCTGAAACTGCACGTTAATGTGCAAAGGATAGACATTATTTATATTGTCAGCATGGAAATATATGGCCCAAAAAAGACAATTTTTAGTTTTGTTTTCAAAAGCCATGCATTCAATGAAATATTCATACACAAGCAGCCTTTTCAAAATAACAATGTTATAATGAAGAGAGATAACAAGGTGTAGAGCTGGATGAACACAGCAGGCCAAGCATCATCATAGAAAACAAAACTAAAAATTGTCTTTTTTGGGCCATATATTTCCATGCTGACAATATTAATAATGTCTATCCTTTGCACATTAACGTGCAGTTTCAGGATCAATGATTTTGAGTTGCTTCAGGGGACTTAGGTGAGACCAGAGTATCAGTGACAGTTGGTCAGGAAAAAGTCTTAACTTCATATGCCAACCCACAGCATGTTCGCATTTCGCTCCCAACATTTAAGCACCTCAGTGTGAATCACAGTTTTGCTGAAACTTGATTGTGCACAGCTTGATTGAGAGTGTTCAACGTTGTGTGTACAAAGTATTCAGGATTTGTCTTGATTAAATGTCCAATCCAAATACTTGAGAAGTGTGAGAGCATCATTGTTACAGCTGGGTCTTGTTTGGAACTGTTTCCTGTTACTTATGTTGATTAGTTAGCTCATTTGGCAGGGCAGCTGGTTTATGCAGAGTGATGCTAACAGCAGGGGTTCAATTACCACACTGGTTGAGGTTACCAATGAAGAACTCTCCTTCTCAACTCCTCCTCTTGCCTAAGGCATGCTGATTCTTAAAATAATCTAGCACTGGTTGCCTTTCTTTCTCTCTAATGAGAGGGCAGCACTGTGATCCAGTAGACATATGGTGACTTCCTTCAGGGTTGAGATTGTACAGAAATTTTCAAAGCAAAATGGTCCCCACTGCCACTTCCATTAATGTTTTTGTTATATTTACAATATAAAGATAAATGATGAATCCAGAACTTTCAGAATCTAGAACTAGCATGGCTGCATCAAACTTTTCCCACTTTCATCCATCTGCACCACAAGTATCACAAAGTTAGGATTTTTAAATTTGAAAGATATTCTCATCCTGGGGGCAAGATCCTAAATTCCATTTTTTTATTAAGTCTTGAAAATCTTTTATTCAGATTTTCAGAATTACGGTCCATTTCACAGTCATTTCAGAATGATGGCCTGTTTCACAGTCGTTGCTAGGCAACCTGCTGTTAGGCCTGTGTTATGATGTACCATTTCCACCAACCAATTTCAAAGCTCCATCAAAGTTAGGAACCACAACTGCACTGTTAACAAATCTGAACAGACAGTTGGTGTGCTATGAGAGTTGTCGAAGTTCTTTTGGCCGGGGAAAAATGTCCACAAATTAAACACACTCTTCATAAAACTTGTATATAACAGACAGAGGAAACATTCCCAAAAGGTTACTTCTATTTTGCTGAGTTTATTTGGGGCTTGTTAAAATATATTCAGAGATAGTAGGAACTGCAGATGCTGGAAAATCTGAGACAACAAGGTGTAGAGCTGGATGAACACAGCAGGCCAAGCAGCATCATAGGAGCAGGAAGGCTGACGTTTTGGGCCTAGACCCTTCACCTTAGTTTTCAAGTCCTTCGATGTCCTTCTCACCCCTCTCTCTTTCTCTCTGTCACCTCCTCTAGCAGCGTCACAAACTACAAGATCTCCTTCACCTTCTAACCCTGACCTTCTGCATGTTCCTGACTCCCGTTGCTGGACTATTGGCAGTCATGCCGACAACTTCCAAGGCCTTTAGCTTGGAAATTTCCTCCCGCGACCTCTCTGCCTCTCCCACCTCCTGTGAAGTGCTCCTTATAAAACTCTTTGATGAAACTTACGGTCACCCATCCAAATATCATTTTATGTGGTTCAAGTCAAATAATAGCTCCAATTTAGCTCATTTTGCTGCACTAAAGGTGCTAAGTTAGCGCAAATTATTGTTAAATTAATTGCTTGCTGCAAACTCAGAAAATAAGGATTGCGATTTGGACAATTTATGGCTTAAATTGACAAAAACAACATTGCTCAGTCAGAACAATAGGTGACTGAATCTTGAGTACATTTTGTCCAAAGCCAAGTATAGGGTTTAATGGCTGAACATCAGGATTGGTCAGTTTTCTTAGCTCTGTTTGTTTACTTGGGATATTTCAATTGAAGGGAAACAATGGGTTGTGTTATCTGCAGTTCTGATGATTAAACTCATTGTTGAACTGCTAGACTATGTAGTTTCTCATTTCAACCCACATCCCAAACACACTGTAGGTCAAAGTTAGAATTTGCATTCATTATATTCAAACCAAAAGTATTCTCTGAATACTGATATATTATCCAGCTTTTATCGACAGGCACATATTTTACTGTAATATTTGGATGTCACATTTCAGTCACTTTGTAATGTCTGATAAACACAGTCAGGAATATGTAGGAAAATAATATGTAGAAAACACAAGGCTGCAAATGTGTGGGATCATCACCGTCTAGACATTCTGTCACACTCTCCTGACTCAGAACTATATCGTGGTTACGTCACTGTCGCTGGGTCCATGAGGAAGTCCCTCCCTCATGGTACTGAGGGTTTACCAATGGACAGTGGCAGTTCAAGAAGGTGGTTCAACCACCACCGTATCGCTCACATAGAATTGAATCATAAAGTCACAGAACTGTTACAGCACAACAAACCAGGCCTTTTGACTCATCAATGCCCTCGCTGGCCCTCCCAAGGAGCCCAATTGTGTATGATCCCTCTCCCACCCTATCCCCACATTCTTCCTATTCAGATACTTAGAACACTTAGAATGAGAGAAATAATTATAAGATGGAGGGATCCATTTTGGCTGCGCAGGCAATAAATAAACTACTCAGTCAAATCCCATTTTCCATCATTTGCTCCCTGTCCCGGGAGGTTATGGGACTCCAGGCGTATTTCCAGACGACCTCAAGCACACTTACTGACAGTGAGCTCCAGACCCCTGCTGACCCCTGGGTGGTAGAAGGGTTTTCCTCATCTCCACGCTAATCTTTCTACTATTTGTTTTAAATCTATGCCCCCTGGTCATTGACCTCTCTGCTAAGATAAATAGGCCCTTTGCATCCATTCTATCAAGGACCCTCACATCTTTGTAAACCTTAATCAGATCCCTACTTCAGCCTCATCTCTTCCAATGAGAAGATGTTCAGACTATCCAATATTTCCTCACAGCTGCATTTGCTAGAAATGGTGACATCCTGGAAAATTTCCACTGTGCCCTTTCTAATGCAGTTAAATCTTTTCTGTAATGAAGTGACTGGAACTGCACACAGTGCTCAAGTAGTAGCCTGACTGATGATTTATACAGTCCCAGCCTAATTTTCCCATGCTTTTGTATTCTATATCTGGGCTAATAAAGGAACAGAGTCCTTAAGCTTACATAGTCACCTTCTCCACGTGTCCTGCTACCTACACGGATATGAGAACATTAACTGCAATGTTCCACACTTCCTCTACAACTCTGAGTAATCTCCCATTAATTATGTTTTCCTCTGCCTTGATTGACCCCTCCAAGTGCACCACCTTGCAATTCTTCGAGCTGAATTCCTTTTATGTCTTTTCTGCCCGTCTGATCTGCCCATTGATATCGTCCTGCTGTTACAGCTGTCCTCCGCACTATCTCAGTTATGCCCACCACATCTATGTCCAATTCATTAGTATACAGCACAGAAAGCAGGGGACGCAGCACTGAGCCCTGCAGGACTCCACTGGACACAGTTTTCCAGCCATAAAAACACCCATCAACAATTATCCCTTGTCTATTGCCACAGAGCCAGTTTTGATTCCAGCTTGCTACATTTCCCTGGTCCCATTGGCTTATACTTTTTAACCAGTCTGCCATGTGGAACCTTGTCGAAAGCCTTGCTAAATCCATATGGCCTATATCAATAATATTGCCCTCATCAATCCACCTTGTCACCTCCTCAAAAAATTCAATCAATTTAGTCAGACATCTTTCTTCCTTTAACAAATCCATACTGACTGGTGTTGATTACTCTGTGCCTTTCCATGTGACAGTTTATCCAATAATTTACTGAGAATGGAGGTTAGACTGACTGGCCTGTAATTATTCACTCTATCCCTTGCTCCCTTTCTAAAACAACGGTACGACATTAGCAGTCCTGCAATCCTCTGGCACTATACCACCACCCCACATCCCAAGGATATATAAAAGAAATATTCTTAAGAAGGGTCCAGACACGAAACAGAGATAGTAAGAACTACAGATGCTGGAGAATCCGAGACAACAAGGTGCAGGGCTGGATGAACGCAGCAGGCCAAGCAGCATCAGAGGAGCAGGAAAGCTGACGTTTCGTGTCTGGAACAACAAGGTGCAGGGCTGGATGAACACAGCAGGCCAAGCAGCATCATAGGAGCAGAGAGGCTGACGTTTCGGGCCTAGACCCTTCAAGCC
>NC_063354.1:8847637-8879983 GCF_021869965.1 Rhincodon typus
GCGCCGATACAGTCATCAATGTAACGGAGGAAGAGGTGGGGTTTAGGGCCGGTGTAGGTACGGAAGAGGGATTGTTCCACGTAACCTACAAAGAGGCAGGCGTAGCTTGGGCCCATGCGGGTACCCATGGCTACCCCCTTTGTCTGTAGGAAGTGGGAGGAATTGAAAGAGAAGTTGTTGAGTGTGAGGACGAGTTCGGCTAAGCGGATGAGGGTGTCAGTGGAGGGGGACTGGTCGGGCCTGCGGGACAGGAAGAAGCGGAGGGCCTTAAGGCCATCTGCATGGGGAATGCAGGTGTAGAGGGACTGGACGTCCATGGTGAAGATGAGGTGTTGGGGACCGGGGAATTGGAAGTTCTGGAGGAGGTGGAGGGCGTGGGTGGTGTCACGGACATAGGTAGGGAGTTCCTGGACCAAGGGGGAGAAAATGGAGTCGAGATAGTTGGAGATCAGTTCGGTGGGGCAGGAGCAGGCGGAGACAATGGGTCGACCAGGGCATTCAGGTTTGTGGATTTTGGGACATGGTTATTTTTACATTAACATTCCCAGTGCCCTGCCCAATGGCTGGGTGACCTGTTACTAGTCAGTGCTGTGTTGTATTATTCAACATCCCTCTCAATTTGAGCCCTGCATATCAAAGACATTGATGATCGCTGGCAAATAAAAACTTGAATTTACATAGGATGACCCAAGAATGCTTTTTATGAAGAGTTTAGCAAAATTCAAATTGTAGGCACTACCTTGGAAAAAGCCAGCAAATATACAAAAGAAATTAAACTATGATGAGGCTTCCTAGGTGGAAAACAGCTGTGTTTCTGCCCTTTGCATTTAATTCCAAAGTGGAAAATATGGGTTCAAGATAAGGTCACTGAAGTAAATGGGATTGATTTTATTGTGGGAAGCAATATAGGGAAGGAACTGTCAAACAAGATTATTTAAGGGATAGTTAAGATCCTGATATCCATAGAGGCTTCCTGGTTTTCGAAGTTTAGAAATGATAATGTAATATGTCATGAGATAGGAGGCTGACTAAGTCAACATCAGGTAATTGTTAATAATACCCGGAAGTGTCAGTCTGGATCTTTGTCCATTTTCTTCACAAAATTCTAAGTGTTTTGAGTATCACTGGATAATAACTGGATTCACAGTCTTTTTTTTATATTTAAGCTGTTTGTAAAGCAATCCAGGCCCTCCAAATTCTGATTAGCCATTGTCTCAATGGAAATGCACCAGAGGAGGGCATGCGACTGATGAGTTTGATGCCTCAGCATGCATTCTTGGCTGAGAGCCCAGACATCCATTACTGTGTTGAAATACCTGAGCCCCTGCTTGATTGGCAGGTCTGGCTCTGATCTCTGCTGTCAATTTTACAATTTTATTTACGCAAGATTAAGAGGTTTCAAGCGCTGGCAGTTTCTACTGTTCATGTGCAAAAGAATCTGGATGATTAGCAATTTTATTAGCTTTTAGTGAAAAGACATTTTTTTTAAAGATGTAGAAGTATTTAATCAATGTTTTTAACACCTTTTATTGTTAGAATAGAGTTATTTTACTTCCATACTGTGGTTGAATGGGCCTGGAAATTCTGTAGTCTGGCATGGGAGCAATGAGCTGGGAAGATGGCTGGGGAGCATAGGTTGACATAGGGCCTGAACAAGAATGTAAGAGCTAGGAGCAGGAGCGGGCAATTCAGCCCGTCGGGGCTGCTCTACCATTTGATATGATCATGGCTGATCTCACGTCAGCTTCAACTCCACTTCCATTCCCACTCCCCATTACCCTTCAACCTGACACGAATTAACAAACTCTCTGTCACCTCCTTGAATTTACTCAAGGTCCCAATCTCCACCGCACTCTGGGGGAGTGAATTCCATAAATTTATGACCCTTTAGGAGAAGGAATTACTCTTTATCTCTGTTTTAATTCTGCCAACCCTCAGCCTAAAATTATGACTACTCGTTCTGGATTGTGCCATAAGATTGTGCTGTATGTCTACTTTGTCAGACCCCTTATGTATCATACATACCTCGATTGGATCTCCTCCCATCCTTCTAAACTCTAGAGACTACAGAACTGAACTACTCAATCTATCTTCATTGCATAAGCCTTTCATTTCTGGAATGAATCTAGTGAACCTAGAGCAGCCAGGAGAAATGGATGAAGAGGAATAAGATGGTTTGGATGGGGCACAGGAAGCCTGTGGCGAGGTGTGAGAGGTGTGAGGTTAGGGCTAGAGGACTTTTCTTGCCTCTAACCATTTCCCAGGTTGACCAGCCTGACTGCCTTCTGTCTTTTCCTCGTATTTCCTCCCAAGTTGAGTGAACTGAGCCAGGGATTTTCCCAACATCCGCTTCCTGCTTTGAGGAGGAAAAGTCATGCCAATATTTCAAAATTAGATCTTTCTCACTAGCAATTCTAATAAACGGTCTGCAACTGAAACATTAACTGTTATTCTCTCCATAGATGCTGACGGACCAGCAAAGTATGTCTAGCATTTTTGTTTCAGACGTGCATCGTCAGTAGTATTTGTACTTCATTTATTGATATTTACTCAGTTTTCTGATATCTCACAGACAGATGTAAGCAGCTCCATTTCATGCCATGTAGTTGCATCTTTCTTAAAGTACATATGCTAAGAAATGCAACAGAGGGAGGACACAAAGAGACTGTGAAGAAAATCATGCTGTTTTTCCTAAACTTTTGTATTGTTCTTCTTTATCCATTGCTTTTAAGTTGTTAACCTGAAACCTTTTGTTGAATTTCATGCATGTTCTTTTAGCAGATTGATCAATAGAGTGATTGAAGTGTCAACCTTCAGAGCATCATTTTCCAATTCTTCATTACACTCAGAATATTGAGCACCTCAAATAAATCAGTGGGAGTGCAGTGTCTGAAAGCCATGGAGGACTTAGTGTCCAAAACGCTAATCACTGACTTAGCGCTTGAATAATCAATTTACTGATGTTTCACAGTCATTTCTTTTTTCACAGAAGCCTCCAGCATCCCAATCTGCTTCAGTGCCTAGCTCAGTTTACAGAGGTGACGCCTTATCTCCTTGTCATGGAATTCTGTCAGCTGGTGAGTACAGACATCTTCTGGCCATTCAGTAGCGGAGAGTATTTCACCATAGCCTTGTCATTGTAGTCCATCCTGCAACTTGAGAGCTTGCAAGGCATTTGACAGCAGTGGTTGACTGATCTCTCAGCACCATCACATACAGTGGCTGTTTAACAGGACCAACACGGATGTGGACCACTACTACAGCTGTTGGTAGTTTCCTTCTTCAATTGTTTTAGAATCCACACCTAGACCTCCCAACGCATTGCTTGTTGATAGTCAGAAACATAAGGGTGTATTAAAGAACAGAAACATGGAGCAAGAGGAGACACTGTCTCCCACTATATCTCTCCAAATTTCAGCCACAATCTCACTTTTTGATAAAGATATCCTACTTCACCTGATTTTATAACCAATTAAAATGCTGTGTATTACGATAAAACTGTGAATAGAAATTTTGACAACTGGAGTAAGTGGAGCCAACATAACATTTTAATATATACTGCAGATACTAAAAAGTCCAATTTTCCTCCTTTCATTTACTTCACACACCAGTCATTGTTCTAACAATGTTTGGATTGCAAGAGCTCCTCTGGGCTGATAACATTCTCGTTTGGCTTCATTGGTGTTTCTCCCTCAAAGATCAAACATCAATAGCAGAAATCAGTTTGTGGTCAAGAGAGGAAAAGCAATCATAATGTCCAGCTTCTCCTGCACATCCTGACCTCTGTCTAGACTACAGCCAATTGAATAAGGAGGCAATCCACTGCCACAATAATCAATTCATTCGCTGTTGGAAAGATTTTCAGATTGGTAATGGGACCTTGCATGGTTACCTCTCTGACCCATCATCCCAACATGGAATTAGATTTGGGCTGCTACACTTATTGCTTAATGGAAACATTACATCAAATACTGTGTCAATCCCCAGCACAAATCTGTTGATTAAGCAGAACAGTGATCAGTCTCCAAACCCTCATTTCTCCAGAATTTTTAGTGGCATAGTCCATGGAGATGGAAAGACAGCTCAGCAACTGGAGAGACAACATTTTCCAAAAGGATGGTAGGCCAGTTGTTCTTCAGGGGCTCCCTGTATCCAGCCTCCTTCTCCCTATCCATTCCACACCATTAGAAATGGATGTCTACAGCGATCCATTGAAATGTGCCAAGATAAAAGGCTAAAGCCGGAAACAAACTCCGTGGAGAAATATTGGTCTTACCTTTGGCTAAAGGAAACAAGAAAGTGGGGAGTTATCATTCATTTCTGTTTTTGCCGCCTATATCTGCTCTAGGGAGATGGACAGCACCAACAGGCTGAATAAACCTTAAAGGGGACATGACCTTTCTGTTTCCTTCTCATTCTTGCTGCCCTCACCATGGTGTGCCGTGGTGTAAGATGTCGTTGCATAGAAAAAGAAGGAGATGTTTATACTGGGAGAATATGAAGCTGCACTTCACACCTTACAGTGCAGCGTCCTGAGTGCTGTACAGTGTAAGACTTGCTATAGCTCTCCCATGACCTCACTTTCTATGAGCCTCAATGGGGGAAGATGGATTATAATAGTTATGTTTTTAGGGGAACTGTAGGCAAAAGGACTGTACAGCAAGCAGCTGCCACTGCAATTCAACATTGTTTCCAGGGAGCTGTTTTGAGGCTCAGAGAGGTTAGACAAAAAAAAATCAACATCTCTTTAAAGCTTCCTTTCTCTACTCACCGAGTCAACATTTGCTTGTCAAGGGACACCTTTGTTGCCACTGCATTTTGACCTGCACAATTTGACCATGCTGACCTGGTGAGATCAATAATCAACACAATTATAATAATCTGGAGCGACGAAATGCTGCTAGTCTTGTTCTGTGCTCATATTATAAGGTTCTACAGGTTTTATTTTATGCTTTTAGTAATCTCCAGTGGAGTAAACACACTTTAGGTCCCTGAAGAAAACACTGAATTTTCTGATCACTTCCATTTAATTATGACACTGAATTGACTTTATCAATAAAAGAAATATTTAGCATCATTACTTGCTGTGTCAGAAGAGCTCATGACTTCAACGCATTATGACAATTGGATATTTAAGCTAAAGTTTTTAAAACAAATGCAGGGACATTTGAAATGCACTTATTGGCAATACTAAGTATATTCTCATTGGTCCCCCCAGAGGGGAATAAAAGCTGAATTTGGTGGAAAAGCACAACAGAGTCAGAGGTTCATGTTTGGAGTGGGATCTCTGATCAGGTCAGTCCTGATCGAATCTCCCATTGTGAACACTGATGTGTCTTTTCTTCTTACAGATTCTGAGCAACGTGCTTTGCAATTCCAACATTTGCAATTTGTTCTTTTAATCTGCACCAAAGGAACAGCTTCTCTACAGGTGCATTCCGACTGACTGCTTCAGTACTTATTGAGCTTGTGTTTAAGTATTGGTGGATAACTAACCAGTGTAATTTGTTGCAACCAATTAGTTTGCCATGTCAACAGTCCTTCAGTCCTAACGTACTAAACTTCTAGTCTGTTGAGCAGATTGACTGCCTCCAGTAAATTCAGACAAACTTATTTGATAGCCTGACAATCAAACAGCTTGTTGAATCAAAATTGTTCAATCAGGGCTTGATCACATTGAATTTCCTTCTCTCCCTCCCTTTGGCTCAACCAAATGTTGCACGTCAGAACCATGTGAATTTCACCACAGCCCGTGCTGAGCAAATGATGACAGTAAAACAGACACATTTGGCCTCAGTGAGACTGGGTGAGTTAGTAAGTAATTGGGGTCTGGAATGCAATGCCTAGAAGTGTGGTGGAGGCAGCTTCAATTGAGACACTCAAGTGGGCAGTGGATGCTTATTTGGATAGAAAAAATGTAGAGGGTTATGGGGAAAAGGCAGGAGTTTGGCACTAAGTCATAATGTTCATTTGGAAAGCCAGTACAGACAGTATGATTGGCCTCCTTCTGCACTGCAGCGATTCTCTGATGATTCGTATTACACATGCCATGACCATAGGGATGAAGATGTCAATCTGGATATCCTGTGCCTCCTGGTGGTTAGATCTTGTCATTTCCGATCCAAATAAAAATAAATCAGAAATATCAGAGATAGTAAGAACTGCCAATGCTGGAGTTAGGGATAACACAGTGTGGAGCTGGAGGAACACAGCAGGCCAGGCAGCATCAGAGGAGCAGGGAAGTTGACATTTCAGGTCAGGACCCTTCTTCAGAAATGGGCTGACGTTTTGGGTCAGGACCCTACTTCAGAAATGGGTCCCGCCCTGAAACGTCAACTTTCCTGCTCCTCTGATGCTGCCTGGCCTACTGTGTTCCTCCAGCTCCACACTGTGTTATTTCTAAATCAGAAATATGTTTTGGTGTGTTAAGCACTGAAATTCACAGACATAAAGTGCCAAAAACCCTTAGTTAAATAGAGAAGCTGAATGCCATAAAAAAAAATGCAAAATTGATTTATAAATTGCGAGTGAAAGTTTTAATTGTAATATGCAATTAATTGAGTTTTTCCTGAACTCAAATATGAATTGCTTTAAAGATATAAGCCAATGTTTAAAACTATGCCTCTGGTGTTGGAAGGATGGTAGATTGCTCATGCTGCAGTTATTTCTATGTATTACAGCACAGATTAATCTTACATTAGGTATATTACTTACAATGGTTGAAAAGTACTGCATGCAGTTTGCTTTTTGTTATAGTTTACATGTTCAGTTTATGTACGTCCTTTAAACTGTACGAAAGAATACCAATAATGTCAAAAAATGTCGGCAAGATTAAAAGTACATTTATTTTATCAACTTTCAAAAATGTGAGGCATCCCAAAGCATTTTATAGCCAATTAAGTACTTGAATTGTGAAGCAAAGGAAGAAACCCTGGTGCAAGTTTATACACAGCAAGTTCCCTTACTCAGCAATGAGATAAAGCACCAGGTTCTTTCTCTTTTCAGTGAATTGAGAGGGTAAGTGTTAACTTAGAAACTCCCCTCCTCTTCCCTAAATGGTGCCATGTGAAATCTGACATTCATCCAAAGGTGCTTCCGTTTAAAGACTCCCACAGCAATTGAAACCTGTTGATAGTGCAGCGTTGCAGGAAGGCTGCACTGCTGTGTTGGTCTAGATTTGAGTTTTGGTTACTAAAGTGGGACTTGAACCCACAACTATCTGCATTACAGATAAGCGTGCCACCATCCAGAGGAGACTGACACCTCTGTACCAGACATTCAATCACAAGACATTCTTCAATCATTGAAAGTAATAACTTTGCCGCAAAAACGATGCATTCTGCTGTGTACATGATTGCAAGAGATTGCAAAAGCATCATTGGAGTTTTTCTCACCCCCTCACTGAACCAGACTCTCCCCACATTTTTTTTTAATGTCCCTCTTTTGTGGCTCATTGGTTAGCTCACGCTTCTGAATCGGAAGGTTATGCATTTAATGCATTCTAAAGACTCAAAAACCTAATCTAGACTGGCACTGAAGTGCAGTACTGAGGGAGTGCAGTATGCCTGGAGGTGCCATCTTTCAGGTGGAGCATTAAATTGAGGGAACATTTTGTCTCTCAAGTGGATCCCGTGGTGACCATTTCAAAGTGGAACAGAGACGCTATCCTCAGCATTCCATCCAATATCCATTCCTGAATCAAAATCACCAAACACCGATAATCTGGTCATTATCACATTGCTGTTTGTGCAAGCTTGCTGTGTGAAAATAGGCTGCTGCATTTCCTGCAATTGTAACTGTGACTATCCTCCGGAAGTCCTCTGTCAGCTGCAAACTTTGGGGACATCCTGAGGATGTGTAAGGCACTAGAGAAATGCAAGTATCATCCATGCAAAGATACCAGTCACATTATCAGTGTGGTCTCATATTGTGTCATTGGCACACGGTCCTTCTCTATGGAGAATGTGGGAGCAGTGAAGGTGATAGACAGCAGTGGAAAGACCTATTGAATCAGGTCTCTGCCTCTACTTGTGGTTTATATTTCCAAAATTCCAAGAAATTTACTTAGGAGGCGACAGATGGGTGTTATCAGTCTCCTGCCTCACTTTCTTTTCTCTACACCTAATGGGATGCCCAAGCAAAGTGGTACATTGTTGTAGAGTTTATACCTAGGGTCTTCTGATGACCGGTTGGTCTGCCTGGGCCTTGGGAACAGTTGGAAGGAAAATGCAAAAGAGGTATACGATTATTGTCAACCTCTCAGGATGTTCATCGCCTCTCCACTGCAAACCACTTCTCCCCGACTTCCAGCGTTAAACATGAAGCTTCATGCTAACCATTAACAATTGCATAAGCTGCAGATGAAACAAGAGGCATCAATATTTCACCTTTCTGATATTCACTGCTTATTTTCAACTGCTACAATAGACCCAGCAAAGCAGATTATACTAAACCTGTAGATTAATATTTGCTTTTTACTGCTGTGTTTTCAAGGGTGACTTAAAGGGTTATCTGAGAACTCATAATGCAGCTGATGAATTGGCCCCTGATCCTTCAACCCTACAGCGAATGGCTTGCGAGATCACATCAGGCCTACAGTATTTACACAAACATAATTATATACACAGGTAAGCAACTGTCTGTGCTCTGTAAGACTGCAAATATCCACTGTCCTTCTGAAGTGAAAATTTAAATTGAATTTTAACAGCATTTTGAGAATTCATCTTTTTTTTTATTTAGCTCTTTAAGTTAATTTCTTGATTAAGGTTTGGGAAATTATAAAGAAACCAGCAAGCACTCAGCACAATATAGGACTTTAACCATCCAGGAGAGTAAGCCATGATGTGTTAAGAGAGTGAATGTTATGTGGATAGAATATTTTGAGAAATCTCTTAAGAATTAAGCAGCTGGTATTTCACTCTGGTAGTTTCACCTAATCACTGTAACAGGGGCAGAGTATCAAAGTGGATAGCAATGATGTTAGTGCCACTGTAGATACATTTCCTGGTGATATTTTCTGTTTTATCGTTGTAACATCTGCAGGGACCACTGCAGAGCTGAAGACACCTAGCCCAGTGCTTTTCCACATCTCTGTTGAAAACAGAGTGCCTTTCTGAAACTTAGAATGCATAATATTTTTGTACATGGCTGGGTAAATTCCAAATGATTTGAGTCATTCAAAACATCAAATCTCAATTACAAATTGAACACCCATCCTTTTCTAGTGCCAATGCTTTAAACCTTTCTTTTGATAATTTAGATGGATGCAAGTAACACAGCTTTAAAAAAAAAGCAAGGCATATGAAGAAATAATCAAGCAGGATTCAGGTGACCCAGCCTGATCTAATCCAGTTGAAGTGACTGATCCATGGACACACTTATATGATAAAGACAAAAAATGCTGGAGAAACACAGCAGATGCAGTTGCAGAGAGAGAAACAAAGTCAATATTTGTGATCAGAAATGATCATTCTTCAGGAGTTCTGAGGAAGATCTTCGTACCAGACTCGCAATGTTAACTCTTGTTTCTCTCTGCTGCCAGACCTGCTGAGATTCCCCAGCATTCTCTGACTTTGTCTCAGATTCCCAGCATCTGCACAACTTCCCTTTTATGGCCATGATATCCCTGCTCTGTACGACAAGCCAGGTTAGGAGACTTTGCAAAGTTAACACTGTTTTGCTAATTGAATTTAGGATAAAAATTGATGATTTTCAAAGGTTTATTCTCCTTCTCTTAATTTGAGCCTAATGACTGCTTTTGTCTCTTTTTTTACATGGTTGCTTTTTCTCTACTCTTGTTTTTTTTTCCACTTTGTGCCTTCTGGTCGCAATATTACAGCTGGCAGCAACACTTTCTCAAGCTGGAAGCCTATTTCTTCTTCCCTAATGCCTCCCCCAGCTAAACCACCACCCCCCCCTCCCCCCCCCCCCCCCCCTTCCCTCAGACCCTGGAGACTATCGCTGCTGTTCATTCCCTGCAACAATATCCTGATGCTGACAGAGTGGACCTCATGGCTCCAGCATCAGTGATTTTGTTGCGGAGGGTGATCATTCGCTGCTTGTCCGGCCCTGAGTTCTCTGTGCCCACTGCCTGAGCCACAGCCAACACCGTGTCGAACCAGCTTCGCCAGTAGGACAGCCAGCTGCTCAGCTCCACGGGTGAATCTCTCCACAGCTTCCGACCATTACAACCTCTTTCCACCTTTGTCCTAGCGTTTGGTCAATGGCTGTCAGGGATAACGTGAGAAGCAGAAGTACCTTTGCATTGATTGTTTACCTCGGATTGTTCTGCTTGTGGTACAGACAATGGTGTCTTTTATGGCAGCATTGAAACAGGAATTTATTGAGCGAGGTTGGAGCAGTGGGATTGTCAGCCAACAGGGCAGACAAGAGGCTTACAACGTTCTTCTGCGCCGTAACCATCTGTTTTAATGTCACTGTGGTTCATGGTACAATGTACTAGACAGAAGTCATGTGCTTCCACTGCCATCATATCCCTCTGCTCCGTATCCCTGGGCTAGAGCACAGCAAAGTAACAACTTCCAAATGACACGAGGAAACACTTCGCTTCCCATCGCAAACTCAATGCATTGCATCAGACAGAGTGACACAGGCCTGGTCAGCTAAAGCATTGCAACCAACTTGTAGGCATTCCCATCAAATGGACTTTCCAAGTAAAAGGAAAATTCCCTCAGCTTGGAATATTTATAAGCAGATATTCACTTGGTAGCATAGAAATTGAGCATTACTGAAAAACAACTGAAACATGTTGTCAAAGATATTCACCTTGCATTCATCAGGACAGAATGGCAAGAATGCCAAATCTTAAAGGGAATAACATTTTTTACCGCATGAGACGAGGGTGCTGATTGGCTGGCAAGTGAACTCCGATTGGTCGAGGCTTTGCCATGCTGTGTTGTGACGAGTTTGAATTGAAACAAAAGATTAGCAGTTAACTGCGTCTGATACTTCCTTCATAAGCATTCTACTAATCAGAGGACACTTGCCAACCAGCCAGGTCTCTTCACATACACTATAAATTGTTCTATTTGAGATTTGGCATTCTTGCAGCTCTGTCCTGATGAGTGCAAGACGAACCACTTTGAAGCATGTCTCTTTTCTTAATATTAAAAACAATATAAATTTGCTGCTTAGTGTTCCGGCAAGTTTATTCTGGTCAATTCCTGTCATTGGAAACATCCCAGTTCAATGGTGGCCTACTTTGGAAAAATTGATCTCTGCTACGAAGGGTGAAACTGCTAAAGGTTGACACCAGACTCCCCAGATCCAGAGCACACTTGCTTTTGCTCTGGATTGCTACACAACCACTTCCTGCTGGACTATTACCCCCTGAATGCAGAGCTAGGCCAGCTCGAATAGACTCCTAACCAACAATAGACCCAGCCTCCATGATACTGTGTTGGGAGTTGGACCAACTAATCTTTCGTACCTTCGTGTAACAAATGGTCATTTGATACCTATATTACCATACTTTACCAAGGTCTTCAGGAATCAAAGTTGTCGAGTCATAGAGTCATACAGCATGGAAACAGACCTTTCAGTCCAACCAATCCATGCTGACCAGAATCCCAAACTAAACTAGTGCCACCTGCCCACACCTGGCCTATATCCCTCCAAACATTTCTTATTCATATACTTATCCAAATGACTTTTAGACATTGTAACTGTACCCACATCCACCACTTCCTGTGGAAGTTCATTCCACATGCGAACACTCACTGTGTAAAAAAGTTGCCCCTCAAGTCTTTCTAAATCTTCCTCCTCTCGCTTTAAAAATAGGCCCCCTAGTCTTGAACTCCCCACCTTAGGGAAAAGATGCTTGTTATTCACTTTATCTATGCCTGTCATGATTTTATAAACCTCTGTAAGGTCACTCCTCAACCTCCTGTGCTCCAGTGAAAAAAGTCTCAGCCTATCCAGCCTCTTCTTATAAGTCAAACCGTCCATTCCTAGCAACATCCTGGTAAATCATTTGTGAACCCTCTCCAGCTTAGTAGTGTCCTTCCTATAACAGGGTTACCAGAATTGGACACAGTATTCCAGAAGAGCAGATGAGGAGAATTGGCTATAATTGACTAGCAATGAGACTGTAGGTGTTTTCATCTGTTATTATACAGTAATAGCTGTGGTTCTGCTTTGTTCAGTGACATGGCCCTGCGAAACTGCTTGCTGTCTGCGGACCTGACTGTTAAAATTGGAGACTATGGACTTTCCCACAATAAATACAAGGTAAAGACGTAAGGAATGAAGAATTGGAAGTACATTTGAGCTGTGTCCAATGTAATCTTTGGCCATGCTTTCTTGTTGCTAAATGTTGGAAAATGTCAGAAGGTTGAAAGATTATGTCTGGCTCTTGTTTCCCAATGTTTTTAATTCATTCACAGGATATGGGTATAACTGTCTAGAACAGCATTTATTGCCCAGAAGCCAGTTAAGAGACAGCCACGTTGCTGTGGATCTAGAGTTACATGTAGGCCAGACCAGAAAAGGACATCAGTTTCCTTCCCTAAAGGACATTAATGAACCAGTTGGGTTTTCCCCAACAATCATTTCATGATCATCATTAGATTCTTTATTCTTAGATTTTTATTGCATTCAAATTCCATCGTCTGCTATGGCAGCATTCAAACCCCAGACCCAGGACACTAGCTGAGTCACAACATTAATAGTCTGTAGATAATTATACAACAAGGCCATTGCCTCACCCAATCAATTCCATGAGAGATCCTTTCCAAGAAGACATGAGCTTATAGGGGCAACACACGGTGAGGAGCCAGAGCTTATCACATAGTTAGGGGCACTGTGCAAACTATTCACTGCACAAACTGTTTGTTGTGCAGACTGTTCACTGTGCAAACTGTTCACTGTGCAAACTGTTCACTGTCAAACTGTACACGGTGCAAATTGTTCACTGTCAAACTGTACACTGTGCAAACTGTACACTGTGCAAATTGTTCACTGTCAAACTGTACACTGTGCAAACTATTCACTGTGCAAACTGTTCACTGTCAAACTGTTCACTGTGCAAACTATTCACTGTGCAAACTGTTCACTGTCAAACTGTACACTGTGCAAACTGTTCACTGTGCAAACTGTTCAATGTGAAGTGCTACTGGCAGGGCATCATTGGGAAAGGTTGGTCGCGCAGCCTCATAGTCAAACTGTGACGCAGGGGACCTTCCCAGAGCAAATATAATTCAAGAAAATCTGTTCAAAGTAAAACAGAAAAATAGCGTCAATACATAACACATTAATCAGCATCAGAGAGGGAGTATGGGGTTTCAGGCGTGGCTTATTGAAAGGACACAAGATATCCGTCTCTAGGTCAGTCAGGTAGTGAAGAGCAGTGCTTCCTGAACCTTCTCCAACTGTGACTCTACGTTATAGATTCACACAGTCATATGGCATGGTCCATCTAGCCCAGGCCAACCATGTTGCCAAATCAAGCTAGTCCCACTTGTCTGCATTTGGCCCATATTCTTTCCTATTCACGTAGTTATCCAAATCATAGAATTCCTACAGCCCATTGGGTCCATAACCAACTCCCTGAAGAGCATCCCACCGAGACCCACTCCATAGCCAATCCACCCAACCTGCGCATCTTTGAACTGTGGAAGGAAACCCGCGCAGACACGGAGAGAACGTGCAAACTCCACACACAGTCATCCGAGGGTGGAATTGAACCCGGGTCCCTAGTGCTGTGAGGCAGCAGTGCTAACCACTGAGCCACCATGCCACTTAAAATGGAGGCTTTGTTCCAAGGTGGTATAGAACTACCAACCTTAACTGTACCTGAATCAACCACTTCCTTTGGCAGTTCATTCCACATACGAACCACTCTGTGTAAAAAAAGTTGCCCTTGTGTCCTTTTTAAATCTTTCTCTTCTTACTCTAAAAATATTCCCCCTAGTTTTGAACTCCACCACCCTAGAGAAAAGACCATTGCTATTCACCTTACTGATGCCCCTCATGATTTTATAATCCTCTATAAAATCACCCCTCAATGTCCTACACTCCAGTGAAAAATGTCCCACCCTATCCAGCCTACCTTTATAGCTCAAACCTTCCATTCTCAGGAACATCTTGGTAAATCTTTTCTGAACTCCCTCCAATTTAGTAATATTTTTCCTATAGCAGGGTGACCAGATCTGTACACAGTACTCCAGGAGAACCCTCACCGATATCCTGTACAACCTCAACATGACATCCCAGCTCCTAAACTCAAAGGTCTGAGCAGTGAAGGCAAGTGTACTAAACACCTTCTTAACCACCTTGTCTACTTGTGATGCAAATTCAAAGAATTATGCACCTGAACTCCTAGGTCTCTCTCTGTTCTACAACACTATCCAGGACCCGACCGTTAATTGTGTAAGTCCTGCCCTTGTTGTTTTACCCAAATGCAATACCTTGCATTTATCCAAATCAAACTCCATCTGACACTCCTGAGCCCATTGACCCAATTAATCAAGATCTCTTTGTAATCTTAGATAACCTTCTTCACTGTCCAGTATACCACCAATTATGGTGTCATCCACAAACTTACTAACCATGTCTCCTAAATTGTAACTCAAATTGTTTATATAAATGACAAACAAAAGTAGACCCAGTACCAATCCCTGTGGAACACCGCTGGTCACAGGCTTCCAGTCCGAAAAACTGATCCTCCACCACACCCTCTGTCTCCTACTGTTAATTTTGTATCCAATTGGCAAGCTCCCCTTGAATCCCATAGGATCTAACTTTACTAATTAGTCTACCATACGGAACCTTGTCAAAGGCTTTACTAAAGTCCAGTAAACACTCTACCCTCATCAATCTTTTTGGTTACTTCCTCAAAAAATTCAATCAAGTTAGTGAGACATGATTTCCCATGCACAAAGCCCTGCTGACTATCCCTAATCAGTCCTCTTGAGTCTACTCTGCCAGCCCAGGTCATGGCTGATCATCTACCTCAATGCCACATTCCCCCACTATGCATGTTTTATCTGATGTCCTTGCTATCTATAAATCTATTGATCTCTATCTTGAATGCACTACAAACATGCTAAAATCCAAACAAGGTTCAGGAGGAGGCCATTCAGCCCCTTGAGATCATGGCTGCTCTGACTGAAACCTCTAACCATAACCTTCCAAACCTTCGCTGAGCGAGAATCCTATTGACCTCTGCCGTAAAAAATTTTCAAGGACTCTGCTTCCAGGAAGGATGAGAGTTGCAAAGTCTCACGTCAAAGCAAAATATTGTGAATGCTGGAAATCTGAAACAGTAACAGAAAATGCTGGAGAAACTCAACAGGTCTGGCCGAACCTGTGGAGAGAGAGAAACAGTAAATGTTTCAAGTCCTGTATGACTCTTACTCACAACTCTGCAGCACAAGGCAGCAGTGAGGTTGCAAGCTCAGAGGTGAAAATGGCCACTGTGTGGTTAGGCGGCCATTCCTCCCACTACAGCCCCACTCACCGATAGGAGATAGCAAGAACTGCAGATGCTGGAGTCAGAGTCAATACAGTGTGGAGCTGGAGGAACACAGCAGGTCAGGCAGCATCAAAGGAGCAAGAGAGTCAACGTTTCGGGCCTAGACCCTTCACCAGTCCTGATGAAAGGTGTAGGCCCGAAGCATTGACTCTCCTGCTGCTCTGCTGCCTGACCTGCTGTGTTCCTCCAGCTCTATACTGTATTGACACAGCCCCACTCACAACAGGTCCTCTCTTCCCTGATGTCTGCTCTTACAGGTCTCCCCAACATTACCATGACCCCAACCTGCTCACACAATTCCCAAACTTCAACATGTCTCAACATTCTCGTCTATGTGTCAAATCTCAGGAGATGAGAGAGATACTAAATGAATATTTTGTGTTAGTTTTTACTGTGGAGAGGGAAGTGGAGGCCAGAGAAATTGGGGAAATAAATATTGCTGTCTTGAAAACTGTCCACATTACAGACGAGGAAGTACTGGAGGTCTTAGAAAACATAAAGGTGGGATAGATCTCTGGGATCTGATCAAGTGCATCCCAGGACATTGTGGGAAGTTAGGGGAGAAATTGTGGTATTTGTATCACCTACAACCATGGGTGAGGAGCTGGGGGACTGGATGGTGGTTAATGTTGTGCCTTTATTTAAGAAACAGTATAAGGAGAAGCCTGGGGACTGTAGACCTGTGAGCCAGACATTGGTGGTGGCTAGTTATTGAAGGTGATTCTGAAAGATACGACTTACATGTGTTTGTCCCATCAGTAAAGGTAAATTTGCATTGTCCTACTGTCTCGTTAGGGAGAGGTGACTAGTAGTAGTTTAACCTGAGAGTTGCCATGCCTCAGGTAGGGGAAAGGTTGAGAAGGAGAGGCCTTCCTGGTAACTAGTATAGGATTTGAACCCACACTGTTGGTGTTACTCTGCATTGTAAACAAGACATCCAGCCAACTGAGCTAACCAACCTGTGGAATAGCCTGCAACAGTTTCACAATATAGAGTGGTGGGGGGGTTGGGTTGGGGGGAGGGGGTGGTCCACAGTCTGTGAGGTCAGAACCCCGAGTAATTATTAAAAATTCTATGAATGGAATTGATTTTCTGAGGTGTGATGCTGCACTTTGTGAGGTAAGATGGTTCTTTTTCAGTGCCCAGTTTTAGCTGTTTGGTTACAGTAGTTCAATTAAAATAATGTGACCAAGAGGGAATATTTTTGAGGATCAGAAAGACGCACGAGAAAAGCTTCAAGTGTTAGTAGGTGAACAAAATTAGGGTCTTGCAGAAATGTACTGTAAAACTGGTACCTTGGAATACAGTCATGGAGCACCTGCTCATTTATCTTCTAATAATTATGGCCAAGTGCAAATTAACATCTTGGTATCATGCTACAAGGTGACAGAAATGCATTTGCCTGAATGGTCTTTGCCAATGGCAGTAGGGATCGGGCAAGTGAGGGGGTCAGTGTCAGGAGATGTAATTGGGTCACTGTCTTGCCATTCTCCATCTTATACTGTCGCAAAATGTCAGAGTCAACGCCAGTGTGTGGGATGAAGATTGGGCAGAGACAGTTCTGAGCTAACATCTAGTTTCCCTCCACAGTCTAGTCACTGACTGATACTCCATGCCCAGCTCACGCATGAAGAACTAGCACTTGTATGATTGCAAGGAATTGTGTCTCAGGCTGCGAGGAGAGAAAAAGGACACAATTATGACTTAATCAAATTGTAACATGTATCCATCCACCTTCAGAGTCTTGTTGGACTTAGACCAGCAGTTTGCATCTGATCAAACTGCTTTGTCTGATTCTTACGGGACATTGATACTTAGGGAGGTCTCCACTTATACCTACTGCAGATGCTAGCGATCTTTGCTGGTGATTAAAATATTCTGATTTCCCACTGTTCCTTATTAACTTTCCGCATTCCTCAGGAATGCTGTCAGCTGTAAAGGACATGAAAAAGGATTTACAAAAACAATCGTGGAGCCTTAGTTCTCCGCCAGACTGCTCAGTCTCTCAATAAAACCAAAGAAGATCTTCCAGCTCAGTCTCACAGTTCTGCCCTCTCCCCAAGTGCCTTGATTTCTTTGAGGTGAAAGAGGGCAGTGACTTGCAAAGCTAGAGTTGAAAGTTCTTCTCTGACATTCTTTAGGGCATAATTGAAGCTGTTGTTTCCTGCACGTGGATGATGTCTACAGTATTTACAGAACCCTGGTGATCCTATCTAACTGCTTCCCAGTTTCCAATATTCAATCAAATGTGTAATATTGAAAAAAGACAGGAGAGCGATCAGTTTATCATTGCATAATTGAAAGTGACTGATACTCCCATTAAAGCTGTGAAATGTTGGTGTGGGATTCTCTGGTGCCTGAGTGATATGAAATGCTGTTTCCTGCATGTGGATGATGTCTACGGTATTTACAGAATCCTGGTGATCCTATCTAACTGCTTCCCAGTTTCCGATATTCAAGCAAATGTGTAATATTGAAAAGAAAAGACAGGAGAGCGATCAATTTATCATTGCTTAATTGAAAGTAACTGATACTCCCATTAAAGTTGTGAAATGTTGGTGTGGGATTCTCTGATGCCTGAGTGATATGAACATTGTCTTTTTAATATTTTCAACAGAAAGATTACTTTGTAACTCCTGACCAGCTCTGGATCCCACTCCGCTGGATTGCACCTGAGCTTATCGATGACGTTCATGGGAATCTGCTAGTGGTGGATCAAACCAAGATTAGTAATATCTGGTAAGCAAGTGGTGACGATGATAGTGGGAGTATCTGAATAATTACAGAACGGGACATAGAAATGGAAATCATTCTGGCATATTATTGAAGCTATTTCAACATTTCATTTCCCATCATAAACCATTCTTGTGCCCTCTCCCAAACGTGATTCCCAAATGGATGCCACTTTGTGAAAAGTTGCCAGTCATTTAATGGATAGGACTGTCTCCCGTTAAGAGTTTGTCACTGATTTCACACAGAGGTGGGGTTTGCAAAGGAAGAGACAGCTCTGACAGCTCTCACATACTCAGGGTGCTCCAAAGAACTTCACAGCCGACAAATTTACTTTTCAAGGTTTGTCCATGCCTTGTTTCACATCCTCTGATAACATCATCCAATAGTTTTTTTTTTATCATGACTGAGATCAATAGACTTTTGCTAGGTTAAAATTGTGATGGAAAATACAGGTGGGTGAATGGAATTGAGGTACAGATCCAATAGTACAGCCTCGAGGGGCTGATTGTCCAATTCTGGTGTCTGTTATGTGGACATTGAGACAGTTAATGGTCCTCTGAAAGATCCCACAAACAGCAAATGAATGACTGACAAGGTCATCAGTTGTTTGTAGCATTGGATGCGGAATGAATGTTTGCCATGGAATCTTTAACATCTACATAACCAAGCGTAGTTTAACATTGTATATCCGTAATGCTTTTAAAGAAACCTTCAGGATAAAATTAATGTCATTAACTTTGAGCTGGAAGAAGATTTTGATATCTTGTAAGAGACAAGATGATGAATGAAATATAAGGCATGCAGCAAACTCAAATTAGTATTCTGCAGATCCTTACAGAGATTTCTTTAAACTAGTGATTTGTATTTCCAAACGTACAAAAATAATCTAAATATTGCTTTAGGTGATAAATATCAGTTATCTTGGTGATTAAAAAATACATCTCATTCAGTCTGATCAGCATATCCATCATTATCACAGCCAAATCTCTCTCATCTTTTAATTGCCTCTGTTTACTAATGTTCATATTGGAGTCTTGGAGAGGATTACAAAACAACTCGTTTATTTATGAAGAGTCAAACTTTGGTCTCAATTATTATATTTTTTCCTTCACTCTCTGTAACCTATCATGAGTCTTTTTTTTCAGCCTGTTACCAGTCTTGGCTGAAATACAAAAATAAAAAGTAGGTTCAAATGCCACCTTTCAGTGACCAAACATTAATCTATTCTTATAATGTGACAGTGAGCTCCCTATAAATCAGATAGTCAAAGGAAACTGGATAGGCATAAGGTATCGACCTATCTCTAGCTGCATTTTTCCAATTAGCAATTACTTATGAACACACTTTGCATCATTATAAATGATGTTCATGTTTGCTGGTTTATATTGCTAAAAGCCAACTCCCTCATCCCAATCGTGTATGTTCATGAGCCAGTCATCCTTTTTTTAATTAATTATCAGTATGAATGGAAGCAATTTCATTCAGAACTGTAAGGAAGATGATTTGTTTTGCAATAAGGTGACACACTGATGCTTTAGCAATTATTTCTGTCATGGATTTGGGTGATGCACACTGATGGAGTAGAATAGTTGCAGGTAGACAGGATAGTGAAGAAGGCATTTGGTACGCTTGCCTTTATTAGTCAGTGCATTGAGTATAGGAGTTGGGAGGTCATGTTGCAGCTCTACAGGACGTTGGTTAGGCTACTGTAGGAATACTGTGTGCAATTCTGGTCGTCCTGCTCTAGGAAAGATGTTGTGAAACTTGAAGGGATTCAGAAAAGGTTTTCAAGAATATTGCCAGGATCAGAGGGTTTGAGCTATAAGGAAAAGGCTGAATAGGCTGGGGCTATTTTCCCTGGACCGTCAGAGGCTGAGGGGTGACCTTATAGACATGTATAAAATCATGAGAGGCATGGATAGGATCGTTAGACAAGATCTTTTCCACAGGGTAGGGGAGTCCAAAACTAGAGGGCTTGGGTTTAAGGTGAGAGGGGAAAGATTTAAAAGGGAGTTAAGGGATAACTTTTTCATGCAGAGGGTGGTGTGTGTATGGAATAAGCTGCCAGAAGAAGTGGTGGAGGTTGGTACAATTGCAGGCATCTGGATGGGTAAATGAATAGGAAGGATTTAGAGGAATATGGGACAAATGCTGGCAAATGAGACTAGATTAATTTAGGATATCTGCTCAGCATGAATGGGTTGGATCGAAGGGTCTGTTTCCATGCTGTACATCTCAATGACTATGGCTGTAATAGGAGGAACTATATTCGTGCTTAACCTCATCTCAAAGTGAAGCTGGCAATAAGCAGAATCTTCCCCTTACCTCGGAGAGCATGCTTTACCTGTAGGGAAGTTGGAGGTTAAGGGGGTGGTGAGAAATTAGAACAAAAGTGACTTTATTTTCTTTTTGCCTAAGCCCATTGATCCCAACACTCACCTCAGACTCTCAAACTAGGGACCTGGATTTCAATCCAAACCTTAATGAGCATTTCACCTGAGCTGTTGCTTAGGGTTAGGATTCCTGGGTGTTAACTGACCGATACATGATAAATCCTGATGGAGTACTCAATCTGTAGCAGAGAGAAATCACAACAGGAGTCTGTTCCCGTTGTTGACTGACAATCATTTGCACTGATAACATTGTAGATCTGTCCACAACATGGGAATACTGTGAAATACACTATTATTTCAGAGAAAACTTGCAAATGTGTGAGAAATACAAACCTAAAGCAGGAAAATGTATTCACAGATTGGGAATATCAAGACCTGTACGTTTTATTATTGAAGAACTTCATGGTGAATGGTAGGGCCTTGAGGAGTGTAGTGGAATAGAGAGACCTTGGACAGCAGGTGCTGTGAAAGTGGAGCTACAGGTAGTCAGGGCAGTGAAAAAGCTTTTGGCACACTGGCCTTCATCAGTCAGGGCATTGAGTACAGAGTTGGGAAATTATATTGCAGTTGTACAGAACGTTGGTGGGGCCGCACTTGGAGTATTGTGTTCAGTTTTGGTCACCTTGCTATAGGAAGGATGTTATTAAATTGGAAAGAGTGCAGAAGAAATTTACAAGGTTGTTGCCAGGCCTCGAGGGACTGAGTTATAGGGAGAGGTTGGACAAGCTAGGACTTCTTTCTTTAGAGCATAGGAGACTGAGGGGGATCTTACAGAAGTGTATAAGATCCTGAGAGGCATGGATAGGGTAAATGCACGCAGTCTTTTTCCCAGAGTTGGGGAATTGTGGACGAGAGGGCATCAGTTTAAGATAAAAGGGGAAAGAATACATGGGAACCTGAGGGGCAACATTTTTACACAGAGGGTGGTACACATATGGAATGATCTGCCAGTGGAAGTGGTTGAGGCGGGTACATTAACAACATTTAAAACGCATTTGGACGAATACATGGAGAGGCAAGGTCTAGAAGGATATGGGCCAAGTGTACAGAAATGGGTTTAACGTGGATGGACATTTTGGTTGGCATGGACCTATTTGGGCCGAAGGGGCTGTCTCCATGCTGTAGGTATCTATGACACTAACTTAGCACATAAAGTGCTTTCCTGTATCAGTTTACTTGTGATTCCTGTGAAATACCTATCCCTTATGTACCACACGCACACACAAAAACATCCCCACACTATTTTGTGTGTGGTTAATTCTTCAGTGAAAGCCACTGATTAAATATTCAAAACAAGTGACGGATTTGATCTAAACATTGTTTCGCAGCCTCCCACCAAGAACTGAATCCCAAAATATCTGTCAGAGTGCACTGAAAACCAGTACATGGAGAGTATCAACTGTCTCCTTATCTCTTGCGCAGTTACACATACATATTTCAGTTGTTGCATCCCTACAGTGTGGAAGCAAGCTATTCAGCCCATCGAGTCCACACTGACCCTCCAAAGGATATCCCACCCACACCATCTGTGTATTTCTCATGACTAACCCACCTAGCCTACACATCCCCTGGGCAATTTCCCATGGCCAGTCGACCTAACCTGCATATCTTTGGACTGTGCCGGAACACCCGGTGAAAACCAGGGAGAATGTGCAAATTCCACACAGTCACCTGAGGGTGGAATTGAACCCAGGCCCTTGGCGCTGTGAGGCAGCAGTGCTAATCAGGCTGCCAAATCATAACCTTAGAGATTTCATTGCTTGGATATTTGAATTATTCCACCATCTACAACTTTGAATACTAGTCCTGTGTTGCTGTGTGATTCAGACCTGATATAGATTTCTAAGTAACATTCTAACATGGGCTGTTTTCAGAACATCCAGCCCATTCTCGCCTACTTAAGATCTCCATTATCAGCTCTTCTTTCTCCCTGGCCCACTCTTATCCATCTCTTCATCTGCCTAACTGCCGTTCTCTCTCTCTCTCTCTGTCTATCCACTCACTCCTTTTCTCCCCTACCCACTCCCTTCTTCAACTTACATACTACCTTTTCCTAACTACATTCAGTTCTGATGAAAAGTCTCTGGCCTCGAACTGTGAACTGTGCTTTCTTTCTGTACATTTTGCCAGGCTTCCTGAGGTTCTCCAGCAATTTCTGTTTTTGTTTCTGGCATTCTTTCATTTTTGGTTTCATATTTTCATAATTTACTAGGATATACTTCAGTTCTTTCTTTCATTTAAGAAAAATGCATTTTTCACATTTATTTTAATTACAATAATTCTCAGCTTTGGGACAGGCTAAGTGAGTTTCTGCACCTTGCCATGTCTAACAGTGGTCAGGAAGGTGATCTGACAGGAAGGTGGTTGCATTAGTTGGCCTCAAATACAAAGTAGATCCCAGTTATTGAAGAGATGCTGCCAGAACGTTACCCCTAAGCAGCAACATGAGATACCATTCTCAAGAGAGAAGAGCTGAGACTCGATACAAGAAACTGATGGGGAAATGTTGTTCTGAGTAGGCCCAAGACAGAACATTTTGAACTGCAGTGATCATAAGCAACAACTCTGTTAACCCCTTCGTTCTCCACATCAAAACACAGCAGGTTTGCTGAAGGAATGCCATAAAAGCTTCTAACGTTGTTTAAAAAAATTCCTTGATTCTTTATATTTTCATGCATTGATTTTACACTGAGGTTGCAGTGCAGCAACTTGCAATGTCTTCAAGAAGCTTTGACTCGTTTGAGCATCCTCCAGTTTCTTTCATCTTAATGCCACTGCCGCATCCTTCAAAAGTTACTTTCCACTGGTGTCAACTACTTAAAGCAAAGTGGAACTCACTGAAACAGTCAACTCAGTGACAACAGGAGAAATGTAGCAAATGAGGCATCATCAGCACCAGTTTACTGGCAAATATTTTCTGCCGGTAGTGAGGAATTTTGGCAGGGTCCATCAAGCAGGAATCTCAGCTTTCACCACCACCTCCTGACTGATAATAAATGCTAGCCTTGCTTTCGACCCCCACATACAATCATAGAATCACAGCTTGTAAATGAATAAGTAAAACCTGATTGAAGGTGGGGAGCTCTTGTTGCACAGTTAAGTCCTCATTTCAAGTCCCACTGTAGGACCTGATGTTCAAGGAAGGTGTGATCAGCCAGACAGATTGCATATCAACCTGTAAATCAGTGGCAGGCAGGAAGATTTGGGGAGATTCCTATCCAGCCATGTGATGGAAAGGACAGTGGACCCTCTGCCATTATTAATTGTAGCTCTGGGCTACAATGTGTATATAAAACCGCAGGAACTGCACTAACTTGGGGAAGCTGGTGGGATCAGTTGGCTGAAGAGACAGTGTGGCACAGATTGGTGTCACCAGCTCAGGGCTTGATCACTGTTCTGACCAGGATGGGTTTGTGACCTCCCTCCTTGCCCTGACGATGGTGGGGGGTCTGTGGTATTAGGGGGTGGCACCAGCCTTCAAAGCAGAGAACTTAAGAAGATTGAAAGTGAAGATTCCTCTGACTGTCTGGAGGGGAGAATGCTGGGGATTTGTAAGGATTGTGACTGTCTCTTTCCTGTGATTCTAGATTTGTTTTCATAGTGTTTTGTTTTATTATTACACACAGGTCCCTGGGTGTAACTTTATGGGAACTGTTTGAATTTGGTAACCAGCCCTATCACCAGTGTTCAGATAAGGAGGTGCTGACGTATGCTATAAAAGAACAGCAGCTGAAACTGCCAAAACCCTTGCTGAACCTGCCACTGTCTGACCGATGGTATGTCAACATCTTCACTGTTTGTATATACAGTTTGTTTGCTGATTCAGGAACCAACCAGCAACTAATAGCTTTTCAAGAGTTACACAATGATAATTATTTTATAACACGAACAGAGCCTAATGGGTGGCATAGTGGCTCAGTGGTTATCACTGCTGCTTCAGAAAGCCAGGGACCCAGGTTTGATTCCACCCTCGTGTGACGGTCTGTGTGAAGTTTGCACGTTCCGCCCCGTGGGTTCCCTCCAGGCGCTCCAGTTGTCTCCCACCATCCAAGGATGTGCACGTTAGGTGGATTGGCCGTGCTAAATTGTCCTGTAGTGTCCAGGGATGTGCAGGCTAGATGGGTTATGCTATAGTAAATTTGTGGTTATGGAGATAGGATGGGGATGGTAGGATGCTCTTTGGAGGGTCAGTGCAGATTTCTTGGGCTGAATGGCCTCTATCTGCACTGTAGGGATTCTAATCTTAATTCCGTACAGATTCCAGGTACAATTTCACCTTTATAAATCACTACCGTTTACAACCACACTAGAACTAGATGTCTAACAACATGATTTGTAATTGATAAGCTGCTCTAAATTGCAGTGATACTCTAACTTATGCATTCTAAATATCGGTCTTCATAAGCTGTAAATTGTTTGAAAAATAGATTCTGTCGCCACAAATAGTTGTGCCACCTTTTGCTTTTTTGAAATTATCCTTTAATTCCTATCTCTAAGCAAAGTATAGTCTTTGCGGAAATGCACTTATTTGTATCGCCAAGACCACAGCCATTTTTTAATCCTCTCATTGTTGGTCACAGGTACGAGGTGATGCAGTTCTGTTGGCTGCAACCAGACCAAAGACCCACAGCAGATGAAGTGCATCTGCTTCTCAGTTACCTTTGTGCAAAAGCATCCAGTGAGGCAGAGGAAGAGTTTGAAAAACGCTGGAATGCAATGAAACCGAGTGGCTCCAGCACCAGCCACACAGCTGAGGTGTCTTCCTTTCCCCTCCTGGAGCAGTTTGGAACCAATGGCTATCATACTGAGGTGGATGATGTGCTGACGGTGACTGAGACAAGTCAAGGCCTTAACTTTGAATATAAGTGGGACCACACTCAAATGGACAACTTTCCACCATCTACGGCTGGCCTGGCCCACGGCACCACCCAGTATCAAGAGATCTACTTCCCTAACAGTGCGTCGGGAAGGTTGAGTTTGAGTGTCTCGCCCGTCTCCTCCAACTCCTTCTATGAATCGAAGCAGCAGTCTAACATGCCACAGAATCTGCAGCCGCCAGGCATTGTACCAGTGATCAGCGCGCATAGCCCTTCTGTAACTGGAGAATACTACATACGGATAGAGGAACCGACTGAGTGCAATATGGACCTGGATTATACAATGTGTTCCTATAGCCCGGAGTATGATCCAAGCTTGCACGTGGAGTCATCGTCTTGGCAAGGATTACAAGGAAGGGACAATATAGATGATTGTGAGAACAGCCCGACTTTATCCTTGACCATGGAACCCCTTTTGGGTCAGGTATCATCAGCAACCCAAGACTCCTGGGAAGACAGTCAATATTTTAGCAAGAATAAGAGCCAAACATACTACGAACAATTCACGGTAGATGATGCTAATCAATATTTGTTAGAGAACGACTCTGAAAATAGTAACAACTGGAAAGTACAGAGTGCTGGAGAAAACAGTAATGATGACCCTTTGGGAATATCTCCTTTGGTAACAAGTTCCTTGAGAGATTCCACTTCCTTACTCGTAACATCTTATCACGAACTGGATGAAACTGAATCAGATAGAACTTGTCAATCACCAGCTGCTGAAGTGTTTAATTATTCTGCACCTTCTGTAAATACAATGTTACATTCAGTCGATGATTTGGACTGTGTAAAAACAATTGCAGTTGGTGACCCTTCACCAGCTGGTCTGCCATCCAGAAAGGGAACAACATCTGAAGACGAAAACCTCTTTCTTTCTGGGATAAAATCATGGGAATCCAGTAATTTCCTAAATAACAACAATATGGATTTAACAAAACAGTCGCTCGAGCAGGCAAATATTGGCGCAGAATTATTTCAAACAGAATTTTCAGAACCAGACCTGCAAAAGGTGGGAAGTGTTGTGCTTCTCTCTTTATGTCACACAGCAGACACACACAACTCCACAAAGATTCATTCGACCGAAACAGAGAATGGGCACTGTAACTGGAAGGCTAAGTACAAAGAAGTTGATCAGGACAGTCAAAGTTTTGATCAGTCACTCTCCACTACTTTACACAACATAGCCCAGCAAGAGGAAAATCATAGTCTCATTTCTGATAGATTACAATCTTCGAGAAGCGAAGACCTTGTGGACCCTTTACTTGGCCAGGCTGTGAAGAGTTCTGCCCCTGGTATCTATAATAAAACCAGGATCCAGATGGACAGTAGTGAAATGAATTTACCTGGACCAGATACAGACGTAGCCAGTGTGAATGATCAATTGGATGTCATTGTTCAAGAAACGGATCAATTAAAGATTGATAGAGAAGAGATTCATAATCCAACTGAACTGAAGATTGAAATAGAAGTCAGAGAGAGCAATGCCATTCTTTCAGAAATGGAAATGGTCAGTGATACATATCAGGTGGAAACTGCAGTGAGGGACTTTGCAAGCTCTCCCCAGTTTGAAACAGCTGAGAAAAGTGACAATTGCTTTTCATCTGATGTAGAATCGAAAGAGCTTGACAGCTCTCCAATAAAGACATTTTCCAGTGTAAGCTTTGCTGGAACAGATGGGTGCAGTGATGAGGATGAAACAGATATCACATCAGGAGTATTCACAGACTTAACACAGGACTACGAAAGCAGTGATCTTGTTCTCTCTCACAAATCTCTGCAGAAACTTGTGGGGACTCCAGATTCCCTGGAGTCTCTCGACATCCCATCGACAACTAGTTCCTGTGAAATGTATAGTCCGACGTCACATTATTCGTCACTCCAGCCAAAGGCTGCAGACAGTGGCTATGACACGGAGAATTTTGAATCCCCGGAATTTGTCTTGAAGGAACCAGTTGAACAGAAGGACCCTGAGCTGTTCCCCAAAGTAAGCAAACCCAGTAATGTTACTGTACTGGAGGTGGGCAGTGATGGCATTGAAATGTCACAAGACTCTAAGCCACAGCGCATTGACGAAAAAAATCCCTACAGGGACTCGGCGTATTTCTCAGACTATGATGCTGAGTCTGAAAGATACCAAACCTTAGATTCAGAGAAGGATGACCTCGAGGAAGATGAGATTGAACTGAATGAAGGCGACCTCACAGATAGTCCTTTACAAGATGTTGATTGTGTGTACTTGGGTTCTTCACAGACTCACAACCAGACTGACCTGCAGCAAACTGAAAGCCTGAAGACTGCAGGGAGAAATTTAGAGCATTGCAATTTGATCCAAAAGTTACCTAATGATCCTGCAGAGGGTTTAGCGAGCAGTCAAGCCTCTGCAGAGGTTTCTATTCTCATTGAAAAACAGATGGACCCTATACCTAATAACCCAGTATTGGCAGAAGCAGAACCCAAACAGGGATCAGAATTCAGTAGTTCTGTAATAAATGAGGGATCTCACAAGCAGGACTTAGAAACTGAGAATGGTGAGAAAGCGATTCAAGCTGACTATTTAGTTTGTAAGCAGATATTAGATGAAGCAGCTTGCTCCAATTCGAAGAACAATGATGGATTTTTTCAAAGCAGCTGCAATTCAGAAAACATTCTCCTAAAGAAACAGGTATCTTCACGTAAGAAAGGGTACCCTCACAAAACGTCAGGCTGCATCTTTGATGGCACAGAATTGATACTGGAAGAACATTTAGCTGAGCAATGTAGCGAAACAGTTGGGCTCCAGTGCACTGATGTTGAGACAAGGAAGTTCCAACTGTATTCCTTGAACATTGAAGAAAAGTTGGAGAGCTGCATTGTTCCCAAAATACAGTCAGTTCAGTTGTCGTTGGAGCTCCCTTTATTAGGTCTTAAGAAAGAACCCAGACAGGGCTTTGATGGGGAAGAAGGAGACGAAGAGGATGAGGATGATGATGAAAGTGATGACTCCGATGAAGAACTTGGCATCTATAACATTCAGGAACACAGTGAAGAGAGTGAGGAAGAACTTCCCACTGTTCCCATTATTGTAACAGAGAAAGATGATGGGAAGAATCTAAGAAGTCTTCTCAAGTTGCCGAATTTAGTGTGTGAGACCTTTTGTGATGATCTTGACCGAAAGAAAAAAGCCGTGTCTTTCTACGATGACGTCACTGTCTACCTTTTTGACCAGGTAGGGTTGATCCTATACACTTTCCAGTTTGTTTTACTAGATTGGCGCACCAGCTTAGATAGCAAGTTATCTAACCAGCCATCATGGATGACTTAAAGCCTATCAGTTTGTAAGACATTAGGTGGAGTGGAAAATGCTAATTTCAAGATGACTCACAACTTTAAGATACAGAGGCACAGGTATAAAACTGATGGATAAGGCTGACACCAGAATGCACCTCATGAAAACCTTGGTTAAGTGTAGTTTTCTGAGTCAGGCAATAGAAGCAAAATCTCACCATCATTTACTGTAATTGAGGGAGACTCCAATTTCCTCTGGGAAGGTGTGTGAGATGGGCCGCATAAAACTTCCGTTCTGAGGAAGGGTCACCGGACCCGAAACGTTAACTCTGATATTTCCCTCACAGATGCTGCCAGACCTGCTGAGCTTTTCCAGCAACTTCTGTTTTTGTCCTATAAAACTTCTGTTGTTTATCTTCTGGACATGTGTTGAATTCCCCTCGACTGTTCCTCATCACTCTATGTACATGAACCAAGATGTGTTGGGTTTTCAGGTTTCTGTGCATGAGTGCAGTGTCAGTCCTCCTCAGAGTCAGAAGGTTTAAGCCTGAGACGTGAATATAATGTCAGTGCAATACTGAGGAATTACTGAATTCCATCCTTTCAACTACAAGTTATGTGATAAAACAAGTGGATCATATGACATTACCTGAAGGTGATGGGAGTTCTCCTGATGTCCTATGTAATGTTTATCCCTTTAAAATAAAACGTCTAACATGTGAACTCAAATTCCACAATTTGAAAATAAATCACAATACCCGCCTCCCCTACATTCTACAACATTCGTAATATTGACCCGCTGCTCTCCCCCAGGTTGAAAATATATCCTCTGCTCCTCCCCAAGAGATGAACATTCCATGCAGAACAGATTTTAGGTCTTTTCCCATTTGTGATGCCTCCTCGCTGCTACTTTTTTCCAGGCTTCTCATCGGTCTGACATCAGTGGCAAGTGAGCATTCACAAGGCCCCAGTGAAAGTCAATCACATTCAGTTGACAAATGGGGCAAGAGTGAGCGTAGATCAGGAAAGTGGGAATGTGTGAACAAAGAGAAAACATAAGGAATTGGAGAAAGTAAAAGAAACAGTGGTAGCGTTGAGAATTCAGAGTGAAAATAGTCCTGTGATCTCAAGCCTCTTTCATCCCCAGTATAGTTTCTTAGCCTTGGGATCATGCTGGGAACTGATGCTGTATATTTTCTACAGTTTCAATCGCTTTTCAATTATAGGGCTTCTAAAACAGTTCATAATGTTGTGTGGCCTACAGTTCATACAAATTTATCTGTAACTTTTGGAACCTGTGCTTTTTTTTTTGAAATACAGTCCCCTTAGCAATTTTGTACTTTGATGTCTCAGTCTCTCTATCCATTCACACCTCACAATCTTCCCATTAGATAAATGTTTGCATTTCCCTTCCAGATGCACTGGCTCACACTTCTCCACGTTGTATAGGACTTTGGTTCAACCACATTTGGAATACTACATACAGTTCTGGTCGCCACATTACCAAAAGGATGTGGATGCTTTGGAGAGGGTGCAGAGGAGGTTCACCAGGATGTTGCCTGGTATGCAGGGCACCAGCTATGAAGAGAGGTTGAGTAGATTAGGATTATTTACATTAGAAAGACGGAGGTTGAGGGGGGACCTGATTGAGGTCTACAAAATCATGAGAGGTATAGACAGGGTGGATAGCAAGAAGCTTTTTCCCCAGAGTTGGGGACTCAATTACTAGGGGTCACGATTTCAAGGTGAGAGGGGAAAAGTTTAAGGGAGATACGCTTGGAAAGTTCTTTATGCAGAGGGTGGTGGGTGCCTGGAACGCGTTGCCAGCAGAGGTGGTAGAGGCGGGCACGACAGCGTCATTTAAGATGTATCTAGACAGATACATGAATGGGCAGGGAGCAGAAGGATACAGATCCTTGGAAAATAGGCGACAGGTTTAGATAGAGGATCTGGATCGGCGCAGGCTTGGAGGGCTAAAGGGCCTGTTCCTGTGCTGTAATTTTCTTTGTTCTTTGTGAACTCTTTCTACCACCTATCTGTTCATTCTCCAGTCCCATCATATCCTCTTGAACCTTTTCATGACACCAAATAGGATCTGCCAAGTCCCCTAGCATTAGTAAAAACCGAAAGAACTGCGGATGCTGTAAATCAGGAACAAAAACAAAGTTGCTGGCAAAGCCCAGCAGGTCTGGCAGCAACTATGAAGGAAAAAACAGAGTTAATGTTTCGGATCCGGTGACACTTCCTCAGAAACTAGCATTAGTGTTCTCTGTAATTTAGGTGAAGGTGTGCATTTTGGAGACAGCATATCAGGGTGAAACTAAATTAGATGTTTCTGGAATTCTGCCTTTTTCTAGTTCATGTGTATTGAAGCCAAGAAATGTATTTCTCAGTTCTTCTATTAAATTTGTACAATTTAATGAGGTGATGTGATGAATTCCCTCTTTAAAACAATGCTTCCTTTAACAAGTGTCATCAGACATATATGCATCTTGTCTGAAGCCCCTGTTTAATGTACTCATATCAATACCTCATCAAGTAAATGAAACCATGGTTGTGATTTGTTTATCTTTCCAGAGACAGCAATGACATTTGGTAAAGTTTCATAGCTGGCATAATTATTTTAAAAGTATTAATAATTGATCATATTCATTTGCAACATTTCCAAATGTGTTACTGTTGTATTTGATTCTATGGTCCAGTTGATTAAAGGATTCACACTTCTAAGTGTTCAGGACATTGCTCTGAGTAAACTGTGTTATCGATTGCAGCATTTACTGGATTTGCAGACTGATGGTGCTCAGTATTAATGTAACTCCACTTTTTGCACATCACCCTGCTTTTTTAGAAGGACACAAGAGGAAAATCAGAGAATTACAGACCAGTCAGCCTAACATCCAGGAAAAGGGATGTTGTTGGAGTCTATAATCAAGAGTAGGTACTCAAATTGGCAGGATGTGACCAGTGACGTCCCAGAAGGATCTGTGTTATGGCCTCAGTTATTCATATTATTTATTAAAGACTGGGATAATGGCAGAGAAAGTCAGATATCCAGATCCCGCAGTCCAGGGTCATGCAGTTTAGGTGGAAAGGCCATGCCAAATTGCCCCATAATGTCCAGGAATGTGCAGCCTCGATGGATTAGCCATGGGAAATGCAGAGTTACAGGGATAGGGCAGGGGGGTGAGTCTGAGTAGGATGCCCTTCGGAGGGTCAGCATGGACTTTGATGGGCCGAAATGGCCTGCTTCCACGCTGTAGGGATTCTATTATTCTATGATTTGCAGATTGACTCGAAGTTATGCAGCATTGTAGACAGTGTAGATGATAGCATAAAGTTACAAAGGGATATTGATAGATTAAGTGAATGGGTGAAACTGTGGCATATGGAGTTCAACGTAAGCAAGTGTGATGTTATCCATCTTGTATTGAAAAAGGATCAATCAGACTGTTTTCTAAAAGGTATGAAGTTAAATACAGTGGATGTCCAAAGATACTTGGAGATTCAGATGCAGAGATAGAACATAGAACATTAGAACATAGAACATTACAGCGCAGTACAGGCCCTTCGGCCCTCGATGTTGCGC
>NC_063354.1:8889983-8916452 GCF_021869965.1 Rhincodon typus
GGACCGAAGCGTCAGCCTTCCTGCTCCTCTGATGCTGCTTGGCCTGCTGTGTTCATCCAGCTCTACACCTTGTTACCTCAGTGATGATATTTGATTGTCTTTGGGACGTGCTGAGGCTATGGATATTGCCTCTAATGTCTCTAATGCCTCCTTTTCTCCTAATTCCTTCCAGCAAGTATTGAGGAGGGCGAAAGGGAATGACTCACGCTTTGAGCCTGGGCTGGAATTTTATTTTATTTTTAAGAAAAGCAAACGGACAAGATCTGACAGAAAAAAACAGAACCGCAAATGAATGTTTCTCACTATGACTGTAACTGCTTTGAGTTGTTGGACAATTTCATTGCGAGTTTTCCGGGGACCCCCACTGTTACAACAACCTTGCGGGGGATAACTTTGGCGCACAATTCCCAACTCTCCTCCGTGTGGTCTGGTGGGGTGGTGGGGGGGGGGTGGGGGCCTCCCCTCTCCAGCTGGTCTGCGTTTCATCGGAATTCCCAGGATTTCACTGCAAGCCGATGCGAAGACGGAGCAGACTCTAACTTTGACGGGAAATACTTTATTATACGGAGGAGACTATCCATGTCACAACCCTACCACGGTGAGGAAAAAGCTGACCTTTCCAACGTAGAGCAACTGTGAGGGTTTTCTGAAAATAGACACTGCAGACTGTACCAGGCTCCATTTGTAATGAACCATTTTTGCAAATAACGCCATCCGCTTATAGTACTCATCTGCTCGGGCATCAGATAAGAAGTGTTTGGATGAAGCTAATCAGTATCCTTTGCCCACATCACAGTACAAATGTCCCATTGAACATGCCTCTCAGTATTCAGTCCCAGAGTATTTAGTGTTTCTGCCTCTCCGCGTTTGATATGGAATAGTGTAGAAAATCAGTTAAACTGCAATCTCTATACTATTTTTGTAAAACCATTCAGACTACTGATGAATATATTGTAAATGTTGCCAAAGAGATGTAAAAATTGTGCAGCCCCTAGCTACATTAGTTGCTACCTGTATGGCTTTAAGCTGTCGTGTCACAGTACCAAGGAGACGCTGAGTACGTAGCAATTTTTCGCCTCCCTCATCAAGCTATACAGACGCATTTATTATATTTAAAGAAATGACCAGTTGCATGATACCAGTGAGCAGGGCTGTCTTTGAAGTGTCACAGCTGTTAGTACTTTGTATAACTGATCAATACGGGTCATTACTGCTCTTCAGTGTTTTATTTCTATTTAGCTAGCAGCATGTGGTTTAAATCGCCAGACTAATAAAGTTTTTACAATATCTTACATTTGTTCTTTTTTGTTACCTGCCTGGCTCATTCCTTGCTTCACAGTTAATGAAAATATATAAGATTAGGATCAGAAGTAGACCATTCGACCCCTCGAGCCATTACTGACATTCAGTGAAATCATGGCTCATCTGTTTGTGTTTCGACTTCCATTTTCCTACCTACTTCAGATAACCATTGATTCTCTTACCAAACAAGAATCTATCCACCACCGCCTTAAAATATTCGATGACCTATTTCTACCTGAGGCAGGGAGTCTGTCTGAAAAGGTCTCAAAACAATCCTGAATCTCTGTGATATAGAAACAAAAATTGAAAATGCTGGAAAGGTTCAGCAGGTCTGGCAGCATCTGTGCAGAGACATCAGAGTTAACTTTTCAGGTCCAGTGGCCCTTCTTCAGACCCATGCTGCCAGACCTGCTGAGCTTTTCCAGCAATTTCTGTTTTTGTTTCTGATTTACAGCGTCCGCAGTTCTTTCAGTTTCTCTGGAATATAGTTTACTTGAGCTAAAGTAGAAAACCACAATCATGTCAATTGCTATCTGCAAAACCTGAACAGTGCACCTTCCAGAGAAGTAAAATAATTGACAGCAACGTTTGGAGTTCTATGTAATTCTATGCATTTTGCTATCAATTTCACTGGTGCAATGACATCAAATACAGTTTGCCATCATCACCAGCACAAACTCTATTACAGATTGATGCCATAGATCGGATGGTATTAAAAACCCAAGCTAAACAATTCACTATTAATTAACCACAAGAAACAAAATCGATTTCTTCATTCAAATTTTTAAATGTTTTGACAAGAAAGCTTCACATTTGTCTTTGAATACACATGGACAACAGGTAAATCTCGTAGCAGGAGGAAAATGTGCAAAATTGTAAAATTGTGCATTGATGACAAAAACAAAACTCCTTCCAAACACCCTGCAGGCAAACTGGCAGAGTAACTGATTTAAAAAAAGACATTTTTACATTTAAGAGAATTTTACTCTGTTACTACTATTCTACTACTTAGTTCAGGCTATTGCAGGGATCATATTTAACACCTATGGAAATTAAGTGGGATGTTTTTCACTAACTGATCTTGTGTTGGATGTGTCAATGGGATAGTTGATTCTCACTTTGAGCATGGCCGCTCAGTTATTGTAGAGAATTGACAAACAGTAATTATTGGCTTGTCTAATGTGAATAAACAATTATTGTTATAGCTGTGTATATCAAGTGAGTCAATTAAAATTAGAAAAAGGTCAAAAGAAAAGCACTGCAGCTATTATTATGACTTTAACAGCATCCAGTCACGAAATGGAAATCATAAAATAGACCCCGTCATGTGAGATTGGAGAATGTTAAATGCCTGCCATTAAGAGGCAGGCTGTGATTGTATATCGAAGTTTCCGCAGATGCAGTTCTTTTGTTAAATCCAGCAGGAAGCTTGTTTTAATTTTAAATTGGGTGAGTTTTATTTTTGCCTTTAAGTCAGGGATTTAAGTGCAATAGAATTTCCATTTTTCTGCACTTATCATTAACAGGAAACACTCAGATGTCAGGAGGATCACAACAGGACAGTTAATTTCTGTTCCACATTAATCACAAGCTCACCAAAATAATCGAGCTTCAAAAAGCAATCCCAATGTGAGGGAAGTGGCCTGACTCTTCTAAGAAAGGAATTGCAAGCATGTGATGAGGAGCTGGGTAAATTGTAACTGATCTCAGTGTAAGGAACTGCCTTGGAATAGATTCATTACATGGTATTAGCAGATCATAGAATCCCTACGGTGTGGAAGCAAGCCATTCAGTCCATCAAGTCCATACTGACACCGCAAAGAGAATCCCACCCAGACCCACACGCCCACCTCATCACTGCCACCCCGCACTTCCCATGGCCAACCCAACCAGCCTGCACATCCCTGGACTGTTGGAAAAAAATGGAGCAGCTGGAGGAAACCCACACAGACACAGTGAAAATGTGCAAACTCCACACATTCGCCCAAGGGTGAAATCAAGCCCAGGTCTCTGGCGCTGTGAGGCAGCAGTGCTAACCACTGAGCCATTGTGCTGCCCTCAGATGGAGGATAAGTGGCTTGTAGGCCTGACTGTGGTCTCTCTGTAAGAATACCTTAGCGGATTCCACTTCATCACCCTTTCCCTGCATTGTTTCCACTTCCTGTGCTTATCCAATTCCTTTTGAAAATGACTCATCTACCTTTTCAGGCAGTGCTTTCTTCCCATGTTGTAACCACTAGCAATAGAGAAAAGGTTTTCTTTTCATGTCACCTTTAGTTCTTTTGCCAGTCAATATAAATGTGTTTTTTTTTGGGTCTCTGCCCTTCCTCCAATTGTAACCGTCCCTCCCTGCCTACTCTATCTAGGCCAGACATTATGTTAAACATCTCACTCAAGGCCCCTCTTAATCTCCTCCAAAGACAGAAACCTCAGGTTCTCCAATGTACCGTTGCAATAGAGGTCCCTCTGAAGACGAATTGGTTCTTGTTAATTCTTGGGTCATACGTGGGAATATACTGATTCTAGACTGCATTACAGTGCAAAAGATTTGTGCTATTGGCTCCTCACCTATGTGTTGGAAGCAGCTGTACTAATTTAAAAAAAGAGAAATAAATGACATTAGTCGAAAGTGAGGAACAACATCTTGCTGATTTTCTGACATGAGGCAAACCATGAGGAGGTTCTTAAGAAATAGGAATAAGAGTTGACTGTTTGGCTCCTCAGTCATTCAGCAGGATCACAGCTGACCCAACTGTGGCCCTAACTCCTCTTGTCTGCTTGTCACACCACCTACAGCCCCATAATGCTCAACTTCCTCAGAGATCAAAAGCGGAGGGTCAAATGCAAGACGTTATGGAGCTCTGTTGGAAAAATAAAATCCAGTGCCAGTCAGGATTAGAATTTGTGAAATCCTGATATGTTTAAGCAGAATCTATAACAGCCCAACGTACAGTCAGTGGTCATGTGTCACCCTTAATGCCCAGAGAAACCTATAAAGGCTTCAGTTTTCCATGCAGTACTTTAAAATTTGTGGTCCTGAGGTCTTGGAAAGAGTGGGATTCTTATCAGAATACCCAAATCTGTTGGCATCAGTAACTGGCCAATGACGAAGAAAGTAGATCTTCATAGTGCCCATCAAAGCGGACCACAAAGAGAAAAAAGAGTTGAGGCATCCCAAAAGGCTTAAACAGAAAAAAACACTACCCCAGCCTAACAAAGTATTGTGTAGGGCTTTGGATTTGGTAATGCTCAAATAGCCAGTCTCCCAAAGGAATCTAAAGAGAATGCAACAAAGACATTCTGAAGATCTCCCTGAAGTGTGGAAACATTGACATCAATGACTGGAAGCAGCTTGCTGCTAATTGCTCAAAATGGCATCGGTCTGCTCATCAAAGCTGCATCAGGCTCTCAGTCACAATTTCTGAATGACTAGGCAGAGAAAGAAGCAAAAAGAAGCAAATCCAGAAGCACTCTGGATTCCACTATCCTGTGGGAGATCCTGTCCTGTACGTCCAAAGATCTGAAGGTTGAGAATCAGCCTGTTAGTCACATGAAGTTCCATGCCCAAAACTCTCAATTCTGGGTAGACATCATCCTCAATTAAGGAACAGCTGGCAAGATACATGGAATCTTTGTTGGTTGGAAGACACAGATCTAAGCCTGATTAGACAATGTAAGGAACAGGGAAAGAATTACTATCTGCATAGATGGTCCAAGGGAAGCTACTGATTGTTGTCTGTTAGTGCACTACATTGTTCACCTACATTTCTGTATTAAGAAACACTAACACTTCTCAAGCTGTTTTCCCAAGAAAATATTTTAAACTATCATTGGCAGGTATGCCATCAACCTATCTTTGCAATTACATATAGAAGAATGTAAACGTGTGGACAGAAAAATTAGCTGTAGTGTAACGATTTGTAGTTGATGTTTTATTTTCTACCTTTGCATTCTGTAGTTGTGAGCTCTATCAGTTGAAATTTCCCATCAAGTACATCCAAATAAACTTTGTTCCAAATATCTTGTATCTGAAATTAAGTGCTATTCCACCTATAATTGATATTTGCAGATACAGCATAGATTTTGAAAGATTTTCAAAAGTGAGATGACCAATAGTGAAAAACCCCTTGGAGGTTCAGCTGATGATACAATTTCTTTAGACTTACTTAAATAAAATCCTGTCTGTCACAGCCATTTATTGCTTTCCTTTATACCAAAGGTCACCACAGCACGTCATCTCAAAGATAGTTCAGTACACAAATATCTGATAGCTTAAAATTTGTGCCAACTCATGAGATTTTATAACCACTGTTTAAATGCTTGTTCATTCCCTCATAAAATTATTTGCACATTGATTTGTCTTTTTCCAAGTCAATTTTCTACTTAAACAATATTTCCAAGACTTAATATCAATTAGGTTGACCTTTCTTCGTGTGCTCAGCCTCATTCACAATCTGTTCATTGACCAACAAACAAGGCAGATTTCAAAATGTTTGAAGAAGTAGTGCTCCTGATGAGATTAATCATTTCCAGTTTACTGTTGTTTTTGGATTGTAAATTACTGGCATCTATGGAATTGGTCACTACATAAAGTCAACTTTAAAGGCAACATTGAATGCTCACATCTGTTCTTTATAACAGCTGCTTCCAGCATCAATCTGCAACAATATCCACTCTTAGGAAGATTATTTTACCCAATCCATTTCTTTAATAACAATGTTCATATTTAACCACAAAGAAAGAATTCTTCCTTTCTTTGTGGTAATAAAGATACCAGATTTTCTCTGGATTAACCTGGGTATATTCTCACTTTACAAGAAGAAAGCAGGAATTTTCAAATGGTCAGTTTCATTTAGAACCTTGTGCCATTCTTTACCAACTCAATAATGGTTGGAAGGCTAATTAACAGAAAGCACCTTACACTTCAAAGGTTGGCCCCAGACCAGGTTCCAGAGATGGCTTTTAACTACAATACCCAAAGAAAGAATTTTGCTGTTTTGCGCTGACTTAAAGCTCATGCAAATGTTACACTGTTTACTAATATATTCCTTCTAGAGACTCCTATTTTCTGTTTACTTCTAGACAGTGGAGGAAAAAACATTTGCATGTGTGAAAGGTAATAGCAAAGTCCTACAGAAGGCAAATTGGCACCATGTTCATCTTTTGCTCAGTTTGCATTACTTGCATTTCTTTCAGTCCCACAGCAGGTACATGAGCACACATTTAGGCTGACACTCCACTGCTGTACTAAGTGGGTCCTGCCTTTTGGAATGAACTTTAAAATAAGGCCCCACTTGCTCTCTCAAGTGGATATAAAAGAACTCTCAACCCTACCTCTGGGAGTGAAATTTAATGGGCACCCTGGCCAATTGTATCATTTAGGAACCATTGCTAAATACAAATCTACTGGTCATCATTCTAGTGTTTGAGAGAACTTGTTGTGTGCTCAATTTGTGCTTTAAATTCTACAATACAACTAGCTGCCCTTAAATCCTGGAGATTGTCAAAACCTCTGTCTAAATTCAAGCTTTTCTCCCCCTGCAAAGTAAATCCACTTAATTCTATGAAAAGAATTCATCTTAAAATGGTCTTCTGTGGAGCTCTGGATATCTATATGTTGAGGTTTCCCACATTTTATTTCTTCACCCATTTATCCAATTTAACCTTGAATGCTGACATATTCAACTTCAAACACAGCCTCACAATGCTGAAAATGTTTCTCCAACTACCCATGTAATTCCCTTGCATACAACCTTGGATCTACAGCACCTACAATATTCTTCATTAATACAGGGGAGAAAAACAAAGCCAAACATGCTTTTGTAATAGACTCATACAGCACGGAAACAGACCTTTCGGTCCAACCAGTCCATGCCAGCCATAATCCCAAAGTATACTAGTCCCATTTGTCTGCACTTGGCCCATATCCCTCCAAACATTTCTTATTCATGTACTTATCTAAATGCCTTCTAAATGTTGTAACTGTACCTGCATGTTCCACTTCCTCTGGAAGTTCATTCCACACACGAACCATTCTGTGTAAAATAAAAATTGCCCCTCATGCTTTTTTTAAACTCTTTCTCCTCTCACCTTAAAAATATGCCCCCTAGTCTTGAAATCCCCCACCCTAGGGAAAAGACACTTGCCATTCACCTTCTCTATACCCCTCAGGATTTTATAAACCTTCACAGAAGTCATCTCTCAACCTCCTACACTCGAATGAAAAAAGTCCCAGCCTCTCCTTATAACTTAATACTTCCATGATTTTAAAGCACTTTTTTTGTAATCTGAATTGTTGTATTGAAGCATTAACTGGGAACTGGAGTGAAACTGTTTTTAATTATGAGACACCTTTTTTTAAAACAATAAGTGGGTAAATAATGATATGGTGGTACTGTGAAATGCTATAAATGGATCCACATTATTGCACATCGTAAGCCTTCAAATCAAAGTTGTGTTTACTTTGGAAGTAGGTAGCAAGTATAAGTTTTCAAAAGGGAGAGTATCCTAACAGTCTTCCAGAACAACACACAACAGTTAAGTCACAGACAAATTGTAACCCACTCATTTGACTAGAATAATTTGCAGCTTCTGGAGCTTGGAGGAGAAGATATGAGTTAATGATAAAGTGACCATTGTGTAGTAACTAAACAATGTACTTTTCAACTAGAAAACATCAAGACAAGTAAAGATGAGAAGGGTTCTTAAACAGTGAAACAATTTTATTTTGCATAAGTTACTATCAAAATCATTTTTGATTACAAGTAATATGATTCAAATAGGTCAATTCAATTCACAAAACATAGTGATTTATGGAATAGTGGCAGCTGTAGAAATCTGCATTACAATACAGATTATAAACAATAGTCTTGGCATGTCTTACTACATTATGAAGCTTATGTAAAAATGAAAGGCACCAAGTAAACCATATTTCTGCAATAACGTCAAAAGGAAAAGCATGAGGGTTTAATAAAGAACTGAAGAAAAACATGGTGGCCATTTTACATGAGGGTTTAAATGCACTGAGTTGGCAAGTGGATATGTTTCTGTAACTAATTCTCCACCATACCACAGAATAAGAGACTAGGAAGAATGGAAGTGCCATGTTTTTGAAATAACTATAAATATTAACACAGGTTGAATTTGGTATTCATTGCTTTGTTAAAATAGACACAAGAGCCCCAGTAATTGTCTAATTCCCAGCTACTTATCTCGGAGCATCTACAAGTAGCTCAAGATAAATCAAAGTGACCGAAACAATAAGTTTCTTTTAAATGTTTAATCCACTGCCTTTACTCATAATATACTCATAGAAAATTACAAATTTCATTTGGTTCTTGTAATAAAGCATTTAAATAGTTAACCACTGCTCCCTTAATGATGACAATAGTTTGATTCTTTATAATTTGATAAATGGGACATTATATATTAACAAGATTTTTACATAACTGACTAATCGCATAGAATTTCTTAAAAGATTACAGAACACTTTACGTTCATGAGAAGAAAGTGACCCATTGAGTGTGTTAGTTTTGCTCATTAATACTGGTTATCTCAGTGTCTAAACAATCCCTAGGCAACACAACTTTACATGTTCCATTTACAAAGGTGTCACCACTCAACTATTGCTGTATTGAAATGACTATCACATCACATAACTGCCACACCTGAAACCTGCAAAATTTTCCTCCACTTGCAGAACAAAAATAAATTCCAATTCTTCTCCCATTTAGAAGTAACACTGCTAAATATGTGAGAGAAGGCGTAATATATTCTTTCTGATCCATTGCGCCCTGAGGTTTGTGCAAAAGCACGAATGTTTCCCTAAGCATATGCTTCCTGTTTATCAGTCTCATTAGCACAGAGGCATGGCTTCCTTCTTAGGGACTTCAGTTATATATTTACTTGCTCAACTAACTTACCACCATTGATAGTTAAAGAAAAATGCAAAAGGAAGCATTTACACATACTAAAATTGGAATGTGAAATCATCTTTGATAGCTATTTTGTGTTGTTTGTTTGGGGTGGAAAAGAAACAGGTGAAATCTAAAATTCTACAAAAAGTACAAATTCCTGTATCTGCAGATTATACAATGCCTTTGCCATCACCTGAGTAATTATTCTTTTCAAAAAGGTATGGAAGATTTATTGGTGACAGCAAGGAATCAAACAGCGGCATTAAAATTTTAACACTTTGAGGTAACTTTGGGTTAAAGTTAGCTCAGTTATATACACTAAATTCTATAATCGGATTTCTACTTTACTCTCCTTCTCCTGAAATACATTTAGAAATTAAGCACACTGTACATTTTATAACTAGCTTAATAATTCTCAATTTTGCAGTACTCTAGTTTCTATAACACGTTGACATTTAACCAATTCCCGCAAATAGCTAGGTAATAAAATATTGTTTTATATGCTGATTAGTATAAAGTATATAATAAAAAAATACTAACGGCTAATTCTTAAACACAAATTACAAACACCATACAAACCCCTAGTCAGATAAATGTAATTAAACAATTCCCTCCACATAATCCCTCAAAATATAAAGTAAGGAATAAGAGGGTGGGATTGCAAAGTGGCAATTCCGTAGCAATATGTGCAATTGATATATCCTAAACTTTAGTGACCATCTCCAGATGGGTCAATTCTAATCTAAAGACACTGTTGTCATGCAGTTTCAGATGTAGACATCTTTGGCATCTGTTGCCAGCAGCAAGCGTACAGTGTAATAACCTTGCAGAGTCAGTAGTCAGTTCACTTTAGAAGCTGATCTGTCATTTGTTTTGGTTGGCTTCAATTTGACATTTGCAACAGCTTCTCTGAAGAGGGGAGAAAGAGAGAACGCATGTTAATGCAATGGATTATTTATAGTAACACAGCAGTGACACCATGACAGAACGGCTTGCAAGAGCTTGTGGCACCCCTTGGCATCACTTTGCTGTGAATAATGGAAACAATAAAAATTGATGTGATCTGCTTGTTGTAAATATAAAATGCCTTTCTGCATCTGGTCACAGGAAAAATGAAATGTAGTTTATTTAACAGCAAAATTTAAAAACTTGAATTTCAAAAGAATTCTGACATAGTGCTGTATTATGAGGATTATACCTTTTATAAATGTTTGATGTTTTACTTTATTGTGTCACTTCTGAATGTTCTTTTTGTAAAAGATGTATTTGAGAAAACATATCTTGCTGTTTTTTGCCAATCCTGGCACGCCTATGCAACTGACAAACTAGAGGATCACTGCTCTTTGAAGGTGTTCAACACTGTTTTTGAACTAGCTACAAAATGTGTACGTACTACAGATTATGTGGTTTTCTATGTCTCTGTACCTAATATGTACATTCTTGCTGTGTCCCATACTAGACCAGATTTTTAGGTTTTCTGACCTAACATCACATTAGGTTATATAGGAGACAAGTACTTAATTAATTGATTAATTTATACCAGGGCTCATTCGGCAGATGGATTTCTCATTGATTGGACACATTTCAATTCAGACTTTAAAATTAGTGTGGAACTTATGCCCAATTTACATCAACCTAACATTGGGGCTGGTACAATAATCAAGCATCATGACTGAGCATCAAAAAAAAAACATTTATACGCTTCAGGTTTTAGCGACTCTTCTGCAACTTAATTTCTCTGCTTAAAAGATTTTGGAACTGAAAATTAAATCTTTAAGATAATTCTTTGAAAGTCATCAGCTGATCATTAACATGAAGTTACACTGCAAGCTGCAATCAATGGCTGCAGTTTGCACTGTCAGTATTTTTCTATGACACATCTGCTCTTGCCGTGCTGAAATGGTAACACAACCATTGGGGAAAAAAATAATCACATCAGTCAGTAAATTACATGCCAAAGGAGGACAAGCAAAGGAGCTGTCAGCAATGAATCACAGAATCAAGTGAGTCAACGCCCTGAGTCAATGAAGCATGTACGTGATCAGTGCAACAGTGAAGAGACCCAAAAGGCAGACAGCAATGTAGTTTGTGAAATTATGACAGAAAACAGCCTATTTCTTAGCACAATAATAAAAGGAAAATAGAACTAGCACACATCCTCAAAATTAAGAAGTTGTTTGATAATAAATCTTTTAGGTAAAGCTTATTCAGCATGTTTAAGGTGCTGTTTGTTTATTAGCCAGCTTTGTTGGTAATTCCAATGTCACTCTCCTGCTTGTTTCCATGTAGTACTTTGATAGATCTCACTTGATGGAGAACCTTATGCAAGAGAAGGAGTTCTACCTCAGAGGGGAAGAAATATGGCAGTGATCAGCCACATAACATGAAATATAGTTTCTGTCAATCACTTGGGAGGCAGTACGAAATAGCAAACACTGGAAGATAAATGCTGGCAGACAGCACGGTAACAATATCATTAGAGGACCATGACAGATTCTGGAGGTAATTGCCCTGATAATAAAGTTCTGACAATCCTAAATTTGAAATAGAGTTGAAAGAGCTATTCCTGTATTATATTTGACTCATTTCAAAACAATGCAACAATAATACTTATTTTTTGGCTAGTATGAAACACAGAAACAGATGGAACTCAGGACTGTGGAGAAAGTGAGACAGAACTTGCCCGTTTGTGAAGCCACAGTGGGAAATGAGTGATTGTCACCAGCGACAGACAAAGTGATAAAAGTCAGACTGGCATAATGGTATGCCCAACTTACTAATCTAGAGAGGTCTTATATGTAGCAGAAGTTTAAATTCAAAACCTTTCAATCTCGGCATCAGAACTGCAATGAAAAAAATTCAGTCGATTTGAACCTATAATTGCAAAACTCTGGGAGGGAAAAAAATCAAACTACAAAATACAAAATTCAGATATAACATAATTAATATGAAGGCAATTTTTTCATCAATTTATTAGCAATGGAAGGCAGCCTTCCTTCAAACATTCGTTCAGGAATAATATCCAGTGGAAGTGATGCATATGGCCTAGATGGTCATGCCACCACATATGGCTCCAGGATAATTTGGGTTAGCAACAGGAAACCCATTTAGGTCCTGCTCACCACCAAAGGGAAGGCTGCAAGCAAAGTCATGGGAAAGACAGAACCGAGCTCTTCTTCATTGGCTCCAGCTGTGCAATTGTCTACTGACATTATGATCATTACTAAGTGAAAGATTTGATCATGAGTAATCAAAACCCATGGAATAATTCTGACCAACAGTTCAGAAAAAGGCAGGAGAAAAAAAAATTACATTTAGGAAAATTTTAAAACTTAAAATAAAATGTCACACTAATTGGTAATCCCAATATTGGCGTATCAGATATACAGCCCTTTTTACAAGTTAAGCATTTTCTACAAAACATGAATAAAATGAAATATAAAAGTTACTTTCAGATGATACATCTGACAACAATTTAGTATTCACAAAGATGACTGTTTGCAACATTATTGCAGGTGGAGACTGATGATTCACAAAAGTACAATTCTGTGTTCTATGCTCTCTGCCCAATATGGAATCAAATAACTAGCTAACTTGGCTTACAAAAACAAAATACTATGCATGTTGGAACTCTGAAATAAAAACAAGAAATGCTGAAAATACTCAACAGGCCAGGCAGCATTTATGCAGAGAAACAGAATTAACATTTCAGGCGATGATTTTTCATCACAGTAATAAAGAGGTATCGATCTGAAACCTCAACGCTGCTTCTTGCCACAGATGCTGTTTGAATTGTAGAGTACTACCAGCTTTTCTTGTTTTTATAACCAGCCTGGTTTTGACCTGCCATCTATTATTTATAAAATTAATCTACAAAAAAAGTGTTTGATTTATGATTATGTGCACTGCAACTTTTCACTACAAATTTAAATTAAAATAAAACTTACTTCAAAGAAAGTCTTGAATTATCGATCTTCGGGCCCTGGAAAGAATGAAATATTCAGTATTACCAGAGTGTCCACTAGATGTCAGTATCAAATCTTCAGTCACTATTCTGCTGCAAACCTGTCTTATTACCAATTTGTCAGAATGACGAATCTGAATGCACATCAAGTGTTCATTGTTTCAACTTTCATATTGTACACTCCAACATGCAACCCTAACTCCAATCTGAAATATTTATTTTCTTCCAAAAATGAGTTTTCAACATAGTCAAAACTGAGAAAGAATTTGTGATTATACATCTGGGTCACACTCTGGATGTCAAAAGAACTTCAGAGCCAATAATTACTTTGAAGGACAGTGTTCTAATGGGGACAAATACAGAAGCCAATTTGCATGCAAAAAGGATCCACGAGAAGTAATGCAATCAAGGACCAGTTAACAATAACAGAAATTGCTGGAGAAACTCAGCAGGTCGGGCAGCATCTGCGGAGAGAATGCAGAAATAACGTTTCAGGTCCAGTGACCTTTCTTCCGGACAATAACCAGTTACCCTGTTTTGGTTGAAGAACAAATGCTACTCAGGTTGGGAAGACAACTCCTTGCTCTCCAAACAAAGGCTAAGTAGCCTTTTACACCAATTTAACCTTCTGAGAGGCATCGGCTCTGACAATGAAGCACTCGCTAAGTATTCAAGAGGTATAAACTAAGGAACTCACACCATAGTGTGGGGCTTGTACCCACAAGCTTCTGATTCTTAGATGACTGCAGCTCAATCCAATACATGGTTCACTTAATTATCTTAATTTAAAAAGAAGTAAAAAGCTATTCAATGCTGTAGTTTTCCACTTAGGATAAAGGTAGTTGAATATCTGGTTTATCACAGTTTGCAGTATTTCAATCACAAAAATCTTTGTAGCTAATAAAATGTCTACTGACACATCCCAAATCCTTGAGATCAAATCTACTTAGTAGATCAGCCAAGATATTTATTGAAAATTTTACCAACTGAACAATTACAGTGACATAAACACTTTTAAATAGAGATCAGCATCTTCATTACGGTAACATGTAAAGTTTCTATAAAAATTTGCAGAAACTCCATACATTCTCGAAATATCTTAAATGTCTGATTATTAGAAATTCACTCCCCTTTCAGGAAAGAAAATCATTTCAGTACTAATTAATTCATAAATAACTCCTGGTTTTTGATAATCACAACTTAATGGACCAGGTTTTTAAACAGTCTTTGAACAGATTATTAAGTTGTTTCAATATATAACAAGCAGATGACCTAGAAATTTGGATTAAAGTATGTTCTGTAGCATGAAGAAATCCACTGTGTGCAATCACCATGTTGTAATTAAAATCCTGAAGGTCACTCTGTTTCTCTTGTGAATATTTTTGAAACTCAGCTATGAGCAAACTAATCTTCTGCTGAATAGTAGTGACTCAATAGCTCTGCTGTGTTGCTGATAATATATGTGCAACTTGAAAGTTATGAGTGTACTGCTTAATTATCCAAAGACAGCATTTGATGATGCCCAATTTTTCAAATTATAAACTAAGATCTAAATATCGCACATTTTTACAAAAGCTGCAGAAGAATATTAAGAATGTTCAAAGTTTACTCTGGGCTTTTAGTTATACAGTTATATTTACTGATAAAACAAGCAAGTGCCTTTTCAAGCAATTGTTTTCATGTTGTTATATGACAAAACACCATATTATTGAAACTCATTCTTCTGAGCCCCATTTCAGAGATGTACTGTCACATCAGTAGTGCCTTCCATCAACACACTGTTAAATGTCATCATGGACTGAAGCCCTTTCTTTGCATTTGTGTTACACATTTTCCATCATTGTTGCTCAGTCACAGATAAAATATATGATGTCATAAAAATATTGATGTGGGATGTAAGATAACTGTAAAAAAAGGTTCGGGCCAAAAGCTCCACCATTTCAAAGAGGAGGACTGGGAACATATCTGTTCAGTTTCACTGTGCATAAGGGTCAATAGAAAACTGGAACCAGCCTCAAAGAGATGCAAGAATAGATCAACTGAAAATTTCAGCATAAAATTGATAGTACCTTGACTCAATAAAAATCTAAGAGTTATGAAATCAAGGCTGGTGTATGGAGTTATGATAAACATCAACCATGATCTAATTGAAAAGTGAAACAGGCTCAATGGTAGAAAAGACTACTCTTGTTCTTACACTATGCCTACATATCCCAAAACAGTACAATATCATAAAATGCAATTTGTAAGGAATTTCACATTTAACTTTGAAAGAAATAATGGGGTAATGTTGAACATTGGTGGTAATACAAATTGGCTGGTGGTTGTGTTAGTTAAAAGTGCAGATTGCTTTAAGGGTAAATCACAACAGCTCAGAGTTATTTGAGAATATGTGACGCTTATTGGACTTTGTATTGAAGAACTGGGATCTTCCCCAGTTTGGTGGGCTTCTGGACAGTGGAAGGATCTAGAATGGAACAGTGGAAACTGGTGTTTGTCCTAAACTATAGATTTACAATAAAAACCCTTATAAATTTCTAAAGGTCTTTTATTGCCTAATTCAACATGTGGTTATTGGTCTGCTAAACAAGCACCACCTGTTAGGCACTGCACTGGAATACCATGAAAAGGAAACAGAATGGGATGTTGAATGTACTGATGATCCATTACCGCTTGAACTGTGCCCGAACGTCAACAATTACTTTCAAAACATGATTATAAATACCTGTGAGAAACCTGGCACTGCCATACTGTAAGGCCTGGGTTTAAAAGTACTTGAGCTGGACAGAGGATGAGATGTCATTTTTAAAGTTGAATTGTAGTCAGGTGGAGGAATGGAGAGATCTTCCTTCTGCAGGAGGTTCCCAGTGCTACAGCTTTTTATATGGTTCAGACTGCATGATACAAAACATGGCAAAATTAATATGTGGGAATAGATAAAAGTGGTGTTAAATGATACAATCAAGTGTATCAAAGGCATTTTTATACTTAATAGAATCATAGAATCCCTACAGTGTGGAAGCAGGCCATTTAGCCCAGAGTCCACATCCACCCTCTGAAGAGCAGCCCACCCAGACCGCCACCCTATCCCTGTAACCTTGCATTTTCAGTGTCAGTGAGGACAACAAATTTGCTGTCTTGAGGACTCATCAGCAATGCCAAATTGACAGTGCGCATTGAAAAGCATATGACCCATCTTAAGAAGCTTGTTGCAGTGCAAACTGGATATTAGCTTTTATAATTAACACACCTTGTTTTGACTGAAGTAGTGTTGCAATCATTCCCATTTCAGAACAGGGAGAATTAATCAATACAATTCAATCATACAACAATTTCTTGATGATATGAACTCCATATTATTGGAATCAACTTTCCTAAAAATAAATCTACTTTATAATGTTTATTATTTTTCCAAGATAGACATTTTCTGAAACGTTTGAAAAGTATTTAGAATAGAAAATGCCCCACTAAAAATAGGGGGTATTCTATCTGAAAATACAGGATCTGAAATGAAAGGAAATTAGCAGGTTTAGGAGCTGACTCTGGGTATTTTTAGATGTTCTGGACTGGAAGATGAAAACAAATCAATACTTCAGCTACCCCAGAATGCAAGATGCTATTCCTAAATCAGGATCAAGATCTCCAAGTTCAAACAATTCCTGTCAATTATATTCCTCCATTTTGTCAATATACCTAACTGATACTATGGCCTGATCATTCGGTGCATTTTCCAGGAATACCAACTAACTGATCTATAGCAATGATCATTTAGGAGGAGCTTAATCATTAGTCAATTTAAGTGCTGCTTTTTGATTGGATTGGGGAAAATGATGTCAAGTTAAACTAGTTAATAAATCTAGCCATGAGAAAAATTCAATAGATTACAAATCAAGTGTGACAAGCAAGGCAAAATGAAATCACAAGTCACTTGTCTGAAAATATTGTCAGAAAGACAATACAAAATCTCAGCATTTAATTTACTTCTCAACATTACTTAAGAAGATATAAATAACTCTGGGATCTGGTTAAATCTGCTAAATTCCTTCTCCAAATTTGGTCTGGGCACAACTAGCAATTAGTACGATTTACAGTTCTTTTCATTTACCATGCAACTCCAAGACTTTTAGTTTACATAAATTCAAGTAATGAAATAACATCCAAGATGTTCACTTATATAAATGCGCACAGCAAAAGTTCAAACAAACAGTCAAATAGAATGGACATTATGAAGAAACAGCAGGAATTGACAGACTTGGTGCCATGACAGAAAATGGACCTAAAATGCCAGGTGATAACCAGAATAACTTTCATCCGTTTCTAGATCCTTATTGCATAATTCACTGACATTCAGCATCACAAGTTTCTTTGATAACTTTTATAAAGCCTGTTCATAAAGGAGATGAGTAGAAAGAAATAAAACTGCAATGCTTCTTTTTCTTGCTGAAAGAATGTCAGAGACCAATTTCTACTGAAGAAAGCTGAACAGTGTATGAAATAGCTTTCAAAAACAGGTGCAGCACCAGAAATTAAACGGCTTTGAACAGCAGATGCAGACCAGAAGATTAAAGGGCTGTGAATGGTGCACACCACACCAAAGATTAAATGGGTTTTAAAAGATAGGTGCAGCACCTGAAAGAAAACTGGACAAGATGGATAATGCAATGTGAAATTACTTTAAATAAACGGTTTGGCACTTCAAAAGCAGTCATATTAAAGATAAATCACTTTTTGCAAATAATTTGTAGCAAAGTCCGCTGCATAAGTTGTACATTAACTTTAGTAATTACGTGGCCTGAAAAAGCAGGTGGATACAACTTATGTTAAGTCCATGTATTTACCAGATAGCATAAAAGTTGTGAACATAACCAGATTTTAAACAGTATATTTTGTTTAATACATGGCTTTGGAATGTTAACAAACATTTAGTTGAAAATGTCAGCACTGTTATTAATTTTGATTCAAAGGTAGTTTCTTTGGAAATTTCTCTACTGTCATTGCAACAAAAGACATTTCTATTTTATCATCTGCTTTCTCTGAAAGCATAAATTGTGTAAGATAGCACAAAATAATATAACAAATGACATGTCTTCTGGACCAACTACGTAGACTGATCAACTTCAACAGGGATGGCAGCAGTTGTCATTAACAGGAGAGCAATAAGCAACATAGGCTGCAACGAGAAGATTGGGTCAAGAGAGTGGCATCTGTGGGTATTCTAATTTGGAAAGTTAGGAAACTAACTTGGAAATTAATTAATAAATAAACAAATTGCTTGTTCAATCATTGCTGAAACCTGATAAACACAGGTAAAGTGAATTAATGCAATGAACATGTGTATATAAAAAGCTTTGTTATCAGAAATAGTATAACTTTGAATCTTAATTGTTGGTCTTCATGTTGTCATGGCACACTCTGCCATACTAATATGCTGTTACAAATAGGTCAGATGCAACTGGTGCAATGAGAAGGTTTAGCACTCAGCAAAACAAAAGATCCTAGAAAGGAATGCTAACTTCACTGTGTTTGCACTTCTCAGAGTGACTCATTACAGAACGGCACCATTCAAAAGCTACTTACTTGTGCAATAATCCACCCTGCATTACACGAGTGTAAGAGAAGGGAAACCATCCTCTCCTAGGAAGAGAGATAGAATTATTGGGTTATAAAATCTTATACAGAACAAAACATCACCTGTCCATAATGTCAACAAGCTGTTGTAAGGTCTACAAAGCATAACAATGTTGAAAGGGAAAATGAAACTGGGAGCAAATATGAACACAGAAACAATGTTACTTACATCCGCGTCTTTTCATTTTCTCCATAATGCCAGCCATCCTTAGCCTCAGGAACCAACAACGTGATGACATCACCTTCGCTGAAGCTCAGCAGTGTGTTATTGTCTTTTGCCTGATGTGAGAAAATAGCTTGCACTTTGGTTCTTCCATTTTTTTCTAACCCAGCAGCCATGGAACTGGATCTGGGTAAAGTTCTGGTCTCGGCTGAAGAATAAGAAAACGTGACGTCACATTAGGTACAAAACAAAGGAATATTTCTAATTTTCCAAGCTTCATTCTCACTGTTTTCCAGTTTCACCCTGGCCTAAGCATAGTAGTATTTTTTAAAAAGAGCCTTGTCAAAAAACGTACATCACCCATTATTAGGGGCAATAATGCTAGAGGCAATAAAGAACAAAACAGTACAATACAGCAGATTGTGGAAGGCTGAGATCAAAAAGATGAAAATACCAAAAATACTCAGCTGCTGTGGCAGTACTTGTGAAGTGAATTTCAAGTTAATAGTCTTTCATCAGAACAGTCATATTGGTTGAGAGTCACATGTGGAGAGACCACATAAGACAGATAATTTCCTTTGAAGAGCACTGGGGAAGTAATTAGGATTTCTATGAAACTTTCACTGCTTTCAATGGCTAGGGCCATGTAGTAAAGTAGCAGATTTAGTGGACTCAGTTTTATACCTTGGTACAATGATGATTTGAATTCATGACTGCTGGACTACCAGGACAGTGCATAAATACAGGGTGGTCTAGAATTGTAATACTTTATTACAGATCTAATAATAATGGCCAGGGGCCATGAGGTTAACTGGGTTAGTAAATAGCAAGAAAGTGCCTAATTTGTAAGTCAAATGCCATCTTCGCCTACATTGGAACCCATATCACGGACAGTATCAGCATACAAGACCAACCAGTAGCAATCTTGCTTCTTGGACTGTAATGATAAAAAATGCTGCAGTTATGGTAAAGGTGTGTAGACACCTTTAATCCATATTTAGTACTATATTCACTAGAGGTTCACTTCAAAAGCTCAATTTAAGAGAAACTTCAAAAATAGCAGCACAATCCTTCCCAAACAGCAACCTTGATACTGTGACATGTATAAATATGGCAGCATGATATCTGGAAACTTCAGTTGGAATCCACTGCTGAAGTTTCCTGATTTACAGCATCCACAGTTCTTTCGATTTTTATACAGCATGGTATCTGTTGTGACTGTACTGCCATATATCTTAACAATATGAAAGGCAAGCTCTACATCAGAAACTTTTGCTGAGCACAAAGTATTAGTACAGAAGAAGAAAAGATATTAGAAGTTCTGTGGACAGACAGCATTGGTAAAGAAACAAAGTCACCCTGAATAATAGTAAATTTTTGTCAAAACTCAGACCTGCTGAGTATGTTCAGCAATTCTGGTTTTACTTCAGTTTTCCAGCAGCCTTCAGTATTTTGCTTTTGTATTAGCAAAGAAGTAAGCCTGCTTCAATCCCATGCCACAAGGTTACAGGCTTGCTTCAACATAGTGTGGAGCTGGAGGAACACTGCATGGAGGTGGAAGAACACAGCAAGTCAGGCAGCATCAGAGGAGCAGGAAAGTCAACATTTTGGGTCGGGACCCTTCATCAGACTGACATGCTTGTCAGTTCTAAGCTGAACATGCAATTTATCCAATGCAAATGCAATGGGGCGGCACAGTGGCTAGCACTGCTGCCTCACAGCGCCAGGGACCCGGATTCAATTCCACCCTTGGCCCACCCAGGGCAACTGTCTGTGTGGAGTCTGTATGCTCTCCCCCTGTCTACGTGGGTTTCCTCCGGGTGCTCCGGTTTCCCCTGACAGTCTAAAGATGTGCAGGTTAGGTATGTCGGCCATGTTAAATTGCCCATAGTGTTCAGGGATGTGCAGATTAGGTGGGTTATGGGGAATAGGTCTGGGTGGGATGCTCTGAGGGTCGGTATGGACTTGTTGGGCCGAAGGGCCTGTTTCCACACTGTAAGAATTCTATGATCAAAAATTATTCGTTCAACATACTTTTAACAGATTTTGGTGAAAACTTCGAGACAATAATAAAAGACAATGTCTAGAAATTTTGTCATAGCTGGCTACTGAAAACCAGTGACTTTAACGTATTCATAACAGTGCAGCATTATGAAATTAAGTGCAATTATTTGTATAAGTGACAGGATGTAAAAGTTAACAGCAGTGAGACTTTGAAATATTAATATTGATACAACTAGAATGGAGATATTTCTATGTGATTTAGGATGAAAGATAACCTCTGAGGCAAGAAAGCCTTAACTATTAAGGTGATTGATACAACACTAAAAAAACTTCCTTTGCATTAAGAAGATGAGTACATTTCACAATCATTTTGCATGAAGTCCACACCCAGTTAAATATCAGTTTTGACTAAAGAAACATACAAGTCAGTGCAGGCTACTTTTATATTCGAACGGTATTTATTTAGGTACATACACACACACACGCCAATATCATTGCTTAATTTCCCTCGATATTACCAGTAACTTGCAGTCACTCACCTGACAAAGGACTGGCTTTCAATGGCATTGCTTTGCGTGTGGGTAGGGTGTTTGAGTAGACATCAGATTGTTGTTTTGGAAGTTGGGGCGGTGTAGGAGGCTTTGGTTTGGCATCAGGCTGGCCAGGTTGCTGATAGTCTGCAGAATTTGCATTTGCCAGGTCACCATTGGGCACTGATGGAATATCCTGGCCCATCATGCGCTGAAATAGAAAACATAAGTAATCAAGTATGGAATACAATCTAATTTATCATTATATAAAAGTAAAAATAATATTTTTGAAACAGACAACACATATTCGATATCCCTGTACATGCATATGCCCAAAATTAACAACCTTCCATTATTTCAATGTTGTACATTTTTCATCAGCCTTGAAGATTTGCCCCTGTTTAATAATAATCCTGTTCATTTGTCAAATTTAAATAGGCTCCAGTGGAGTTAATAATTTGCTTTGTTAGCTTCGTTACTAGGATCTGAAAAGAAAATTTCATCTGCATAGAATGGAGTTCAGACTTACAAATTAGATAACTTACTGTTAACAAATTATGCAAGTCCTTGTTAAGTTTCCTTTATAGATAACATTTGATGAGTACGGGATTCTAAGTCCTGGAGCTCATCATTCAAAAGGAATAGCAGTAGCAGCCTGCACAGATTTTGTAATCACTAAGAAAGATGATGGAACTGTGGAATATTACTGGTTGGGTTTCTGAATGTAATTGGAGGAGTGGGGGAGATTAGAGGGCTTGAGGGGTATAAAAGCAGACAATTGGGAAGGCATGACCTTGGGATGATCAGGATAGGACAGGATAATACCTGGAGGTCAGAGTCAAGAATAAGGCCAGAGTGGCAGAGATTAAGATGAGCATTAACTTTTCTCATTCCATGACGTGTAATGTTAGTTGCAAATAGAAACAATTAGCATTGCACTTGGTATGCAAACCAAAGTTGCATGAAGGAGTAAAGTAGCTGTTCTATCCTTTTTTGATTAGGCTAGCAGCTTAACATCTGTTTGTGATGCAGGTAAAGGATGCCTCTCATTTGGCTCTTAGCAAAATAGCATCCAGCACAGCCTGGAATTGAATTATGTCCATATAGCATGGACACCATTTTGGCCATAAAACAGCCCACTTTGCAGCGACAAACTGGGCGGTGGTGAGCCAAATATTAAGCTCTGAAAATCTGAGGGCTAGCACATTCCATCAGTTTCTACAAGTAAGCCTTAGGTTTTACATTATTTATTCTACCAGTTTGGTTAGTAATGTCTGCAATGAGTCAACCACAAAGAAATTTGGTTATACCATCAGCAATTCTTTTACAATACGTTATTTATTAACTCCAAACACCAAGTATTAGGGACATACAATTCCAGAGAGATTGGCTCTATTAATTCAAAAACAAATACTTAGTCAGAATTTTATTCCATTGAAACAGAACGCTTATCTATTAACTCAAAGGTAGTGGCTATAGAATGGATAAGTTAGCTTCTTCTAAGTGACCCAGATACGATTAACCAAAATTTATTTACCTTTAAATCTAAAGGAACATTCAGAAAATCAATGCACCAAAAGACCAAACGAGAGAAAGCAAACTAAACCAAAATTAATTAAATCTTGAAATAAACCCACAAATGCAGGCACTTTACTGAAATTGATTCAAAGAACTTTTAAATTTTAGTGTAAATAACCGGTCAATATATTCTAGTTTTGCTGGGGACAGACCAACAGAAATCACTGTTTAGATAGATAGATGGTGAGTGACATCTTCAATTTATGCTTGTATTTAACCCTTAAAAAAATGCATGAAGTGTACATTATGCAGATTAATAAAGGCGCGATAAATTAATCCCCTTGGAGAGTATGTTGCACTGTGCAAATACTTCCCAGATAGATTGTGTGTCAGAGATGTCAAGCAATTTATGTCATTGCCACTCCCTGATTAGTTGTTGGGAATCACTATCCAACTGGGATGAAGTTAGTTATTTTTCCTCTTGCTACTGTAATAAAGCAGTTAAGAATAACATTGTTGGGCTAGGGCAAGGGAAAACTGATGAGACCTAAAAAAACCCCAAGCCAGAGAGTTCAAACAATACACTTATTATTAGAGCTATTAGAAAAAATTCACAAGGAAACAATGGGGAAAAGGGTGAAAGGCTCACCTAGGCATCTGTTCTTTAAATTCAGGTTCGTATGAGCTCAGGCCATTATTTCATTATGAAACAGCACTAAAGCTTTATCTATAGCTTAAAAAATAAGAGTACTCTTGACTGTACTAGGAGTCTTTTTCACAGTATAGAAAGAAGGATTTTCTGAAGAAGGATCTAGGCCTGAAACGTCAGCCTTCCTGCTCCTCTGATGCTGCTTGGCCTGCTGTGTTCATCCATCTCTACACTTTGTTATCTCAGATTCTCCAGCATCTGCAGTTCCTGCTATCTCAGTCAACATTTTGAAGACAGCTGTATAGCTGAGTAATATCAGTGATGTGAACTCACCTACAAAGAAAGCTCATAACCTCAGTATTAAAAATCCTTAATTTAAGAGGCTCCTCCACAGTACACCAATCACCAACTTCATCCATTATTAAAAGAACACTTCAGAATAATTTAGATCAGTCGCTGTAGTTGTCAAACAAACCAATAACGCAGGCATCAATTACTTCCAGGGAACATAGTTACTCATGGACAAAATCCTCTACCAACTAATTCCCAACAGGAAACCTGTCAAAACTCGAGCTCCAGCCACAATCTCCTATCTGCAAGACAATAAGGTAAAGACTACGAACAGCTTAATAAGAAGGGAACCGAAGACAAAGAATCAATAAATGAATGATTTGATATTTGGAGAGTTTGGTGTTTCAGTGCAAAATTGATTTCCATTCAATTGAGATATACACTGCAAGTAGTGTGGAAACTCAAATCTAAAAATTACACCTGTCCTGTGGTCAGTGAATAAGAAAGCAACAGCTTTTGAACCTACCTAAACATTTAGAAATTGAAAGTCTTCTCAGTTTAAAACTGTACTGTACTACGACTATTAGTTGCAAATAATCGGTAACAATACTTAATAATTTTCCTTTTCATAAAAGGTGAAATGGCACTTCTTGTCCAGATTTCACAAGCACTGACACTGGATAACTGAAGGAGGTTAATTTAACTTAATGACAAGAAGGCTTGCATCAAAAACAAATTTTCAGACCCATTTGTGCACTTGATTCCATCTGATCAGGGTCCCAGAAAGACTCCAAGAATGAAAAAGAAACTTTAACGATCCATAAGAAAACACATGTGCAATTTCAGGAGAGAAAGCTCTTAGGAAAACAGGCTCCTAAAAGGATTAACCAACCTCCACAAGACCTTTTACGCTGGACAAACGTATCTAATGCGTACCCTCTTACTCTCACCACCAGGTCAAATGGTTAATGGAAAGAGATGGAGGAATGACCTGCACAATTTATCACCTAGTTAGCAAGATGCTCATGTTGAAGCAGATGAGATTTACAAGGTGGAATCTTGTGCTTTCGCTGATGGCAAGCTTGGAGGCAGGAAAGGCATTTAATTATGTGGGGCAGGGTTGCATTTGAATCCTGCTGCCTTTCCACATCCCAACTACTGTTAAACCTCTTGTCGTGTGGAATGCATGACAAGCCAAACTGTGCAGCTGTTTGTCACCCCAGCAGGTGCACCCCTTGATCAAAGGCAATCAGTGTCTGATCAAGGGGCTAAACATCAGGAAGAGTCGGGATCCTGAGAGGTAACCCCCCTGTCCCTTTTTATGACTCCCAAATTGGCGTGTGGTTCACAGGACCTTCCTGAAAAATAGTCATGTGGGTCTCTTGCCAGCTCTCCAGCCAGCAGCTGAGACCCTCAATGCCTCAATAATATTCCAACTCTGAAGTCAGCTTTTCTTTCCCCAATTACAATGCTGCACAAGGGATGTGGCTGAAAACTATTAAAACCAATTTGAACTTTTGTAGGGAGATCAGGGAAGTCCTCTAGATGATATGCAGGAATGATCGGATGATAGTTCTTGTGTTACATAACTCTAAAAATTAGTAGCATAAACAGGTAATTTGATTGGCATCATTAAGGAAGATCCAAAAATACTCCTTTTTACTCAACAAGGATTCTGCTTGTGTATTAAGCATTCAGGTCTTTGAAAATAAAATTCAAACAGTTTCAAATACAGTAAATAGACTTTGACAAAAACATCAATACTTACAGAACCTTGACCTAATCCACCTCCACCAACGAAAGGTGCAAGTTCTGGTGGTACTGGTAGAGGTTTAGCACCAGGAATGGGGTCTGATATAACCAGTCCTGATTTGGAGGAAGCAACAGGTTCAGAGATGAGGGTTCCTCCATTGCCTGAAGACATCTGCTGCACCAACGACATTGCCCGTTCAGGAATTTTGGAAGGATCGCTACAAGCCTGTTGCCAGCTCGGAAGTTTTTGTGTTATCATATCCTTGCCCTGTTAAAGAAAAGGCAATTTAGAGATTACTTCAGATGAACCCATGGAGTAAAAGGTTTAAGAATCTTAATTTAATCAATTTTAGCAGAAGACAACATATAAAAAAAAAAACACCATTTACTATGAATATTAATTTTAGGAAAATGGTGATGAAAAGTAAAATGAAATGTTACAAGATTTTATTCTTGGATCTGTAGTTAGGTGGTTACAACTGAACAGTATCATTGGATGTTCAAATGTCCTCTGCCCCCTAGCTGGTAAAGAATAAAATACAGCTAGGGAGGGCCCTTCCATCTTCCTGATCATTATTCAATAACTCATGCAGATTATGTGGTCTGGTGAGGACAGAATCAGAACTGGCAGCAAAACCCTCCAGCAATAGGTAGCCTCTTGACACTCCCTGTCAACCTTAAGCGAAGCATGGACGATAACAAAGCGGCAACAAAAACAAAGTTGCTGGAAAAACTCAGCAGGTCTGGCAGCA
>NC_063354.1:8916552-8917124 GCF_021869965.1 Rhincodon typus
GTCTGGCAGCATCTGTGAAGGAAAAAACAGAGTTAACGTTTCGGGTCTGCTGACCCTTCCTCAGAACTGGTTTGTCAAACACTTCATTTATTCACCTCTGGCAGGATGCCAGATCATTTTTATTGAAGGTATTTCTTTGTGCATGGTCTGTTTGGGTCAGTATATTGGATCTTTATAGCAACATCAGTCTTTGGTCTAGCACACTCTCTCTGCTAATGTGCTTCTCTGCCACATGCTTTCCAAAATTAATTGCGCATTTCCTTGAAGGCTACACCTTCTGCATAACTTGCTATGTTTGGGTGTTCTAGTGATTGTGTCAGCTGTTTGAGTTTGCACTCAGACCTTTGTCGATCTGTGAGGATTGCTTTGTATTTTCATCCATCCTTCAGTGAGTCTTCATACCATAAAGCTTTGGTTTGTCCAGCAAATATTTATGGCAAGCTTCCAGGGGGATAGACGCAATCACTAACTCAACAATTCTGTTCACTAGCTCCCCACCCGAAAAATCACATATGAGCCTTTTTCTATGCATCTACTCACAAATGTGGTATATGGATTCTGTAGGTGTCTGT
>NC_063354.1:8927124-8939402 GCF_021869965.1 Rhincodon typus
TAGTAGACTCGCCAACTTTAAGGGCATTTAAATGGTCATTGGATAAACATATGGATGATAATGGAATAGTTTAGGTTAGATGGGCTTCAGATTGGTTTCACAGGTCGGCGCAACATCGAGGGCCGAAGGGCCTGTACTGCGCTGTAATGTTCTATGTTCTACGTTCATAAATATTGCAGTGTATGGTTTAACAAATATCCAGAAATAACTTGAACTTGGAAAATGAGGAAACCACATCAGAATTTGATGATGACATCAAATGGAGAAAGGGAGCTGTTTAGAAATTGTGACTAGGACTGTGAAGGTCTCAACAAGGCCATATATATGATTAGCAGAAACAGCAGATAGGTAGAAAATGCAGTAAATTGAACAGTTTCAAGTTTGTCCTTCAGGTCAAAGATGACCACGTACTGTTTAGTAGGATCACAGTGGGCACACTGATGAATATCAAGGACAATTTGTGCTTGGAAGGCTCTGTTGCAAATAGGACAGCAAACCACACACAACTGGGTTTTGGAGGAGATTCTGCCATTTCTGCTGACACTTTCTCTATGCTTCTAAAACATGCTAGCTTTTGAAGAAGGTTGCACAAGGCACTGTGGTCCTGGGCAAGCTTTTTCCAGGACTCAGGATTGATATAAAAACTCCAAAGTGAAGCCTTCAGTGTGTCCTCATACCACGTTTGACCATTGAGAGACTCAAACTTCCATAGAATGTAAAAAAGTATCTGGTACTTTGGCTACATGATGGGTTTGATTCTATTGTGACTGCCTCAATATGATGTGGATTCTTAACATGTCAGCTTGGCTACGCACCTCAGGTGTCAGATATTTTGTCCCTCCATCTGATCTTCTGTGGACTCCAGGCAGTTTAAGTGAAAACGACTAGCTCTCTGACTGTGTACCAGCATCAGGCCAAGTCTTGTATTCATAAAGCAGAGTGGGCTAAACTATTATTCTACAGACTTTCATTCTCAGACTGATGCTTGAAATCTGAAGGCCCCAGTTGTTTTGGCAATTCTTTCATGCATCTCATCGTTAATCTGGACAGCATGACAAAGTCTGCTGCCAGCCTTTATACATGGACATGTACACTATGTTTATTTGCATAACCAAGGCCTTTAACAGTGAGGACATTTGGAATTCAATGCAGAAGTTCAGCTGCTCTGAAAAATTCAACAAAACAGTTCAACAGTTCCATAAAAGCATGTTCCCACATGTCCTGGATGACCAGTTCCCAGTCACTAATGGAATTTTTTAAAAAAATTGCATGATAGCACCAATTTTCTTCATGTTTTCTTCGACCATACCGTCTAATGTCTTCCGTGATGGTGATCATGGCATTGAAATCAGATATCAGATGAATGGTAGGTCACTCAATCCAAGACAACTACAGGCAAAAACTGAAGTCTCTAAAGACATTCTTCACGATTTCCTGTTTGCCAGTTATGCACTTGCTGCTGGTTCCAAACTGAACTTGAAATATAGCATGGACTTGTTTTCCAATGCATATGGTCATTTGGGCTTTAGAATGAGTACGAAGAAAACTGAAGTAATATACCAGCCTGCTCCAGGAAAGTCCTCTCTCAAGCTCAAGGCTTCAATCCCTGACCAGAACCTATCCACATTGAATAAGCTCACTTATCCCAGCAGGCCAGAGTACAAAAATATAAAATAATGTATTTTGGAACAAGAAAAGGGAAAGGAAATTTATTTCCAAAAGAGGAAGCATTGATAAATTTTGATTAGCAGATACATGGTCATTAAACGTGGCCAAACATGTTGAAGAAAGTATGGAATCCTTGATTTTATATTCAGAGGCAAAAACAAATGTAAGATTTCTACAGTTTAAACCAGTTGTAAAATGCTTGAAGCAACTCAAAAATTAATATAATGCTAGAAAAGAAACCTAAGTGTTTGCAATTCTAATTTCAAGAACACTTTTCAGTCTTTTCATGATTTAATTCATATCCTATTTGATTTGTCACATTAGTCCTTTATAATTCCATTTATACTGTACTTGTAAAGGAACAATAATCAACCATACAACAAAGTGATTTTATTCAAACTGTCAGGATTTGACAGACTAAAACCTTCCATTACAGGGGAATCCTAGAAAATGTCTGGCATTGTAAGCCCAATTCTTACTCTTGAAAGCGTCACTTGTATTGTCCTTAGAAATAGCACACCTACATAGAGCATTTAACAGATTTAAAATGTTATGACAGCTTTTTAAAAGTATTGGCTATACACTGCTACCAATTGCACTGTGTATGACTCATACTGTGGTTGGTTGTCATTTTAGACAAAGAGCATGTTGGGGAGGGAGGGGGAGGAGATGGAAGGTGCAGCAACCACTCTTCAATTTTGAAAAAAAGTTACATTTGAAAGTTTTAAATTGCATTTTGGTTAGAGATAAGTGTTTGGGAGAACTAAAAAGAAACCGCACCATAATATTAGCTATTTTACATATTCCCTGCATACATGTCACAGTGGTATTCCTTGTGGTAGGATTACCTCAGATATCATCTAAGAAAGAATTGTAAAGTACCATGTTAATTTGAAAAAAAATAACCATGTACATATGAATGAAATTCTCCTAACCTGTTCTTATTTCTTCACAAGCTACAATTGCATGTTTTTTCCCTGGGGTTGTGGGGGGCAGTGGTGGTAGTTGAAGTTACAAGTTTTTTTTAATATATATTTTTACATATATACACACACACACATACACACACACACACACCTGAGGGCATGTTGATGTTCCACAACTAAGAAAGAACAAGTGCCTTGTAATTTTAAGAATTCTGGAGCATCTGCACATAGCATTTCTGAGTACAAAACAAACAGTCCAAATGCTTTTGCACTATAAATGTTATTAGGATTATTTGTGTGTAGCAAAAGTGAGCCTGCAAGTGATGTGATAACATGTATCAGGTTATGTCCATGTATACATGGCCACTCAGCAACATCACCTCTAGTCTATCAAACTGCCTCGATCCTTTGCAATTCACCTATCAGCGCCACAGCTCCAAAGCAGATGCCATCTCCCTGGCCCTACACCTATTCCTAGAACATCTGCACAACAAGGATACTTGCGTCAGACGCCTACTTATTGACGACAGTTCTACCTTCAACACCATAATTCCAAATAAACTCACGTCTAATCTCTGAGGCCTAGGTCTCAACTCCCCAATCTGTAACTGGATCCTTGACTTCCTGATCCATAGACCACAATCAGTTAAAATAGGTGACAAACACCTCCTCCACCATAATCCTCAACGTGACATGTGTGCAGGGAATATGTAAAATAGCTAATAATATGGTGCCATTTCTTTTAGTTCTCCCAAATATATATCTCTAACCAAAACGCATTTTAAAACTTTCAAATGTAACTTTTTTTCCCCAAAGTTAATACTATAAAGAGTGGTTGCTGTACTCAGCCTTCTACTATACTCCTTATGCACTCATGACTGGGTGTCCAAATTCCACCCCAACTCCATTTACAAGCTTGCTGATGACACCACCACTGTAGGTCGGATCTCAAACAACAAGACAGGACACAGGAAACAGATTAAGTGTTTAACAGCATTATGTAGAGACAACAATTTCTCCATCAACATCAGCAAAATGAAGGAGCTGGTCAATGACTTCAGGAAACAGAGTGGAGGGCACACCCCTATCTACAATGATGCGGACGTGGAGATGGTTGACAGCAGCAAGTACCTGGGAGTGATGATTGCCAATAATCTATCCTGGTTCACCCCCTTCGAACCAACAGTCAAGAAAGCTCAACGTCGTCTGTACTTCCTCAGGGGGCTAACGAAATTTGGCATGTCCACAAGGATTCTTAACAATTTTTATAGATACACTATTGAAAGCACCCTACCTGGAATCATCACTGAATGGTATGGCAACTGCTCTTCCCAAGACTGCAAGAAACTACAGAGTTGCGAACACAACCCAGTCCATCACGCAAACCAGCCTTTTATCTATTGACTCTATCTATACTTCACACTGGCTCAGGAAAGCAACCAAAATAATCAAAGACCCCTCCCAACCCAGTTATACTCTTTTCCATCCTCCTCCATCCAGCAGATGATATAAAAGTTTGAATACACGTACAAACAGATTCAAGAACAGCTTCTTCCCCACTGTTATCAGACTTTCGAACGGACCTCTCAAATGTTAATTCTGATCGCTCTCTTTGCACTTTCTATGCGGGTATAACACTGTATTCTGCACTCTGTTCTGCTCCTCTGGTGCACTTTGTATGGTATCATCTGTCTGTAGGCTACGCAAAACCATACTTTCCACTGCATCTTGGTACATGTGACATCAATAAATTAATCAATCACATTCTGAAGTGTCTAGGATGGCTGTCTCTACGGCATCAGACAGTCAAAATAAATTTGCAAGTGAAGAATTGTTCCAATTGACATTTCACATCTTTTAAATGTCTATTTTTCACTGGTTTCTACTAATCTAGTTCCAATTTATATCAGTATATGATTGCTAGATATTGGTTTGATTCATAAAAATGGACAAGTGAGGTAACCAAAAACGTCAATACTTTAAATTGAGTTTTCATTGATATAGTACAAAAAAAGAACCTAAGCTGATGAACTATTCAAACAACTTGTAGAATTCACCAGAAATTGTTCCTCTGGTTTAAGAAGCAGAAAACAGAAAGAGCATAAAATAGTTTCAAAATGGATGTGCAGTATAACATCAAGCTTTAAAAGACAGAAAGGAATGTCTACATTTCTGAGTAAGTGTCAGCAGAGAATAAAGGTCAGCATTTAATTCCAATCAAAATCAGAAACTTATTGAAACTTTAAGAGCAAATAAAAAAAGAACCATATCAAACATAATCAGTACAAGTGTTTGTTCATCCCCATTACCTCTAGAGAATGATTTCAATACTCTCCAAACCTACCTCTTATCTTCCACTCTCCACAACTCAAATTCACGCAAAATTCTGCCTAACTTTCATGAGTTCAGCTCATCCATCACCCCACGCTCACGCCTTCGCTCACTGACACCAAACCCTCCAACCCCATCTGCGTCAATTTTAAAATTTGCATACTTGTTTTCAAAAACTTTTACACCTCAATTTATCTGTAGACTCTTGCTACAAAGATCACAGGTCTCTCTGTCCCCCTGGATTCTCATCTATTCCTTATTTTAGCCGTGGATGCTGTATGTTCAACCTTCTAAGGCTAAATGTTTGGGACTCCCTACCTAAATGTTTTCACCCCTCTTGTTCTCCCTTCTCCTGGAAAACACTGATTAATATCTTTATCATTGACTGAGCTTTTGCTCACCTGTCCTAATAATTCTATGTGGCTCATTGTCACAAAAGGTCATGCAAGGCACTTTCAGATGTTTTACTATATTAAAATTGCTATATAAATGCAAGTTGCTGATGTAAAATACACTAAAATGTTTAAGACTGAACTCTAAATTTTGAAAAGAACGCCAAATTTGAATCCTATTGCTTGAATGATTCCATAGATAAGTTAATCTTAAAACTACAACTAATTATAGTGCCTTTGGAAATCAAGTGCTAGAAAACGAAGTCTTTCTACTCCTACTTTTGTTGCTTTTTGTGTTCTTCAGTGAAATGGCCAAGCATACGGCTACGTGACTATGGAATTTTACGATGAGAAAATATGTATTCAAAGTAATCCTTACAATCTAATATTTTGAGTTGAATAATTGAAATAGGCCAAAGATAACATGAATCAAATTTCAACAATTAACAAATTTACGTTTCTATTCTGAATTTCTAAAAATCTCATGATTTCATTTGATATATCATGAGAACATTTATTCAGCAGTCATCACTTTATATTCAAAATCTAATGTCGCCATATGAAGTTACCATAGTGTGAGAGACAGTACGGAAAAAAACAATCTCTCTTCATTCCTCCTTTACTGTGAAGCCAACAAGAAATGTGCTCTAGATTCACAGTGATTCAATAGGTAAATTAGTGCTTTATAGAACAGGGAGGTCTCAGTTTCGAGACCTCTAATTTAAAAAAAAATCACAGCCAGAGCATTTCTGGCCTCAGCATCCATTGGTTAGGGAAGGAAAAACTAAATCAGTCTGGGCTTTTGCTTTAATTGTTATCCACAGGTCTGTGCTGGAACAGGTAAAGATATAACATATTTAACATTATTCATTATTAAAAATGTTCATGGTATAAGTGACATAATGGCTGATGATTATATTCTGTTTTCCAGAGACAGAATTCTTTCCTGAGCTTTAGATGCAACAGTTTTTTTTTGTGTGGAAATTAATTGCAGGTATTTCTAATGGTAAACTATCAATTTTAGGGTTAATTCTAACTATTTTAGCTAAAATTATTTCAGTAAATTGAGAAGATAGCTTCATAAGCAAATAACTTTTCAATACAAGTGTTCATCAAGATTACCACACAATTACATTTTTCCAATATTGCAACTGGTCTGACTACAACATAATCTTTTTTCTGATTACATAAAGTCTATAGCCTACATGCACATTGAAATTAAGAGCAGTTTTTCATTCTAAACACCCAATTTTTGACATTGAACAGGTCAGATGTAGCACAACTCTTAGAGTCATAGAGAGTCAGAGTCATACAGCACGGAAACAGACCCTTCATCTGTTATATTATGTGGTCCAACTTGTCCATGCTGACGTCACAAACACATATGTTTGAATCTGAGAAAAACATCCTCGATCCACAATTCCCATTTAACAACTGCAACCAATACCGAGGCCTTCCTGAACAAAACTAACAAGATTGGCAATTTTATTGCAAATTATTTGTACTGTGTCGCCATGCTGATAGAAGCTACCTTCAGAGTCTCCTTTCAGTTTTTAGCGAGAAGTGTATTTCCATTACATTCTGGTTCTGATTCAGTCAGTTAGTGCTAAAACTAAATAGGTTACTCAGCCTCCCTAAAAAAAAAAATATAAAAAACGGTTCCACCACGTCCCAACATCAACTCCCATGCCATGCCATGGAGATTAATGCAAGAGAAATTTTCTTAAATGTTCCCAAAAGGGTTTCAAATAACTGATCGTGTGAAGAACCACCAAGGAAGAGTCCATACCTGCATTTCTTTATCTCCATATTTCTGTGGATTCTTACTCCCATGGCTCTTTCTCCGAAGTTTCTTCAGTTCTGCATGGCACTTTTCCAACGACTCTAGCCTGGCTTTATGTTCAGCTTGATACTTCTTCAACGTTGCCTAAAAGGAAAAATGCAAGTAAATTAACAAAATCATAAATGGTGAAAATAGTACATATTTGTCTTTGTTGTTAATACAGGAAAGGAAATGAAGAAAAAAGGCAAGATTTTATTAAGCAGAGAAAAATAAGTCAAGGCATAATTATGGTATAGATTTCTAACTGCTAGTGCTGTGATTCAGTTCCTAATGGCTTCTGACAACTTATATATTATAACATTTATCATTTCATGTCAAGCATTAAGGTATGCAGGTGAGAACATGTTCAGGTTTTCTAAAACAGAAAAAAATACATGATACGGCTTTTGTCTCCCAATAAAAGAAGCTGCATTTGGTTCTACTGTCCACTATTCAGTAAGGTTTGAATATAGCTAAAGATAGGAGACTTAAGGAATAGTGCTAAGACCACCCTTTGGAGCACATTGGGATTATATGCTATATAAATACAAGTACTTGTTGCTTAGGCCAGCAGGTCCATGTCACGAGTATTGCGTTTCAGGTAGTGAATATTAAAAACATACAAACTGTCCCCTAAAAAAAAAAAAAACTATCTGCTGAAAGCTGACTAATTCCTCAAGACACATGAGTTTGTAATGTGAATTTATGAAGTTCTGAGAGACCATATAAAGTGACTGGCAGCAAACAAAGACTGTCTCAAGCAATCTATTAACTGACCAACAATTTTCATAGAACTGCTTTTGTAACTTGGAACCATGACTTGTAGTGTTTATCATGACATCTGAATGTTTCTCCTCAGATCAGACCCATTGACAACAACATCCCTCTTCATTGTCATCCAACTGGATGAAACTGACTTCACCTGGTTTCATTCTTGTCAATCTAGTTGTAGCCAACGAATCCCTTGCAGTGGTTTCTCTTCCTGCTCTTGTACCACTGCCTCAAGAGTCCTTGGTCCCCTCCCATTTGGGGCAGCACGGTGGCTCAGTGGTTAGCACCACTGCCTCATAGCGCCAGGGGCCCAGGTTCGATTCCACCCATTGTGCAAACTCCACACAGACAGACAGTTGCCCATTCTCCCCGTATCTACAGTCCAAAGATGTGCAGGCTAGGTGGATTGGCCATGCTAAATTGCCCATAGTGTTCAAAGGATGTGTAGATTAGGTGGGTTATAGGAGGATGGGTCTGGGTCTGGATGGGATGCTCCGAGGGTCGGTGTGGACTTTTTGGGCTGAAGGGCCTGTTTCTACACTGTAGAGATTCTAAGATTTTTTCATTGACGTGATGCCCTTCGATCACATTGAGCCAAAAGGGACAGCATTAATTTTGACACATTGTCTGATGGCACCCAGTTCTTCCTCAGAACCACCTCTCTTGATTCCTCCACTGTTGTTTCTAGACTTGACCATTCCATAATATTCCTGGCTGGTCTTTTGCCATGTTTTACCCTCTGTAAACTGGAGGCGATCCAAAACATGGTTGCCTGTATCTTAATCCATCACACTCATGTTCGCTGACCTACACTGGTTCCTGGTCAAGAAAGAACTGGGTTTTTAAATATCTGACTGTTTTTCCAAATCTTCCAGGTCCTTATCCCTCCTGATCTCTGTAGTCTCTTCCAGTCCGCAAATCCTCAGATACCTGCACTCCTCTAATTCTGACCTTTGGTGCATTCCTAGTTTTAATCATTTGTGGTCAAACCCTCAGTTGCCTAGGTCCCAAACTCTGGAAGATCTTCCCTGCATCTCTCCCTTATCTACTTTACTTTCCTCTTAAAATACTCATTAAAATTTACCTCCCTGATCTAGTTTTTGATAATCTGACAATGTCTCCTTGTGGGCTCAGACTGCTGTGAAGCACTTTAGGCAGTTTACTACATTGAAGCTGCTATATAAAGAAATGCTGTTGGTGTTAGTGAATAATATACTAGTTTATAAGCTGAATTCAACAGAAAAAGCTACAGCAATAGAATTGCATGAAATAACATTGCTGCATCAGCAACTCTGTCCTGTGTAAAATTTAATTAACATGTATAAAGTTCATCGCTACAGTGACATTGTAATAGATGACAGAATGTCTGTAGCATCTGCTGATGGCAACTACTGTGGTGGAATATCTTCTCCAAAAAGCCAATATGGAGATCTAAACCAGAACTTTCAGAAGACATTCCAGGAACCAAGTCTGCCTGAAAATCATCCCAACCCTGTGCTTTTTGAACCACCACCTTTTCCTAATAAATGAGAGGTGGATAGGAACAATTTCAAAGCTGTAATTCAACCCTCAAGTTCCTAACACTTACTTACAATCTGAATCCTATCAGATTACAAAGTTGTAATCAATTCATGCTCTGCTTACTTCACATTTGAAAATATACAGTTTTTTTCTTGCTGCAATATTACATGATAAAAAGTAAACAGAAAGATTAACGAGTTTATTAATCAAGAGATGTGACGCTGTAGAATTCAGCCTGAAAAACTTACACTTAAGTATTTAGCATCTAACTCAACCTTCTGTTCCAGTTGCATCAGCAGATCATTGTGGAACACTTTCAACTGCAATGAAAAGAAAACGTCAGCAACATTTAATTTCAATAATGTCAAGAGTAGAAGAAACCCCCTGAACACCTACACACGTTCTCACACACACCCACGATGCAGAAGCACTGATTGTACCTTGGATCCTCAGATTAGTCATGTGCAAGTGATGCTTCCCTCCTCCATAAGTTCAGCTCTTTGAAAGCTATAATTTTACTCCCCACCCCCAACACATAACACATTCTCTCTTCACTAATTAACTTGGACTTTTATCCTAAAAGCATGCATGTTACAGTTCAGTTTTGTCTTCTTTTCCCCCCTCAGTCAAGAATTCCATTTTCTCTATTGATGAAAAATCTTAAAAAGGCAAAGATGACAATTTTGATTTTTATTTTGAATAAAACTGCTCTGCAGCAGTTTAGATTTTAATTTGCGGGCTAAATGTCAACACGATTTAAATGCAGTGTATAATCTGCCAAAAGTATATTCGTTTGTAGCTATTTCAGTTTTAAAAGTATTCCTGAGAAGGGGATAAACAAACAGTACTTAATTTATATAAATCTCTCGACAGAAACGTTTGCTCATCACATACAAGCTCTCACAAATCCAACAGTGTACGTATACTGCCTTAAAAGGAATACATACCATTTCTTCAAGCTGTATCTGAATTTGTCTGTGGACCTCTGCCATCTGGAACAAAACATCCCCTGCAAAATAAAGAACGGAAACTAGAATAACTATTTCCATCATTTTAGAATGTTAAGCACAGCATCGCACAACATATGGGCAAAATGATTAAGGCAGTTAGGATACAAAAAATTTGCCTCGTCAAACAATGCCAAACAAAAGTCTCACAAAAAACATTGCTCTGAATTCCTTATTTTTAAAGCATACACAGTTTTGTCACTCATTTGTATTATTTCTCCAATTGAGGATACAGTGGCATAATGGTACTGTCACTATAGTAGGAATCCAGATATTACTACTCTGGGGACAAGAGTTCAAATCTCCCAACAGCTGTTGCAATACAACTTTAGTTAATGAATATGGAATTAAAAACGTTTTTACAACAGTTAATGATGTTTCACGGTAACCATTACTGAGGATAACTATTTATTTCCAGATTTAATTATTAACTGAGCTTCAATTCCACAAGCTGTGATGGAGGAATTTTAACTTATGACCCCAAAGCATGAGCTTGAGCCTCTAGATTGCAAGTCCAGTGACGTCACCATTATGTGACTGTTTCTCCTAAATTACTTAACTGTCTTGAAATCACCTAGTAAGTCACTTGCCTCAAGGGCAATTAGGAATGGCCTTGCTCCTGACATTCATTTTTAAAAATTGTTTTGTGCGATATAAATATATGGCTGTTACCCTCGCTTAAGAAGTTACTGCGCATAGCCTTCAAACATAACCAAAAACACTAATTGACTCACTAAGAGATAGGAATTTTGCATTTGGAAAGCTGATGATGTTGTGAATGAAAACCTGTAACTTAGAATGCTCAGACATGTTCAAAACTAACATAGAGCCTCCTCTATTTGGGAAAGCAAGGGAAGAATCAGTCTTTATTACAGCATTTGCAACACCATATGGAACAGAATGCAGCACTGCAAACACGAACCAAAAGCGCAAACTTACGAGCATTTTAAATTACGCAAACAATCTAATTTTTAGGACTTTATTTTGCTTTACAGAAGTGCTACTCCACGAGATTTTTAACGGTACTTTTATCATCAATATGCTGGAAGCCAGATGAAAAAAATGTGAGTGATGAAGTAAGACACACCTTTGACATGTGATCCAGGAAGTCAAAGCTGGATTGTAAAAGTGAGGAAGTAACTACTTAACTGCACCTACAAAATGTATAAATTAATATTCAAAAGGCCAGTGGCATAAATATGGTAGTTCATGGTGGCCGAGTAACTTAGGTCCTAGAGTTTATCATATTCTAATGTGCAAGAAAGCACATATTGCAGCCTTATTCAATTGTATTCAAATAAATAGTAATTTGCTTGCAATGATTTTGTATTATGCAAGTGGAAATTACAGCTAGTTCTCCTTCAGTGAGCAACACTTTCCAAAATGGATTTGCACATAGCTGTAACAAAGACCAACATTTTATTATCACCCTGCACATTCTCATCTCCCACCACTCACCCGTCACCACCACCCTCCCAACCCACCACCTATGCCTTCCTGAAAGGTTTCCAGTATTCAATATTTGAGGTGGGTGCAGTGAGCCATGAGTTTTCAAGGTTCAGTGCATCACCTTGGGAGCAAAGTCCGTGCCATTGTATCTATTCAGTGTATTCAATACACTTGTGTCATGCCACCAAGCAGCACAGAATATAAATGCAAGAATACATGGAGCTGGCTCTGCATCAAAAATTTAAACCTTTAAAACACATTGTAAGCAGATTTAAAATATGTATTGCTATATTCTAGCACAAATATACTTGAACTACTTTTTTTGAGAGCATCTCTGCACTTCCATTTGCCAAGCAATTGTGAACACACAAACTTGATGTGGAATCTGAAA
>NC_063354.1:8939802-8962507 GCF_021869965.1 Rhincodon typus
CTTGGCCTGCTGTGTTCATCCAGCTCTACACCTTGTTATTTCATTTAACATCAACCGTGCACAATACATTTATATATTCTTACCCTCTGAACAACAAAATACAAAAAGAAACATGCATTAGGCCCAAAATGTTGTCTTGACAATGGGAACAGCTTCACATGCCAGACCTTACAGTCAAATCACACTAACAAGATGCACAGATTTGAGACTTGGGCAAATCAGTATTCGCCTGGCTAGGCTTCCATTTTACAGCCTTCATAAGTTTGAGCTCGTACTGTGCTGCCCACATCTTAACTCATATCGATACCTATTTAGCAACTACCACTGCGCTTGCTGATCTACATTGGTTCTGGGTCTATCAAATCCCTCCAAAGACTCTTCTCTCCTGGTCTCTAAACTCCAGTGCCACTTTGTCCTCCTCCAAAACTGGCCTCTTGTACATGCCCAATTTGAAACACACCACCTTTGGTGTTACGCAATTAAAAGGTATGGCAACCAGAATGCTCAACTTCCCTTGTGCCTCTTTCCCTTCTTATTATAATGTCCTCAAAACCTACCTTGCAATTTTCTTTTATTAATCATCCACAGGATGTGGGCATCACTGGCTAGCCCAGCATTTATTGACTATCCCTCTAGGACCCTGGGAAGGAGATGGTGAGCCACTTTCTTGAACTTCTAAAGCCCATGCAATGTAGGGAAGTCAACAATACTGTTGTATCACTGAAAGTCAAAAGTGCTGTCAGAATGTTTTAGGATTTTGACTCAGTGACAGTATGACAATAAAATTCCGCATCAGGATGGCGTGTAGCTTGGAGGGAAATTGCAGGAGGTGGTGCTCCTATGCAGCCGCTGGCTTTATCCTTCAAGGTGGTAGAGGTTGGAGATTTGAAAGTGCTGTTTTAAGAGCTGTCATGAGTTTCTGCGTATATTTTGTAGTTGGTACGCACTGCTGCCACTGTTTGTTTGTAATGGAAGGAGTGAATGCTGAAAGTTTTGATTGAGTGCCAATTAAGTGGGCTGCCTTGTCTTGGGTGGTGGAGGGATTGAGTCCTGTAGCTGCATTCACCCAGACTAGTGGAGAGTATTGCAACATATTCCTGACTTGTTATTTGCAGATGGTGGACAGGCTTTGAAGAGAGAGGAATGGGGTTAGTTGCAGATGTCCTAGCCTCTGACTGGCTCTTGGAGCTACAGTATTAAGATTGTCGGTCCACTCCAGCCCTTGGTTAATGATAACATCCAGGATGTTGATAGTTGGGAATTCAGTGATATTATTGCCACTGAATGTCTTTGTGGGTGAGCGAGAAGGGGGTCATTGATTAAATTCTCTGTGGTTAGAGATGGTCACATCTGGCACTTGTGTGACATAAAAGTTACTTGCCATCTAACAACCCAGAAGATGTTGACCAGATCTTGTGACATATGAACACAAACAGATTCAGTAACTACCTGAAGAGTCACAAATGGTCACTAATAGTCCTTATGTGGTTTACTTTCAATATGTTGTATCAACATTTAAAGCAGATTAGCTTTTTTTGAAATATAAAGTGGTTTTATACATTGGAAACAACATTGGAAAAAGAGAAGAAATAATGTGGGACTCATGTGATTGCAAATTATAACAGCACACAACATAAATATATACTTATTACAGTGCTTCCAAAGCAATGCAACTGATTTGGTTTTAAAGTCTGAAAATCTTTTCCATATCTGTGCAAAATTCAATTCAGAACAACTCATACTGGTTAGAGTGGTCGTGAGTGGTTGAAACTTTCACGAGGTGCGATAATCAAGTAAACATTTGTCAACTTTAATACTTTAACCAGCTTCTGATACGAGAATGTTTACCTGACCAATCTAAGCATATTAACAAGGTTGGATCGATCTCAGTATAATGCATCTTATCCTTGATGCAATACTTTGATTAATTTTTAAGGCAGCAATATTCGGTTTTGCAAACATTTGCAGATCTAACAGGACATCTACATGCTAGTCAACCATACAGAGCATCACAGTCAAGCCAAATACTGCTCATGGCACACCTTTGTTGTTGGTAAATGAGCCAGGTAAAGTCTGTTTGTTGCAGTTGCCAACAGAAACTGGTTTCTATGCTATTTGCCACGCCCAATGTCAAAATATCTTTGTAAAAACAAAGTTGTTATTCATGTAGTATCCTCAAACACACACACCTATATTTAGCACTGCATTCATGACAAAAATCAAATAAAATTGCAAAGAACATGTTGCATTAACAATTAATGAGGACGAACATGTCAGAACAGATTTTTAAGTTGTGATGGTTATTGTGGGCTGTACTGTATAAACTCAGATAGACTGGTAGGCTTAGGTTTTAATCTTACCTGCAATTTGCACACGGATAGCTCAGATTTTGTGTGATTTATTCTCATAATAAATTGTGGGCCAAAGCTTAGAAGGAAATGAGTGGTAAATCCATGATTCCCTTGTGATGTACCTAATCTATATTTAGAATTAGAATCTGGTCCTTGGGGGTGGGAGTCTTACTAATTAAAAAAAATAAAATCAGTATGTAGATATAATTATTTTAATCTTGGTTTATCTAGCGGTGCTAAACATTTGGCAGGGAGGGAGGAAGCAGATTTGATCAGAACATTGTTAATGGACACTGGAGATACAATTTGCAACCTGCCATACTGGTTTCTACGGAGGTAGACAATACGGAAAGTCCATGCTGCCTGTTGGTTCAAATGATTTCTGACCCAGCAGGATTCTCAATGCTGACGAGCTGCAGGAACAAGGGGTGCTTAGACGACTTCCAGTTGAGCCTATTTTCTAGCTAACATCCAGCTTCTAAAGGAACATGTATTTAATATCACAGATGCACCAGCAAACAAGTGGGCTAGAATGCCAGAGCAGAGAAAGGGCTCTGTGGTTCGTGGATGTGTACAGAAGGTGGGAGACGAGGGCAACAGCCTCTGAAGGGAGTAGAAGCACATGGCCATGATGGTCAATTCCCAGGACTTGGCAGACACGTCACTAGATGTTTAAGGACCTCAAGCAAGTGATAAAGAACAATTAATGCATCTTCCCAAGGTGTCTCTCAAATCACTCATCACTCAAATGGCATCACAGCCTTACCCAGCCACTGGCATTCTAAAGCAATAAAATCTCATGCCTAACAGTGGTACATTCCATTCTACCTCACCTTTGTACAACTCCCAATTATGTCAGCATTACACATACATCTCTCAGACTCCATATAGCTCTAGCTATTATTTATAGCAGGCACAATACCCAAAAACCATGCTCTTCCTCCTACTGGATGATGTCTTGCACAACAGAAGGGATCAGCAGAGAACTGGCAGGACCCAGAGCCCAATCATCCACTGAGGAAATAAAGGAGATGGGGCTCTGAAAAAAGATTGTGTGCAAAACAGTCTATGATGCCTAGTGTCCACCAAATCCATTCACCATGCCATCACATTATGGCACTTACCTCATTCACCTCAGCCTCAGTTACCTGACAATTAAAGTTGCAGAAAATGTGATCATGGTCCTCTTGATTTACATCCATTCTTCTTCAACCAATCCTCTCTTTATATTATGCGTTCAGACAGTAAAGAATTACTCTTAGACAAATATGGAGGATGTGACCTCAAGTGAACTTGATTAAGAGTATGCAGCTGCAAACCATGTAAACTCGAAAAACTGCTTTTCCAGTAGCTACATTATGAAAGCAAATCAGGGGAATTTATTCTGTTTACTAAATAAATAAACTGCCCCATTTATTGAATTTTGAAATTGAATATTTTGAAACAATATACAGCCAAAACTATTCAACATTGTCATTTTTCTAAAATGTTCTAAGGTCCCGAGTTGGTGTGCTCTTGTTTACGACTCTAAAAATAGCTCACAAATCATCATTGAACAGTGATACACATGCCCAGTGGAGAGTTTCAAACGTAAAAGGAGTCACGTCAGCACTATGAAAGGTGACTTTGCACTTCCAATAAACATAGCTGTGGTGACACAAGAGATTGTGGAAACTTGGACTTTCAACCCTTACTATTGGAATCTGAACTGCATGAAGGTAACTTCTATCAAATTTCACAAATCATACTTTGAACAGAATAAAGATCAGAGCTGAAGCACTGGAGATGGTGTTGGCCACAGGTTGTGGCCACTGTTATACCAGAAAACTGCTTTCCTACTACACAATCCCCCCCAGCTAGTTAAGTCCAAATTGCTGAGCAAAAGGTTACATCATAAGAAGCTTGCACAACCTAGAACAGTTAAATGAATTTCAGTGTCAGATGGGGCGTCAAAGATAAATTTTGCACCTCAATACTAGTCCATATATTTTTGAATAAACTGGAGCATTTTATAATTAAGATAGCACATTCTGAGGCCATATTTGAAGATTATGAAAACCGAAGTAACAAGTTGAGCTTCATTTGAAAAGAAAGTTAGCCAAAAACTGCACTTGCACAAGGGTACAGAAGGCATTACACCATAAAATCATTTTTTTAAATTGAAAAAAATATATTTTCATGGAATGTCTAGAATCATTTGAAAGTCAGATGGCACATTCCTAGTCTTTGTAGCTTTTCTGACTATGGAAGAAATGTGCAATTACAGAACATGTTTTCATTAGACATTAATAGTGGTCGAGCAGGGAAGAGCTGTATACACATCTGGATGTGTTGCATGTGGCCATTACTCCCAGAACTGCTGTGGACAACTGCAGTCTAGGCAACCTGGTGCACTTATGCAGTATTATGCATTCAGTATATTGGTAAAAACACCACACCATGATCTTACCAAATCAAATCTCAAAGGCAACTAGAGGTGGGCAATAAATGCTGGCCAGCCAGTGACACCCACATCTCACATGTTAATCTAAAAAGTCTTTTAATTAGAATTGAAGTGCAAATTACTCTTCATCAGCATCAATGATAAATTCAATTAAAAAAAAGTGCACAACAGTAATTAATGTTTTGAGCTAAACTGGGTTCATTAATGGTTACACTAAATTCAAATCAGTTTAGCAAATGAATACAGGGATTTGAAAGCACAGTTCTAATTATGGAATGTCTTGCTTGCTCAATCAGATTTATAGAGAATTGTGTTCATGCACATCATGTACAAGATATGTATTTAATAATGTATATCCCCAAGATCTTCAGGCATAGCTTCAGAGAAATTTTTGCAACATTATTTCTACTTCCACCTTATTTCCCTTAAAGTCAAATCTGTTTTGCAAAGAATGAATTCCATGTGGAATCTCAAAGGGTGCAAGAAAAAACCAACATGAAAGTATCAGAATCATTTCATATTCTAGCAGTCCGAGAAGAATTACAGTTCCCTAAAAATACTGCTGTCACTTTCTTGGCCATTTTGGTGAATGGCATCTTAAATTTCTTTTAGCATCTACACATCATTTCTTAACTAAGCTTGTTTTGACAGTTCTATTAGTGGCTTCTGCAGACTGGAATCCCCAATGAAAATCAGTATACAGCATACTACTGACATCACACCATCTATATCTGGCAAATTGCAAGGCTCCACGTCTCATTCATTTTGACAACAGAATCATTACCTTATAAAGACATTTAAGAAAGTATTTTCACCAGATACCACTCAGAAAACTGTCCTAAAACCTCAATAAAAAAGAAACAGAATGAGGCATATCCTCTCTTATCGGGATTTTAAAAATCTTTTGTTGGAAATCCAAGAGCATATTGCGTTTTTTACACGTAAAAAGACTCAAACATTCCTTTTTAAAATATCAACATGATAATCGATAAATGTGCCCAAGTTGTACAATCATTCCCACCCACTCTTGCTTCTCATTTATTTTGGGAAAGTGTGGATGTAACATTACTGCACCACATACAAGCTTTCTTCCCAAAGATCCTAGAGGTTTCAAGGTCAGATTGATCATGTGCCCATATACTGGGCACCCAATTAATGTAGGCAAGAATAAAACAAAATGCTTGAAATAAGAAACAAAGAGAATGCTGGGGAAGCTCGGCAGGTGTGGCAGCATCTGTGGACAGAAATAGAATTAACAATTGAGTCTGGTATGACTCTTCTGAAAGTTGTCTATCCCAGGCTTCCTTACACCATAGCAAGAGGGATCAGAGGTGCTGAACAGACAAAAACAGCTCAACAGGAAACTTCTTTGCTCCCCATATGAAATTTCATTCAACAGCAATTTAGACCAGATAAACAACATGAATGCATCAAATCAAATTAGTTTTAGAACAAAAAAAAATCAAGTTCTTGCAAATTGTCTTGCTGACTCCAAGCTGATTGCCAGCTGCACTATTATTGAGAGAGAGTCTTTAGAGGAAACAAAAACGTACCCAAATGAGCGGATAACTACATAAAATCTGGGAGCTCAAAACCCCAACTATCTTTTACAGCATCTCCAAGCTGCATGTACTGCAGTATTCTTACAATACTTACGTTTCTATGGAGTGAAAGAATTGCACTTTTGTAATATCTCTCAGAACCTCGTGCACAGCAATGTCTCACACACAGCAATTATACAAGAGTCTAAACCATCTGTTTTATAATGATAAATACAGGTCTCAACATTAGATTGTGAAACATATTAGAAAGTAGGTCCCTCTATTATAACTCAGATAGATAAAATATGTGTATCTCATTGAATGGAATTGAAAATGATTGCTACATTGCTGGTGTTAGTCGAACTGTAGAGTTTCAAACACTGCAGTGTGTTATACTTCAACAGTGTTGGTTCTGTGCTACATTGGTAATCACTTGCTTCACCAATCTACAAACCCAATTGTAAATTTAAGTCTTATTTTCTTCCAATCAAGATCATTTTTGGTCTGTCACATTATAGGTCTCACTTGCTACCAAAGAAAAACCCATCTTGATAGGTAACCCAACTCTGTAAAAAGAAAGTTAAAAACTATAGGATCACCAGGTCAGATTGAAAAGCACTTAAACATTTTCCCAATGTAAGCATACCTGAACATTTCACCTCCACACAATATTACTAAAAGAAATCTTCAGGAAAATGCATTTCAGATCAGTAAGCAAATAGTCTATTTAAGACTAAAGCGAGATTTACATTTTAGACGACGACAAGTGAAAGTTGATTGTTGCCTTTTACAAACACACCTATGGCTGACATTTGAGGCAGAACTTTCACAACACTGCAAAGAATCTAGACTTCACCATTGCCAGGCAGATAGGTTCACAGAGAGGTAGCATGACTGAATTAGAAATTAAGATAGTAGCAGTTTTTAAGCGTTGACAAATTCAGAATAAACTAGATTGATGACAACATTCTGTTTTATATACAGGGAGTATATGACTCCTATGCTTTTATTAAAACACTTTTGTTCAGCAGATGGAACATAGCTTAAATCCCAGTAAATCACCAAATACAAGACTTCAATCTTGTTAACCTCATTTTTTTTTTGTTGCTTTGGGATATGGACATCTCTAGCTAGGCCAGCGTTCATTATCCATCCCCCTAATTGACCAGAGGGCAGTCAAGCATGAACTATATTGTTACGGGTCTGAAGTACAATGCAGTCCAGACCAGGTAAAGATGACAATTTCCTCCCCTAAACATTATTAGTGAAGCAAATGGGTTTTTCCAACAATTGATAATGGCTTCATAATCATCATTAGCCTCCTAATTCCAGATATTTATTGAATTCAAATCCCACCATCTGCTATGGCAAGATTCGACCTCAGGTCCCCAGAACATTACCTGGTTCTCTGAATGAATAGTCTAGCATTAATACCACTAGGCCATCGTCTCCCCATTTACGGGTCATGAAGTCACAAAAGTTCTGCAGTGGTTCAGAAAAAATGTAGTAAGATCTGGCAAACAGAAAAAGGTACCAAGTGCTAAACTTAGGAGCGTAATAAATGATGAATCGACCTTACAGAGCCTCCTTGAACTGCTTCCATATATATGATGTTTGACTGAGTAGAACTGAATATTTAAGATGTTGCCGGCCAAGAGCAATGTGTGACCACATCAACACAACCTTAGACTTAAAACACAGCCGACTTGACAACATAGTTTAACATTTTATTTGATTTGACAATGACTCAACATGGCCAGAGCTAAGTCTGTCCGCCTCTAGATCTCTTACAACTTCTTCCCTCATTTGCACTCTGTGCTTTAAGTTACTGCCCCATTATTTCTTTCCCACTTTCTAAGACTTCATTGCCATTGTTTGTACTGAATTAAATAGGATATAGAGCTGCCCTCACAAATAGCGTCTTGTTATTCTTTAATTCTTTGGCTGCTTCATTAAGGTTCATGATTTTTTTAAAAATACTGCAATTCAAACAATTAAAACAGACCATCTGAGCACTTCTTAAACCATGCTTGACACTAACCCACAATTATTCTCACATATGTTAAATCCAAAAGTTGAGAGACTGCCTCCTCAGTGAAATAGCTCTCCTTGCCTTAATGGAATATGTTGCGCTGTTATTCTCAGCATGTATGGATTGTAACTATTATACTGAAACCATTTTGTTGCAATGAAGTTACAATGCAAATGGACACCAAAGAAGCCTGATCGGCAGAAATTTGCCAATGCGCTCATTTGCTAATGAAACACTCATTTCTGCCTTTGTCGCCTCTAAGCTTCACAACTTCAACACACCCTCGTTGGTCTCCTGATTTTCATTTTTCGTAAATTTGAGGTGACCAAAACACTCCAATCCAGATCTTGAATCACACGAGTCCCTTTCTTCCACAACCCCTGTACTGGCTGACCAATATTAACTCCTGGTTAAGAAATGCCTTGATTTTTAAATTCTTATCCTGGTTCAGCTCTTTTTAGGGCCTTACCCCTCCAGCATTCCAAGATCTCTACACTCCTTCAATTTTGGTCACTTGATCATACAATCATTGGTACCCATGCCTTCTGCTGCCACAGCCCTTCCCAAACCTCACTTCCTCTCTACTTCTCTTTCCTCCTATAACTTGTTCCTTAAAACATATCCTTTTGATCAACTGCCTAAATATCTCATAGGAGTCAATCTTCATTTTTGATTGATAATGCTCTTATGGTGATGTTTTAATATGTCAAAGGCATTACAGAAACACAGCAGTTACTGAAGTGGGCAGATGAATAAAAATCTCTCAAACACTACCTAACAGCATGGTGGGAATACCATCACCACATGGACTGCAGTAGTTCAAGATGACGACCCACCAGCATTCTCTCATGTACAACAAAATATGGGCAATAAACATCAGCTTTGCCAGTAATGCCCTTATCTCAATATCTGCCCCCCACTGGAATGACCTGCGTCTTCCATTACATCCATTTAGTATCTTTGAAATGCTAGCTCTATCAGTAATGAGATGAGATTTGTGAAGTAAAGCCTTTCAGATGTTCCAACCATACTAGTTTATAAACAATAATAATTAAGTTTGTTTCTTAGTAAAAAGAAACTAATTTTTATTTACCAACCGAGATCATTAAGAGATCAACACAATTTGAAAGGCTGGCCTGGCTAACCAGAGTACTGCTGCATAAAAATGTCGTCACTCTTATCAACAGTAATACTAAAATGCTAATTAAAACAAAAATGAAAAGAGATGCTTTGAGGCTAGTGCAAGCCCTACTTCAGATGTGCTTCACTGCATTGTGAACTATAATGATGCACTCAGTCAAATAGCAAATCTGGGAAAATAAGCTGGCTATTGAAAAAACATTGCTGTCAGTTTGAATACCAATAAGCTCAATACAAGTACCTGACATGATGAATTACTCAGAAATGAATTATCTCTGCAGAGAAATACCTTCAATATTAACTGAAAAGAAGTTTCATTTAAAACAAATACTTATTAGATTTTATACAGTAAATTACAACTATATGGAAGCTAAAAGCAGGGTTTGTGATATGTGCTCTTTCAAAATCCAACAGCTACAATGCTGATAAAAATGAAGGTTAGGAACTAGATTGCTGACCCCTCCTTTCTCCAGTATGCCACTTCAGATAATCCATTGAGTTTTAGGGGAATTTCTGAATGCTTCACCCAAATTCTGTACAGTGTGCTCCTAGCTACTGTTTACTCTCCATGAATTATAAAAATTATCAATCATCAATACAGTAATTACGATTTACTCAGTCATTTCATCCCTTGAAAAACTAAATTCTCTTAGTTAGTACAGCCTGAAACTTTGATAAAATATAAAACACACTTATTGAATGCTGTGCCCAATAAAATAGAACTCTGAAGGGAAGCATTTCATTTTATTGAATGGATTAATATAAATGTAAAGTTTTAAAATGGTATATTTTAAACCATCTCTTTAAGAGTAAAATGGGGTATTGGAGAGAGTCATATGATCTACTACAAGTCCAAGTCCAACAACAGGATTGGTTAACATGGGAACTGGAATGAAATGTGTGTGCCAAGTTTAACATCTGAAAGCAAAAGGTTGAAGCAGATTTTGTTTTTATCATTGCAAACCTGCTGTCTCAGACTGTGTGTAGCAATAAAAGGTCAGAAAAACAGAGAGAGAAAAACAGGGGGAAAACAGGAGTTTCAGCAATCTACAGAGTGCTAACACTATCCTCATACTTCCACTGTTTCAACTGAGGTTTTGAAGTGACTTGTGCAAATTACAGCACATAAGCACAGCAGGAGTAAGGAATTATTAAAGCCAAGAAGCTAAACCAGAAGATTTCAACTAGAAAAAAGATACGGAGAAACTTTACTTTCAGATTCAGAGAAATTATGACACTTGGCCCAATGATCTGCAGTGCTTGTAGAATGCAGAGAGAATGATAAATGGGAACAGAAGGGAAGAAAGTGCTACACAATACTGGAAACAAATATAATTTCTGGACAATGGCAGAAATCCCTTCAAAAATATTTAAGTTATCCAGGATAACAAGATGTTTAAAAACCATTTTCCTTTTTCATGCAGTTAATCACAGAAATCACAGAAGCCCTACAGTGTGGAAACAGGCCAGTCGGCCCAACAAGTCCACACCACACCTCCGAAGAGCATCCCACCCAGACCCATTCCCCAACGCCTGCATGTCCCATGTCTAATCCACCTAACTTAAATATCCCTGGACACTATGGACAATTTAACATGACCAATCCACGTAGCCTGCACATCTTTGGACTGTGGGAGGAAACCGGAGCACCTGAAGGAAACCCATGCAGACACGGGGAGAATGTCTGTGTGGAGTTTGCACAGTCAGCAGAGGGTGGAATCAAACCCAGGTCCCTGGCGCTGTGAGGCAGCAGTGCTAACCACTGAGCCACCATTCTGCCCCTAAACTTTTTGCAAGTTATTATTTTAATTCTGTCCCATTTCTGTCCAAATCGTCCTTACACTACTCATCAGATTTGACCCAAAACTGCAGAAACCTATTCTTTTGATATCTTCACCATTACCATTCTCTATCCAGATGCTACAAGTACACAAGACTGTCTCATTCTGAACAGATCTGATTTGGCATCACCATCATCATGGAAAAGGGACAAATCTTTACTGTGATCAGTTGTTCCCTGCAAGTTGAAGCTCTAACGCAACACAAGGCTGGCACCTTCAAAAGTACCTCCTTACTATAGAACAATCACTTCTGCATTAATTTTCTAACTGTGCCTTCATTTGTTATCTCTACTATAGTATATGCAGGGTTCAGTTAGTTGAGTTGGCTGGATAGCTGGTTTATGATGCTGAATGTCACCAACAGCACGAGTTCAATTCCCATATTGGCTGAGGTTACTGTAAAGGTCCCACCTTCTTGACCTCACCCCTCACCTGAGGCGTGGTGACCTCTCAGGTTAAACCCCCAAATGTCATCACTCTCTCTTATGAGAGCACAGCCCTATGGTCTTCTAGGACTATGGCAGCTTTATTGTACTGTACAAGACTCTTGCAAAATATAATCAGCCATTGGTCATCAGATCATTTACGCTTTTGCCAAATTAGATTAGGGTAAAGAACACAATATGGTAAATACAATAATTTAGTCAGCCCACTCAAGAAGAGGAAAGGCAAAGAAACTTTGTTTACCACTTACACAGCAGGGATAACTATACAATTATATTTCACCACGTCAGTTTCCTCCCCCTCCCATTATAAAGGGGATTCTATACAGCAAGAAAAACAAATCCAGTCAGTCAATCATTTAAAATGAAACTAAATATTTTGTAACCCTTGACCAGTTGCAGTGTCTGGAAAAGTGAATATTTTATAGCAGTGTTTTAGTCACACTTATCCCCTCTGCTTCATGATTTGCTTTACCAATTATTTTTCAAACAGACAACCACTGAAACATGTTCAGCTCTCAAATAGCAATATGACATCAATTATTTCGGAAACAAAATTTTCCAAGTATCAGTCAGGCAGTCAGCTCTAGAAAGGATGCTACACAAAATATATATCTCAGTAACCTCTTCATCCTCGTATCTTAAAACACTTGGATTACAAAGTCATAAGCAGTTCAACTTCACACACCATAACCAGCTTAGATGCAAATCTACAAGTCATACAAGATCAGTAATTTACAATTACAATGCGAGAGGCTGATTCTGGCCTCACTAAGAAGGTAACTTGTTGCAAAAAGCTGACTTGACCAAGGTCAAGTGCACTCTCTGCAAAGTAATGCTATGTTTATTAAATATAAATAATTAAAATTAAATGAAAAAAATGTAGCCTTCTGAAACTTCATGGATATTGGACTGGAATTTGAAAAAAAAAGTGGATCAAAGGGAAAACATTGTTCAATTTTTATGGGGAATTAAAACAAATCAAAATATCTTGCAGCTATGAATTCGAAAAATTGCTGTGCAATATGTACTTAGTTAACCAATAACCATAATGCTGAAAACACAGGCCCAACTTCACAAATAGGTTAACTATTTGGTCAGTTATCAGGACAGAAGAATACATAGAAAATACACACAACTGTATTTTATTCAAGGACAAATGATTTCCAAAATGAAATTTGATACTTTAGGCTTCACTGAATGAAATTATAGTTCTTGATCCTATATTTATAAAATCTATAGTATGATTCATATTTTTCTTACCACAAATTCAACAATTTGGAAGAGGACACTGTATAGGTTACACTAACAATTTCATGAAGGTACGGCAAGGGCTGTAACATTCAGTTGTAAATGACAGATGGATCCCTCTACATACATTACAGCAAATACTCCCCCCTCACCCATTACCTACCCCAACCCCACAGTGGTTGTAAAAGACCCCACAGATTGATTGTTAAAAATAACTTTGGATGCAAATGCCCTTGTTATGGAGCAACATGAACAGAATGCACAAGTCTCGAAGGGGACATAAACAACTGTACAGCAATTCCCATTGCTAAATAACACACTAGCTACAGGCAAATAACTTATTCATGCAACAATCTAATTTGTTTATTGGTGTCTGTGTCACGACATTCCTGTAGGTCAATTATCCTCTGCTTTCAACGAGTAGCTTTAAACCATGGTAGCTTTCCTGCAATACTCACTTTCACCATCACTTCTTTCAAAATAAACTGTACTCAACCAGTTACTTAAGGAACACACAGATTTTAGAAACTTCAAAAAATCTGAATAATCAAATATTGCATTCAAAAACATGTTGTTATGGACATACATCCAGTGGATAGAACATGTCATATGCCAAAGTAAGCTCATGAGTTCTCTCATAAAAATAGGAACAAAAACAACTGGAAGTCAAAACTCATCTATGAAATTCCCTCCATGAGCATATGGCTCCTGCTGGAACTATAAAAAAATTTTTTTATGGTGCATTTATGATAATATCCTTCCAGCAACTTCAACAACCCGGCATCAATAACAACTCTAATGCTTATGAGATGTGCGACTAATTCTGTAAGGGTTTAGCACAACCTTAAGTAGTATTTTATCATTAAGCTTATCCCTAAGGTTTGAAAGGCACAGAGCTACATACAGACATTAATGACATTTGCAAAATGGCTTCTTCTTGAATTACAAGTACACAGGAATGTCAGGGAACCTCCACAGCTAAAAGATCAAACCAACTTTTAATGATCACAACTTGCTTTTACAGAGGTTAAAACTGCTTAAGGTAACTATAACAGAAACTAGGCATCTAGCCAAATAGAAAAAGGTGAAGAATGATCATAAGCTTTAGCTCAAGAAAGTTGGCTATGAAAAGGGATGTTTTACAAGAGATAGAAACGAGGAGGTTCTACTGCAAACCGGTCCAGACAGACAAAAGCACAACTACCAATTATAGGGAGTGCAGGGTGCACAAGAGGCTGTTGTCAAAACGACAGAGTCTGAGACTGGTTGTGGTGCTGGAAGAAGTTCCAGAGAAGGAGGGGCAAGGCCATGAGACAACTGCACATTTTGCCTTGCTCACAACATGCCTATTTCTTTGTGTTTAGGCATTGCTGCTTTTAAATCTTCCTCAAATTAATTGTTGTTTCAGAGGAACACGCAGCACTGCTTCTTTTTAAAAAAGTTACACAATCATAAAGCAAAGGTTTAATCCTACATTTCTCATTGATGCAATATGCAAATTCTCACATCCAAATATGTCATAGGTATTAGAATCAAGTTTTATTCATCAATAATATTACAGCTTAGGAACAATAATTCCACTCCACGCATATATCAGACATACAGCCAAGCCTCAAGTCCCCTAAGAATGATCAATTTTTCTTTTGGGAGCAAGGACCAAGAAAAATGTTTCAAAGATATGCTGAAGCTCACCTGAAGCCCATAGCATTGGCTAATGACCAGAGGGAGAATGCTATAAATTGTTCAGAAAGGTGATAACATGTTCATCAAATTGACTCACACTTGGAGTCACTCCTGCACTTTGCTCCCATTACCTCATGAGTATGTATGGCAGGAGATCCCAAACATGGGTGGATCAAGAGCAAACTTGCTTTGCCACATGAAGGCCCATGGCAGAAACATTAGAGTCTGAACAGACATCTTCCCTGAATAGTGGGATAGCCAATAACAACTAAGAACAAGTAATTAAGGATTTAGATTTGGAGTACCACAGCTGCATTGAACTATGTCCTGCAACACACCATTTGTATACTCTGAATTTCTCCTGCTGTATTAAACCTACGAGCTCTTCCAACAGTCATCCCTGACACACTCAAAATAATTCACATTTCAACCCTGCGTAACATGAATTGTGCAAGATCTGGGTCTTGTAACAGCTTTTGCAAAGCAACTAAATACTTGACAAAAGTTTTGCCTTCTACTTCAGTGCAGAGAAAATGTAGCTACCAATTACCAAGCAGAATTAAACTGACCAAGATTAGGTGGGTTGAAAAGTTGCACCTTTTGGTCATTTGATCTCTTAAGTAAATCAGTATCATATAATGTCTTATAAATGAACATGTGAGATGTCTTGGGACATTATATTGCATATTAATAAAACATTATTTAAATGGCAATTACTGAAGATAACAAGTCCCTTCCTACAAGTCTATGATGTAGATTTATTTATGGATACACTACCTTATCTGAAGGATGCCATCTTTATACTATCCACAAATCATTCACCAATGGAACACACATTTAGCTGAGAATGTGTATGTGAAACAAGTTTGATCAAAACTTCCAAAGCCATTAATTATTTTATTCATTGCGAGGTTCTCAAACAGAAAACAAGTGAAACAGATTTTCAGGACAAATGGAAAAATAAGTATGCAGATACTAATTATTGAATCATGTCATTTTAGCCACTTTCTTTGAGGCCACCTTTGACAACAGATACAGTGTGACTTGCCCCTAGGCTACTGATTTCACTCATATGTCATTAACAGGCCTAGAAAAACAGAGCTGGACCACAGGGAAATTGTTTCTGCTTTGTTGCTCTGTTCAATTGAAAGGACTTTGAAATTTGTGATGTACATTCTTATTTGCACATCCAATGATCAATAAAATAGGTACGGTTCTGTGGTATGAACTCATTATGGCAATATAACAATTTTCTTTTCGATAACAAAACACTTGTTAGGTCAGTAATTCAATATTTTGAAGTTCCTTCTTCTGAAGGAAATTAAGACAAAATGTAATTAATAACATTTGTCATGGAGTTTAAATGATTGTGAAACTGTATTTTTCCTAATATACAGCTACATTGTTTATTATTTGTCTTGCAATGACTGTACAAACCTTTTCATTCCGAAAAAGTGAGATTTGCAATGTGGTATGCCATGAGCATAAGAAATGCAAAGCCTGCATGCTCAATCAATCAGTCAGGAATGGATAGGCTTCTGAAGAAAGAACGCACATCAAGAGAGTTTGGTAATATTATTAGCTAGGTAGACAAAGAACAGCTCTGGAAATTGCAAAAAAAGAAATCTTATATGACCGTTAGACAGAAAAAGAAAGTGTAAAACATGAGGAGTGCATAAATCCATCTATTCAAAAGACTGCTAACTGTCAGGGCTAGTTTAATGTTTCATACTCAATCTTTTGATGTAATGCACCATGACCCTGCAAGATAAACACTCAGTTATGTGATCCAGGTAAAACAACATGCATGTCCTGCATGACTAACAGTTGCAAAAATCTTCAGTGTTTTGGGAAAACTGGGAATACATTCTTTCATATATGGGCTAAATGTTGGAAAATGGGACTAGGTAGGGGCGGCACGGTGGCTCAGTGGTTAGCACTGCTGCCTCACAGCGCCAGGGATCCAGTTTCAATTCCACCCTCGAGCGTCTGTCTGTGTGGAATTTGCACATTCTGCCCGTGTCTGCGTGGGTTTCCTCCGGGTGCTCCGGTTTCCTCCCACAGTCCAAAGATGTGCAGGCTAGGTGGATTGGCAGTGCTAAATTGCCCGTAGTGTTCAGTGATGTGTAGATTAGGTGGGTTATAGGGGGATGGGTCTAGGTGGGATGCTTGGAGGGTCAATGTGGAAAGTACTGTATGCTTCCCAAAGCGATAATATATTACTTACTAAAATAATATTCACCCCTTAGAGCCTGCTTTTCAATCAATCCAGTGTGAGGGTGTGATAAACATGGTAAACAAGAACCAGGTTATGTTGAGAAGCTGGCTACATTAGCAATGGGTTCACAGTATACATTGGGTAGCATCCTAAACTGACCTCATTTACAGCATGGTCTGAATAAATTGGTTGCTGAGGGACACTGCTGCAAAACTGCATTACACAAACTTGTCTATTATTTTGCCACACAGAAATCTTAAAATTATGACATTTTTCTTTGACAGTACTTGCACAGTTTAAAGTTAGATCATTTTTCACCTGGAATTAGTATTGGCTATCCTCATTTTATAATAACTACGTCCAAAGTTAAGGCCGCTGTATTTTATTTACATTGCAAATAATGTGTTTTTCAAATTACTTCTGCAATGAAAATGCTTCCACATTTCCTCTATGATTGCACTTACTGCCCATTAGGGTTCACTTCAAATGTCGTAAGATTTGTCCTTGATACATCTCAGTCTTTTCCGTCTGGATTCGCACATGGTATGAAAAGGAAAGCAAGCATGATGTTGGCTGAAGGGATCCCCATGGAATAGGTCTACTTCCTAACATTGATTTCAAAAGGATGCATCAACTGGAGGTTGATTTTTTTTTCCCCTCAATTACTATGCTTTAGCAGAATTTTGTTGAACACAATGTGCTATGTGAAATCAGACTGGGTTTACAGGATGTAGTGGGATAAATGACTTACAAACGATTAAGAAAATATTTCCCGTTTTGGATTGGAGAAACTAAATGTTCAACACATAGGTAATGGCCAGCAATGGGGGATGAGATATCCAAAACCAGACATGAAAATCATAATGCAAAATGTCTAGCTAATTGCATGCAAATAGACATTGTGCACCCACTTGAATCATTACTTCTGATGTGATGTTGCAACTTTTATCAAAGTAAGTGAACTATTTCAATTGCACCGTCAGCCAAAATTGTTGGTGATCAGCTTTACTCAGAAATGATTCTGTAATGCACCTCAATATTACAAAAAGAAACTTGGTTGGCAAAAGCGACTTTGTCTACATGGATTTGACAAGGTTCCACATGGCAGACTGGTTAGTAAAGTTAGATCACATGCCATACAGGGCGAGCTAACCAATTGGATATTAAATTTGCTTGACAGTAGGGGATCGAGGGTAGCGGTAGAAGGTTGTTTATCGAGCCGGATGCCTGTGACCAGCTGTGTGCTGCAGGGATCGGTGCTGGGTCCATTGTTGTTTGTCATTGATATAAATGATTTGGATGAGAATATAGGAAGCATGGTTATTATGTTTGGTGGTGTAGCACAGAGAAGGAGGTTACCTAAGAGTACAACAGGATCTTGATCAGCTGGGCAAATGGGCTGAGGGGTGGCAGATGGAGTTTAATTTAGATAAATGCAAGATGTTGCATTCTGGTAAGACAAATCAGGGCAGGACTTTAGTTAATGGTAGAGCTCTGGGTAATGTTGTTGAACAGAGAGACCTAGGGTCAGGTACATAGTTCCTTGAAAGTGGCGTCACAGATAGGTGGTGAAGGCGGCATTTGGCAAACTTGCCTTCATTGGTCTGAGTGTAGGACTTGGGATGTCATGTGGCAGCTGTACTGGACATTGGTGAGGCCACTATTGGAGTACTGTGTACAGTTCTAGTCACTTGGAAAGGGTACAGAAAAGATTTACAAGGATGTTACCAGGACTGGAGGGTTTGAGTTATAAGGAAAGGCTGGACAGGTTGGGACAATTTTCCCTGGAGTGTTGGAGGTTGAGAAGTGACCATTTAGAGGTTTATAAAATCATAAGGTGAATAGCAAAGGTCTTTTCCCTGGGGTAGGGGAGTTTAAAACTAGACGGCATAGGTTTCAGGTGAGAAGGGAAAGATGTAAAAGGGGACCCAAACGGCAACTTTTTCATGTTTAATTTGAGAAAAGTGGTCAGCATGGACGAGTTGGACTGAAGGGTTTGTTGCCATTCTGTATGCCTCTTATGACTGTATGTCTCTATAATAGTGGCTGGATCTAGTAACTTGTGTTGTAAAGTGCATAGTCTTAAGTTTATATATACTGTCAATGAAGTCAAATTCATTTGAAACAATTTTTAAAAATTTAACCTATGGTCCAATTGAAAAAAAAATTCAAAGAGACCTGATGAAGGTATAAATTAGTCACTCTTGTACTTATTTGACCTTCTGATCCTGCAATAAAAAGTCCTTTTTGTTCTTGCTGAGAATAGCAAACAATGCTAAAATGTCACAATAATTTGTTTCTCACCATTGTGTTTCAAGTTTACTCCATGTTTTCCTCTTAGGGACCAGCTGTTTGTGACATATTTGTATGGCACCCACAACATAAAAGGCAGACCTTTATTAACTATAAATCTAATGAGTATTTGCTATTCACCCTCCAATCACAGTTTACAGAGCTGTTGGTAGCAGTTATTACTTTCATTACAAAACATGCCCTAATCAACACAGTAAAGAAAGACATAAAAGTCCCAAATCATATTGACAGCTTTTAAGTGAAGCCTACAGAAATGTTTTATTTACTCACATTTTTTAAGCTCCTGCCCTGAGTAATAGAATAATTTAGCATAGCATGGCATATGAAAGGTCTTTCCTATTCACTTTTGATGGTGAATAATACGGTCATTAATCAAAATTAGAAACAAATTGCTGGAAATAGTTCTAAAATTCTGAAGAAGGGTCACTGGACCCGAAACACTAACTCTGCCTTCTTTCCACAGATGTTACCAGAGCTGCTGTATTTTTCCAGCAATTTGTTTTTGTTTCTAAGTTCCAGCATCTGCAGTTTTTTGGTTTCATTGATCAAAAATATTGCTTTTGTTGCAACATCAGTTCCAAAAATCTTACAAGTCCTATGACAATTCTTTCTTCCAACTACCAATGTTGCCATTTACAAATAGAGGGAAATCAATAAAATGAAACAAGAAGATATAATAGGTGCAATTGTATTAAACACCATAAGAAATAGGAACACTAGGCTACTCAGGCCCTCGAGTCTGCTCTGCCATTCAATAGGGTCATGGCTGATCTTACATTCCTCACTCCACTTGCCTGCCTTTTGCCAGTACTCCTAGATTTCCCCCATTGATCAAGAATCTCTCTCAGCCTTAAATATACATAAGGGCAACACAAGGCTTTAATTTTTTTTAAAAATTCGTGGAAGGTGGGCACCGCTGACTGGCCAGCATTTATTGCCCATCCCTAGCTGACCTTCAGAAGGTGGTAATGAGCTGCCTCCTTGAACTGGTACCGTCCACCATTGTGGGTTGACCCACAATGCCACTAGGAAGGGAATTTCAGGATTTTGACCCAGTGACAGTGAAGGATCAGCGATATATTTCCAAGTCAGGATGGTGAATGGCCTGGAGGGGAACTTGAAGGTGGAGGTGTTCCCATGTATCTGATGCTCTCATCCTTCTAGATGAAAATGATTGTGGGTTTGGAAGGTGCTGTTTCAAGATCTTTGGTGAATTTCTGCAGTACATCTTATCGATAGAATACTGCTTCTACTGAGCTTCAGTGGTGGAGGAAGTGGGTGCTTGTAGATGTGGTCCTAATCAAGCGGGCTGCTTTGTCCTGGATGGTGTCAATCTTATTGAGTATTGATGGAGCTGCATCCATGCAGACAAGTCTGGAGCATTCCATCACACTGACTTGTGCCTTGTAGATGATGGGCAGGCTTTGAGGAGTCAGGAGGGGAGTTACTCGCCGCAGTATTCCTAGCCTCTGAAGTGCTCTTATAGCCACTGTTTATATGGCAAGTCCAGTTGAGTTTCTGGTCAATGGTAACTCCAGGATTGGGAGATTCAATGATGGTAACGCAATTGAATGTCAAGGGGCAGTGACCAGATTGTCTCTTACTGGTGATGATCATAGCCTGGCATTTGTGTGGCACGAATGTTACTTGCCACTTGTAGCCCAACCCAGTTTAAAAATTGACAATGGATGAATTATTTGCATTTTTCCCAGCAATGTTTAGTGTGAAGAATTTCAACAAAGCACTCTTCAAAGCTTTTAAAGAATGGTTCCCATTTTCAACCAAAACAGAATGGAAGAAAAGTGCAGCCTGTTGTCATGCTGCCTAATGCCAAATGGGCTGTTTATCACAGAACAATGCCTGTTTAAAGCAAAACACGATGTGCATGTCTTAACACTGTCAATATCTTATTGATACTAGCAACATTAAGCATTATGGCAAAAATACATTATGTCAACCTTCAACAATACCTATGCTAACTAAGACATCGCACCAAAATATTCGCAATGTAGAAAAGGAAAATGACTTTTTTAGTTAATATTGTCATTTCTCAAATGTGTTTACTTCAAAATGAAAGTGACACTATCAGGTTAGTAACATTTTATAAAGAAAAGTTCTGAATGCAGCTTAAAAGGACAGCATTGTATATACTGTTCAGAAGGACAATTTTAGCTACTTTTACATTCTGCTGAGAACTGCAGCAGCCCACAAAGCATCAACATTATTCTTAAACAATACATTAAACTGATGGGCCTATTACCATGAACATGCATAGAAATAGGATTCAGTCTAACTGCCTGTCAAACTTTAGCTAGTTCTTTTTTGTTTAACCATTACACTGGAACATCCAGAATTGACTGTGACAGTGGGAATTTCGATAACGCACAAAAGAAATCAGCAGACAAGAGAAAATATGGCCCTACATAAACATCATTCTGTTTGCTACAAAATTCCATGCATTGCAGTGAGGATGAGCACAATACCATTAAGAAAATAATTACAGAATAGAGATGAAATACTACAGAAAAATAATGTATTCTCTTGCGCGAGTGGTGTTTGGAGTGTGGCAATAGCGTGATGTAATAGAGTCGTAGAATCATAGAGATGTACAGCACGGAAACAGACCCTTCGGTCCAACTCGTCCATGCCAAGCAGATATCCTAAATTAATCTAGTCCCATTTGCCAGCATTTGGCCCATATCCCTCTAAACCCTTCCTATTCAAAATTAAACGCATCCAGGTGACTTTTAAATATTGTAATTGTACCAGCCTCCACCACTCCCTCTGGCAGCTCATTCCATACATGCACCACCCTCTGCATGAAAAAAAAATTGTCCTTTAGGTCCCTTTTAAATCTTTCACCTCTCACCTTAAACCTATGCCCTCTAGTTTTGGACTCTGCTACGCTGGGGAAAAGACCTTGTCTATTCACCCTAGCCATGCCTCTGTAAGGTCACCCCTCAGCCTCTGACGGTCCAGAAAATAGCCCAAGCCTAATTCTGGCTCTCCCTATAGCTCAAACCCTCCAACCATGGCAACATCCTTGTAAATCTTTTCTGAACCCTTTCAAGTTTCACAACATCCTTCCTATAGCAGGGAGACCAGAACTGCATGCAGTATTCCAATAGTGGCCTAACCAATGTCCTGTACAGCCGCAACATGACCTCCCAACTCCTATACTCAGTGCACTGACCAATAAAAAGGCAAGCATACCAAATGCCTTCTTCACTATATTTCTACCTGGGACTCCACTTTCAAGGAAGTATGAACCTGCACTCCAAGGTCTCTTTGTTCAGAAACTCTCCCCAGGACCTTAACATTAAGTAAAAACCAAAAGAACTGTGGATGCTGTAAATCAGGAACAAAAACAAAGTTGCTGGAAAAGCTCAGCAGGTCTGGCAGCACCTGTGGAGGAGAAAACAGAGTTAACGTTTCGGGTCCAGTGACCC
>NC_063354.1:8972507-9011499 GCF_021869965.1 Rhincodon typus
TTGAAGGTTTCCCACCTCCCCTTTGGAAGGAGACATGATTTGGTAACTTTTCCTCTGACTATTTGGTTTTCATTGGCTTGTCAGATGGGTCAGTACTGAAAAGTAGCTCTTGTATCTATTTGATTTTAAATTTGGAATGCAATCAGCTAATGGGAGGAAAAGCCAACCAGCAGTCAGCGCACAGTAACTACAACAAACAATTCAAGGTTTCTAAAGTCACCCAGTATGAATCATCCACAAGTTGACTGCGCTCCACCACAAATCTGGCCAATTGTTTCACAGTCAGCTTTAACCTTCTTGCTCACACTTAAAGGAAAGTGCCAACTTAATGACTCACTACTCTTTGAAGAAAATATATTCAGTGTTCAATGTGTGTACATCAATTTATCAGGACCTAAAGGCCATATTCAAGCTAACTTCACACTCCTTCCTGCTGCTGGCTAGTAATTTGTATTAAACTTAAAATACAATCACAACAGGTCATATATGTGAAAACACATGCTCTTTAAATAGCAAAAAGATGCAAATACAGGAATAGACAGACAATGGAAAGACTGTAACCAAATGTAATGTACTCCCTCCATACAGTTCAGAAAAGTCATGATGTAAGCGTGAAAGTGGATCCAGACTGCTAAAGAAAAGACTGTCCTCACAGTATTAATATCAAACGATGTATAGTCTGTCATTTTTGTTGGTGCGTCCAATCCTCATTCATCTCATAAGGACAGCACAGGTAGGATGGTAGTTCAGTGATTAGCATTACTGCCTCTCAATGTCAGGTACCTGGGTTCGATGCCAGCCTTGGGTGACTGTGCAAATGCCACACACAAATTCTCCCTGTCTCTGCATGGGTATCTGTCAGATGCTCCAGTTTCCTCCCACAGTCCAAAGATGTGCAGGTTAAGTGGACTGGACATGATAAATTATCTGTAGTGTCCAGGGATGAGAAGTCTAGGTGGACTAGCCATGGTAAGTACGGAGTTACAGAGATAGGACAGGGGGCTGGGTCTGATGCTCTTTGGAGGGTCGGTGCACACTTGATGGGCTGAATGAGCTCTTTCTGCACTGTAGGGATTCTACAATATGAAAGCCCAAATGTGAGGCACTTTGAAGCCCCACATACAAATTTTCACTCAGATGCTTCTTAATCTTGGTTTACCAAATAATACAAACTTATTGTATACTATAGGATGTCTCATTTTATCCATCAACTTGCTCTAAAGCCAGGCTAAAAATAGACAAATCTCTATAAAACTAGAACATCTCTACTATTTCTCAGAAAAGAGGAGCAACAGTAAAACTACCTTTTCAACTAACATACTCAAGTACTGGTAAGATTTTTTGATAGATTCAAAAACCTTAAAACATCCCCTGCTAATACTCAAATGACGCATGTTCTTTTGATACCAACATACTTTTAATTACCAAAACAAACTAAACTAACTGACTCTACAGTCAGAAAGAATATTAGCCTCCATTTCATTAACTGCTTTCAATCATCAACCATGATCTTACTCAGGTTAAACGGTCTACTCCTGTTCCCATGTTCCTAGGACATAACCGTGATAATTATGCAAATTATGCAAAATACTCCGAATTTAATTTGGTCCTAGCAATACTGCCCTTTCCTGTATTACTACAAAGGAAGGTCATGGTACAGAAGTATAAGGAACCATGTTCTTCCATACAATTTCATAATAAATATGGCAAACATGTGCTGCATGTGCTTTCATGTTATTATCATCATCATCATCATCATGAACAAATCAAATGCCACAAAATTTTTATCCCTAACCCTATCGCACCTCCTGATTTAATAAGTGGTACATCAGCACAGCCATCTAAAGAGGTACCGGCAAAAACCAAATGATACAACACACCCAGTATGCTGGGAAGCAAAAAGTGCTTTCTGCGAATCTCAAAACTACTGTATTTCAATAGTAATATGTTGTAAATATTTTATCTCTGATGCTCCAGTTTTCTCCCTTTAAACTGATATTTTATAAAAGAGATGAGTTGTGTTTAAAATGTCTTTGAGGTTATAATATTCTCAGTGAAAGAAGACCTGCATACTATCACCAGTTTTCTTTTGTTCACAGTGACGATTACTCATCCATCACTTCAGTGCTGTTGTGGCACTTGCTGTTGCCCACCCACTGCATAACAGCAATAAGGGCACCAACTGGTTTCTTCCTGAAAAATGTGATCCACAGTGAAATACAGCAAACCTGAAACCATTACTGCTCAAATTTTATTGTCCAATTCCAAGATCTTATTTTATTCTATTAATTGTTATGAAAAGTCTGACAACTTTGAATTTCTTGTAACAATTTAACCTGGCAGCAGTTCAATAATGTGACAATTCCAAGTTTCTGTTACATAGCTGAAATGTGTGATGCCAGCATTGGTACATCACATGACAAGCTAATCTGAAATCTCACAGTAGGTCCTACAGTCAGGGAATTCATGACATAACATATGAAACAGGATCCCAGATTGGACAAAGCAGATACAACCAATGCAATCTGACAGGATAAAATCTCAAAAACCAATCACCATTGGTTTTGATTGTGGTAAACACGTCTTTTAACAAAATCCTGCTACTGCAGCATTTGCACCATATACAGTACTTTGAACAAAGTATGTCAGAGGATGGGGAGGGGGAGTACAGCAACATTATTTTTTGGCAATCCCTTCAGGCAACTCTCAGAGATCATACAGCATCTTCAGGACAAAACGAATGCTTGCCTGCTGGTAGTTAAACAAACGCAAAAAGATAAATCTTGCAGATGGACAACGTTATTATTAACTTCTTTAGCTGCTTACACAGAATGAATCTGAATTTTGTACAGTTTTAGTCAAAGACTATCCATTATGAATTGTCCACCAAAGTCAGTCGAAATCCAAAGGGCAAAGATTCCAAATCAGCTGGAAAATATTGTTTTGTGTTATTTACATGAGCTGATTGCTTAATTTTCCCTTAGGTAATATACTACCAGATATTTAATTAACATTTAACTTTACATCTGATACATACTTTAAAATGTTAAATATTCTGTATAGATACTTTACTGAAACCACAAAAACTGCAAATTTACTAAAGCCTATTGTACAAATAAAAGGAATAATATTCTTACGCTAACTTCATACTGGCTTTATACTCTAGTTTTGAACGACTACAGACTAGGTTAAGAATCCAAACTATAACGATCATGCTAAAGGAATGGTCTACTCTGCACGTTAAAAAAAGCAAGGAAATCGTATGTACGGGGTGGGGGGACAGAGCAAATAGTTTTGAAATTCAACATCCAAAAGAACACTGTGGGTATTTAACACTCCACGACATTATTTGACACAAACAATGGCATTTTTCACAGGGCTTGAGATTTATTGAGCATGTTCAGTTTAAGGTTCCGATGATTAGGAAACAGACCCAGCTTTGCTTTCGTATCTGATGACATCAACTAGACTCCACGCCTTGATTACTGTCCCGGAATACACCCCCACCCATACAGGATCTCCCTTTCCTACTTAGTGAAAACTCGAATCTATTAATTAACTGCAGCAATCAACTTATAATTACACTTGCCATTTTGAGAGTAAAAAATAAAAGTTTAAACACATATCTTGCTCAACAGTGGATGTTCTGAGATGTAACAAAAAAACACTCGTTTTCATAATCAAGATTTTAAAAGGTTTCCTTTGCATTTATTACACTCTGTGGAATGCAAGTCGAACTAGGGCGTTGCTTTGGGAAATTGAAAAAAAGTGGAAACGTCTAAAAATAGAACCGTGCACCTGAAAACACAGTTGTCTTTTAAAAAATAGAGTAGTCTGCCTTGGGACGCGCAAGCACGGTTAGGAATCCCCCTCGGAATTCGAATAAGAAAGGTTGAACACTAACTACAGAATTAAACAAAAAGAAAGGCGAGGCGGGGGTTGCAAGGTTTAAAAAAAAAGTTCGAAGTTAGCGTTGGCTGGCATTAAGCTGTAATCAAACAGGGGCATGAGATTAATAAAAGATGTCAGAAGGTGACCCCTCTGAAGCTGGGGCTAACATTCACTCACCTTGTAGACATTTTCGGTCATACGATGCACTTCATCCGTGCGAGACATGGTGCCCGAAAAGTCTTCTCTCCTCAGCCTCAGTCAGTCAGTCAGTCAGCAACGAGCAACTTGCAAACTCTGATCTAAAAGTTCCTCCACGCCGCGATTAAAAAGCCTCTCTCGCCCCCTGAAACTTTTTTTTTCTCTCTCTCGCTTACACACACACACACACACACTTTCTCTCACAGCTTGACAGTGATTTCCAATCCACCCACGCAGCCAGAGTGTGTGTGAGAGGGGGAAAAAAAAGAAGCAAGATCCCGGGTAGCTCCCTCCACGCGCAGCCGCCAACACCAGCGACTTGGCCGCCGGCCACGGTTGCCTAGGAAACGCCGAAGGCGGGCGAGCACTCCCGCCGACAACCAAACCTGACGGTTAGGAAGACTCCGCCCCGCTCCCGGCGATTGGCTGAGCTCCGAGAAACCCCGGCGCTCCCATTGGTCCGACCCCACCGTCGCTCCCCGCCCACTGGCACACGGTTAGGTTGCGTCCGCACGGGTGACGTCACGTCCCCCTCCCCCCGCCCCGAAGCTCTCGAGCAGATTCCATTGGACAGATTTCACAGCCAAGATCTGAGAGAGATTCCCCCCCACCACACACAAAAATTATATCAATAAGAGGAAACGTAAATTGTCTCCACAGCGACCCAGTTAATATTACGTTAGAAATTCCCCCTTCGCGTGTGCAGCCCGTACGTAAGGATTGTCAACTCCTGTAGGGATTTTTCCCCCATCCCCACTCTCTGGTCGTAATGTTGCTCTACTTTTTGGAAGCATCATTTGCCACCAGAAAACCAAAAGGGTAAGTATTTGCAAATTAATCTAGTGTGGGCTCATCTGGTGGGCAATGACGATGAATCATCCTCAACCAGCGGTTACTCAGGTGCTCAGGGATGACTATCCCCAGCCTACTTCATGTAATTGTCACTTCCAAACTAATCACTGCAACGAGTCACTGTCACTGCTGGATCCAAAAAAACCCAAACTGCAGCTCGCAATTGCAGCACCTACCCTTCGATGAAGATTTCGCTGCTGCTCCGCGTTTGATGCAATGGTTGTCTTACCCCACCCCGTTTCATAGCCCTTCTACCCCATCCTTTCCCCATTTCGTCACAGTTATTTTTCTAAATTTTCAATGAGTAACAGAGCGCAAATATCCTCCTATTCCTTGTTCCCCTTGAAGAAGATTCCCCTGTTTTGTACAGTGGCTGGTCTGTAATTTCTGTCACCAGTTTCCAATGGCGTCTTTCGGTTTTCTCTGAAACAAATCGCTTTGCGTACGGGGGCTTCAGCAGACTTGCAGATGTAACCTTTCTCCTTCGAAACGACGTGGATATCTAGGGTGGAAAATTTAAGTAACAATATGCACATGTACAACTCTTCCATGTCCCAAAAAATCCGACTCCGCTCCCCCGTCATGCCTCCTTGAGAAAGATGGCAATCTTCTTGACTCTTGTCCTCCTGGATTTTAATATACAGTGAACTGTAGACCACAAAAAAGAAATATTTTATTTTGAAACAAAGATGATAGCTAAGAAATGTAGAGATGATTTTATTCTCGACCGGCCGCTTAAAGGTCAATGAAAACATTTTTAAAAGGTAAAACTTGACTTAATAGAGCCGTTAAAGAAAGTTTGCGACAAGAAATGAGTCATAATTAAATACCAACTGTGGGGGGGGCAGTAACTAATGCTTATCGTATCTGACAAATTGTTCCTTTGGCTTTACTTCAGGTCAAGGAGATTTGTCAGATGTATAGAGTTTAACCCTGGTATTTACTGAGAGAAGACTTGTCTTTACCAGACATTTGTCACGTTCAATGCTTGTCCACAGGCTTGAGCACTTCGTGATTTCATGTCATGATTAAGGCAGCCCCATCCTGAATTCCTGCTAAGGACCACACCATGTGATATAATGAGCACAGTTGTGGTTACAACTCAGTTAGCGGTCTTTGATGCATATATATGAGTCGATCTTATGCATGCTTGCCTTTTGTTTATCAGACCATGCCAAGATGGATTAACATCGTGTTCTCAGACGACAACAAATGCATCTGTCAGCCAACTGTCAGGATCTAACCAAAACTGTCCGTACTGTGCTCAGCATTTCCTCATAGCAACTCAGTGGAACTAGGAAAATTTGCCCAGCGCCACATGCTGGCATTTTATATAATGTATTATTATGACCATTATTTCGTTGTTAATTTTCTTCACAATTTCTATATCTATGTTTCTTTTCTCACACAGCAGATGACTGCAGCAGGATTTTATACAGAGCATTTGATGTAAAAAAAAAAGCCCCACTGTCCTTCAGAGAAGTGTAATTGGAAAAAGTGGCTGCTGAACCAGAGGCAACTATTCAGAACTCTTAATAAAAACTTGGTTATAGTGGGGGATTTTAAAGGAGGCATTTCAAAGGTTAGTAGTACCTCCAGGCCTAACTGGCTTAATAGATGCAAAATGTTCCTTTTTATAACCATTCCTGAAACAGTTTATGTTCGGTTATGCTCCATCACATACTCAAAGTAATGCTTGCCATTTCCAATACAAGGAGTAGCCAAACATTTGTCATACTTCCATTGTACTTGCCATGGCTGATGGTGAAATCTGTATTCGATAAAAATTTGGAATTCAGTCTAATGATGACAAAACCATTGTCAATTGCATAAACTCCCAAGGAAGGAAAATCTGCTGACCTTATCTGGTCTGGCCTATATGTGACTCCAGACACACAGTCAATGTGATTCTTAGCTGCCCTCTGAAATGGCCTAGCAAGTCACTCAGCTGTTTCAACCACTAGGAAGTCTCAAAAAAGCAACGAAAGCAGATGGACCACTGAGCATCAACTAAGGCACAAGAAACTACAAATATAAACTCATCCATGTCAACCTTGCAAAGTACTCCTCACTAACATCAGGAGCCAGTGCCAAAATTGGGAGAGTTGTACTCAAGAAACAACTTGACATAGTCATTCTCACAGAATCATACCTTACACACTATGTCCTAGACAATACCTTCACCATTGCTGGGTATGTCCTGTCCCAACAGCAGGACAGACCCAGCGGAGGTGGTGGCACAGTTTATTCAGTCAGGAAGGAGATGTCTTGGGTGTCCTCAACATTTACTCTGGACCTCATGAAGCCTTATGGCAACAGTTCAAACATAAACAAGGAAAATGTCACCATAAGCCACCATCTCTGCCACTTCCAGCAGGACGCCACCATCAGACACATGTTCTCCTTACCTCCCTTGTCAACATTCCACAGGGACAGTTCTCTCTGGGACAGCCTGGTCCATTCCCAATACCTCCCAACACCCCAACAGCATTTTTCATGCAATTGGAGGGGGTGCCAAGCTCGCCTGTTTACCTCCTCCCTCCTCACCATCCAAGGCCCTGGACACATCTTCCAGATGAAGCAGCAATTTACCTGCATTTCATTTAAGCTAGTCTACTGTATTTGCTAGTCACAATGCATCTCCACTGGGGACATGAAACACAGACTGAGTGACCGCTTTGCCAAATACCTATGTTCTGTTTGTACAAATGACTCAAACTTCCAGTTGCCTGCCACTTCAACACCCCACCATGTTCCCATGCCAACAGGTTTGTATCAGGCCTGCTGCAGTGCTCCAGCCAGGCTCAATACAAGCTAGAGGAACAACACCTCATCTTCTGCTAAGGTACCTGACAGCCTTCAGGACTCAACATCAGGTTTAACAATTTAAGAACATGAGCACCTCCTTCCATGTATATTATCTGCTCCCACAATCTCAGGTCCTGTCATGAACTCTGTTTTCTGTTCAGCAATGCTGCCAGACCTCCTGTGTTTCCCCCGTAAATTATGTTTTTATTTGTTTCAAGTCTCCAGCATCCACAGTTCTTTGTTTTATGTTAGGAGCAAGGAAATTTCCTACTGATTGCCACGTACTGCTCCTTTCTTGGCTGATGAATCAGTCGGTCTCCATATTAAACACCACTTGGAGGAAGCACAGGGCAAGGGTGCAGAATGTACTTTGGGCGGGGACTTCGATATCCACCACCAAAGTTGCTCAGTAGCACAACTATCAACTGAGCTGGTCAAGTCCTAAAGGACGTGACTACTAGATTAAGCCTGCAGAAAGTGGTGAGGGAACCAATAAGGGAGAAAAACAAACTAACTTCATCCTCACTAATCTGCCTGCCATATATGCATCTGTTCAGGATAGTATCGATAGGAGTGATCACTACACAGTCCTTGTGTCAATGAGATCCAGACTTCTAATTGAGAATACCCTGTATTGTGTTGTCTGGCACTATTCCCATGCTAAATCGAATAGACTTTTGTCAGATCTAGCAAGTCAAGACTGGGCATCCATGAGACGCAGCAACAGCAGAATTGTAGCCCCGCACAAAATACAACCTCGTAGCCCAGCGTATCCCCAAATCTACCATTACCATGAACCCAGGGAATTAACCTTGGTTCGATGAAGAGTGCAGGATGGCATATCAGGAGCACATGAAACATACCTAAAAACGAGGTGTCAACCCTATGAAGTTAAAAAACAGGACTACTTGCATGCCAAACAGCATAAGAAGAAAGTGATAGATAGAGGTAAGTGATTCTACAACAAACGGATCAGACTTACGTCCTGCAGTCCTGCCAAACCCAGTTGTAAAAGTGGTGGATAATTAAATAACTCATTGGAGAAGAAGGTTCCACAAACATCCCCATCCTCAAAGACATTAGAGCCCAGCACACCAGTGCAAAAGATAAGGCTAATGCATTTGCAACAATAATCACCCAGAAGTGCTGAGTGGATGATCCATTTCAGCATTCTCCAAAGGTCCCCAACACTACAAATATCAGTCTTCAGCCAACTGGATTCACTTTATGTGATAACAAGAAATGGCCAGAGGTACTGAGTCTTGCAAAGTCTATGGGCCTGACAACATATCAGTAAAAGTACTGAAGATGTCTGCTCCAGAACTTGCTGTGCCCCTGGTCATACTGTTTCATACAGCAACAACACTACCATTTACCCAAAAATGTGGAAAATTGCTCAGATTTGTCCTGTCTACAAAAACCAGAGTAAATCCAACTAATCAAAATACTGACCCCATCTGTCTACTTAGATCATCAATAAAGTGGTGGAAGGCGTCATCAGAATGATATTAAGCAGTATCTGCTCAGCAATAATCTGCCCACTGATGCTCAGTTTGGGTTCCTCCAGTGTCATGTAACTCCTGACCTCATTATAGCCTTTGTTCAAATATGGACAAAAGAGATGAATTCCAAAGGTGATGTAAGGTGAGACTAACTGTGCTTGGCATCAAGGCCTCATTTGACAAGTATTGCATCAAGGAGACCTAGCAAAACTCAGAGGAATCAGGGAAAATTCTTTATCAGTTGCAGTCATAATTGGCAGAAAGGAAAATGGTGTGGTTGTTGGGAGTAAGTCATCTCGGCTCCAAGACATTTATTCTAGAGTTCTAAATGTAGTGTCCTCGATGGACCCACCTTCAGCTACTTCATCAATGGCTTTCGCTCCATCATAAGATGTTCAATGATGATTGCAAAGCTTGCAGCACCATTTGCAACTCCTCAGATAATGAAGCAGTCCATGTCCAACTGCAGCAAGGCCTGAACATCATCCGGTTTTGGGCTGACAAGTGGCAAATGATATTTGTGCCACACTGGTGCCAGGCAACAATCAAATATAACAAAAGAAAATCTAACTATGACCCTCGATATTCAATAGCATTACCATAACTGAATCCCACAGTATCAACATTCTGGGGTTACGGTTGACCAGAAACTCAACTGGTCTAACTGTACAAATAGGTAAAAGGTGAGAACTCCTGTAGAGACGATAATAAATGGTTTTGCATTAACACATTTTCAGAATCAGCTTTAACAGAAGGTTGCTTTGAAGTTGATCATTGATCAGTTTTAGTGCTCGGTTGCAGAGGGCTGCTAGGTCATCAAGTTCAGCTAAGTCATAGAGATATACAGCATGGAAACAGACCCTTCAATCCAACTCGCCCACGCCGACCAGATATCCTACATAAATCTAGTCCCATTTGCCTGCATTTGGCCCATATCCCTCTAAACTCTTCCTATTCATATACCCATCCAGATGCCTTTTAAATGTTGTAATTGTACCAGCCTCTACCACTTCCTCTGGCAGCTCATTCCATGCACACACCAGCCTCTGCATGAAAAAGTTGCCTCTTAGGTCCCTTTTATATTTTTCCCCTCTCACCTTAAACCTGTGCACTCTGGTTTTGGACTCCCCCACCCTGGGGAAAAAACTTTGCCTATTTACCCTATCCATGCCCCTCATGATTTTATAAAGCTCTATAAAGACAACCCTCATCCTCCGATGCTCCAGGGAAAATAGTGTCGGCCTAATCAGCTTCTCCCTATAGCTCAAACCCTCCAACCCTGGCAACATCCTCGTAAATCTTTTCTGAACCCATTCTAGTTTCACAACATCTTTCCTATAGGAGGGAGACCAGAATTGCACAATTGCTTCAAAAGTGGCCAAACCAATGTCCTATGCAGCTGCCACATGACCTCCCAACTCCTATACGCAGTGCACTGACCAGTAAAGGCCTGCATACCAAAAGCCATCTTCACTAGTTTATAAGGTGTCGTAATATCAGTAAAGGCTCATGGTCTCATGATAAGGATCAACCAGTTAGAAATGAATTGAGGTGTTTTCTTAGAGGATTGTGAATCTTTGGATTCTTTGCCATAGCGTACTCTTCAGTTGCTGAGCGCATTCAAGACTGAAACAAAAATAGAAATTGCTAGAAATGCTAAGCAGGTCTGGCAGTGTTTGTGGAGAGAAATCAGAGTTAACGTTTGGGTCAAATGACCCTTCCTCAGAACTTGGGTCACTCGACCTGAGTGTTTCCTCCCTGTTTCCTGTATCCTCCATAAGAATGGCCTAGAAGGCCTCTGATTCTTTGTCTCCCATTGGTCCAGGATGCTGGCTATCCCATACTCTCAATTCCTCCACCTCCGCTGCATCTGCTCCCAGGATGAGACGTTCCACTCCAGGATCTCCCAGATATCCTCCTACTAGAGAAAGTAGTTTTTCCTCCTGTGTAATTAAGGATGCCCTTAACCATGTCTCCCTCATTTCCTGCACTTTTGCCCTCAAACCCCCTCCTCCAACAACAATAAGTATAGACTCCCTTACGTACCACCCCACCAACCTCTAAATCCAATGCATCATCCTCTGACATTTCTGCCACTACAATCAGAACCTATCACCATAAAGATATTTCCTTCCCCACCCTTGTCCGCTTTCTGCAGGGACTGTTCAATTTGCGACTCCCATGTCAGCTCTACACTCCCCACCAACCTCTCCACCACAGCTGGTACCTTTCTCTGCAACAGTAAGAGGTGCAATGCCTGCCCCCACACCTCCCCTCTCAACTCCATCCAAGGCCCCAAACAATCCTTCCGAATCCGGCAGAGCCTCGCCTGCACCTCATCCAACCTGATTTATTGCATCTGTTTCTCCACATGTAGTCCCCTCTGTATCGGGGACACCAAATGCAGACTTGGGGATCAGTTCACAGAGCCCTCTGCACACACCAACCAACCTGACCTTCCAGTTGCCATCCATTTTAATTCCCCTTCCCCCTCCCACTCCCCTGGCAACATGCCCATCCTTGGCCTCCTTCACTGTCAGAGTGAGGCCAAATGTATACTAGAGAAACAACACCTGATATTTCTTCTTGGGAGCTTACAGCCCAAGGGCCTGAATATTAACTTCACCAGCTTCAAGATTCCTCCAACCCCATCCTTATCCCATTTCCCGCCTCCCTGACCCATCCTAACCCTTCCATCTTCCTACTCACCTATCTGCTCTACCTTTCCTACTGACCAATCACTATAACCCCTTACCCGCATCCACTTTTCATCATCCCACCTAACTTTCGTCAGCCCCACCCCTTTTCTTTATTTATTTCTGGGCTCCCCTCCTCCTCCCCAGTCCTGACAAAGGGTTTCGGCCTGAAACGTTGACTTTCCTGCTCCTCTGATGCTGTATGATCTGCTGTGCTTGTCCAGCTCCACATTTATTGACTCTGGCTTCCAGTATCTGCAGTCCTTACTGTCTCATGTTCCTCTCTTGTGCCTTGTGGATGGTGCACAGGCTTTGGGGAGTCAAAAGATGAGTTACTCTTTGCAGGATTGCTAGCCTTTGACCTGCTCCAGTAGGCATATATTTATATGGTGAGACCAGTTTAGTTTCTGATCAGTGGTAACCCCAAGATGTTGATAATGCAGGATTTAGTGATGATAGTGCCATTAAATGTCAAGGGATGATGGTTAGATTCTCACTTGTTGAAGATAATCATTGGCTGACTGCATTGGTGATATCATATAGGCTGCTACAAAGTGTTAAGGTCAATACAGTGTGGAGCTGGAGGAACACAGCAGGTCAGGCAGCATCAGAGGAACAGGAAAGTTGACGGTTCAGATTTATCGGTCCTGATGAAGAGTGTAAACTTGAAACATCAACTTTGCTGTTCCTCAAATGCTGCCTGACCTGCTGTGTTCCTCCAGCTCCACACTGTATTGACTGCTACAAAATGTTGGCATGTATTTCCTTAAACTCATAGGATGAGCAGAAAGAAATAGAAATGTTGGACTAAAGGGACAACTTGTCAATATTCTTACTGAAGTACTACCTAAGAGTGGAGACCTAGATCATTAACGCTGCACAACAATGACTTACATTTACATGGCACCTTTTAGAGATAATTTATAGCACATAAAGAAGTAGTTTGATCCAAAAAGTCTATGCCAATGTTTGTACACCAAGCCTCCTTGATTTAGTTGAAGATAATGAATAAAAAGTGCATTTAATATATGCTGCCTGTTGATAAATGGACCTGCATTTCAAGAGGCAGCTTAGAAGAGTCACCAGTAACGTTCCTACAAAGGAATTGTTCCCCAGAAAACCGATTTTTTTCCATTATTATTCTCCATAACACAGTAAAATGCCCCAAGGCAATTCACAGCAGCAAAAGTTTACACAAAGTAACATATATAGATATTAAGGCAGTTCGCCAAAAGTTTAATCAAAGAGATAGGGAAGAGAGGTAGAGATGCAAAATCTTCACGGAGAGAATTCAATATCTTATGCTCTTGGCAGCTGAAGACATAACCATCCATGATAGAGCAAAGAAAACTGGGGATAGGCGAGAGCCCAGAATTGAATGAGCACAGATATTTCAATAACTTTAAAATCAAATTGTTGCTGTATTGATTGGCAACAACAGGCATGATGAGTGAATGGAACTTGGTGCAAGTTAGGATATAGGCAGCAGAGTTTTGGATGAACTCATGGTTATGAAAATGTACAGTGGAAGACTGGCCAGAAGAAGATAGAAATAGTCAAGTGAAGAATTAATAAAAGCATTATTGAGGGTTTGATTTGAATTGAGGCAGTAGCAGAAATATATGGTTTTATGGAAGTAGGAAAGAAGGTAATCTTGGTAGGAGAAAGGATATGGCATCAAATGTTCTGTTCAGAATCAAATAGAATTCCAAGGCAGAAAATAGTCCAGTTTAACCTTTGACAGCCAATGAAAGGGATGGATCAATGGCTAAGGAAATAGGCTTGTGATGGAGATCTAAGATAATGGCTTCAGATTTTTCAGTTTTTATCTTGATAAAAAGACTTACCATTTCAATACTGGATGTTAGACAAGTGGTATAAGAAATCAGAAACAGTGAAGAAATAAAGGGTATAAAGGGTAAAGCAAAGAAGAAGTAAATTGTAAGGCTAAAGCTAGATGTTTTCAATGGGCACATGGAACATAACATGTTTGGATGACATTCACTGAGGAGCAGCATTTAGATGAGAAATTCAAAGAAAACTATTGTCCTGGTTCTGTACCATAAAACAACACTTCAGTATACTGAGCAGCTGTATCCTTCTGACATACTTTCTACGTTTTTACCCTTCCAGTGAATTTTTTGATTAGTTTGTCCAAGCCAATGAAGGTGAATTAAGAGTATCCTCATTGCATCTGCAACATTTAAATAGCTTACTAGAATTTACATTTTAAAAATACATCTTTTTCTGGTAAAATTATTGCAAAAGCTGTCTGAAATGGGGTGCATCTACGACAATTGACTTTTTAAACTCAACCAGAGATCACCTGAAGCTGATTGTGCGTTTCATGACCGAGGAAAAATGGGACAATTAAAACAAAATCAATTCTCTACAACAGATTTGGTAATCCAACACCTCAAATAGCTTGGGTCTGCAGTATTCCAGAGCATTGCTGATGCTAAATCAGACAAACTTGCTCATTAATGGATCCTGTATAAGTAAACTTATCACTGGGGCAAACATATTACTGTGATCAGGAATTCTTCCCACTTGTCTTGAGCAATAGCAAATAGATCTTGGAAAGATAAGCAGAAGCTCTTCAATTTAAGCTGTTTAAACTGTAGTATCCCTGAAAACAAATGACGGCTGCTGATATTTTGCTACGGTTAAGTACAAATTCTTATAAAGAGCAAAGATGCACCTCATAGTCAAACTGATGAAAATGTTATTTATTTTGGGGGGAGAGGGGTTAGCTTATTTTGAAGCCTCTTCTGCATTATGATGGCTTTCAGATATCTGATAACCAAAAGAAATAAAAATCAATCGAAATAGCTTTTGAGTGTTAGTTTCTCTGTATTCCAAGTAAATTGTTAACATTTCTGTGTAAGAAGTAAAATGGGAGAGTGGATGTTTACAGTTTAAGGATAATTTGCTTACAATAAGACTTTGTATTTTGGGCCTGCTACCTTACTGTCTTGTATTTTGGGTTGATGCAGATTTCTTTGACAAGTTATTCAATGATTAGGATACAGAGTGATTACAGATTACTGTGATGAGATTCAACATGCCCATCCCTATGTCCACCAGCTGCACACTGAATTGATCATAAGACCATAAGATGCAGGAGCAGAAGTGGGCCGTACAGCTCATCAAATCTGCTCTGCCATTCAATGAGATCATTGCTGATCTGATAATCCTCAACTCTACTTTCCTGCCTTTTCCCATAAACCTTGATTCCCTTTGAAATAACTCCACAGAAGCCAGTATCCCATCAGCAAGTCACCCTTTATTTCGTGGAAAGTCCTTGATACTGGTTCAGCTCCCTCACAGCCAGCTCTCAGAGTGTGAAAACATCTGACACTCCTCCGTTCATCTATTAGCCAGGGCTCCCTGATTGGACCAGATTAACACTCCTAGTCAGGGAACTCATATTCTATGAGGTCAACCTAGCTTACCCCATTACAATCACTACATTCCTCCCTCTTTGAATCTGAGGACAAAGGCCGGTCCTTTTTCTTGTAGCGCCTCCTGAGGCATTTTAGCACTGGGTCACGTTCCACCGACTGCATCGGATATGGGCAGCATGTAATGCACAGGAGCTTGCTTCATGCGCCTGAAGCGTTTTGGGAGAAATTCGCTCTCTTCTTCTGGTGGTAAAGGTGTCGATGCGGTGAGATCCACCATATCCACTTCAGATTCGGAGGTGTCTTCAATGCTTGATGGAGAGTGAGAGCCCACAGGCTTTGACAGCCTTTCCAAAGGTTCCAAGTTGCAGGGCAGATTTTGCTCCTGCACCATTTGCAAGTTTGTGGCTTTCTTATGGTCCACTTGCTTGTTCGGGACTGTCACTCCCAACTGAACTTTATATGTCACTGATCCTGACATAGCATCAACCAAGCATCTTACCCAGGTCTATTTCTGTGGTTTTTACACCAAACTTCAACCCCTGTAGTAAACACTCACTCTCGCTTGGTGCAGTCTGGCATCCGTCACTGGCATTCCTGATGCCATTTCACTCCCCCGCAAAGGTCTGGGATGATCAGATTTAATCTGGTGCGGAGTATTCTCTCCAGTAACAACTCTGCTGGAGCTATCCCTGTAGTTGCATGAGGGGTGGTCCTACAATCAAACAGGAACTGGGACACTTTGGTATCTATTGAAGCTAAAGGCTGTTTCTCCAAACCTGCTTTTAAAGTTTGGACTACTCTTTCTGCCAGGCCATTGGATGATGGATGGTATGGACCTGTCCTTAAATGTGTAATCCAATTCAACTTTAGGAAATACTCAAATTCCGTGCTGGTAAATGATGGTCCACTATCTGTGACCAAAACTTGCGGGAGTCCATGTATTGCAAAAGATGCATGCAGTTTTTCTATCATTCCCATGTTTGATGAGTGAACTCTCTGCACGTTCAATCACTTTGAGTGGGAGTGCACAATGACTAAGAACATTGAGTCCATGAAAGGACCTGCATAGTCGACGTGTAACCAAGTCCAGGGATGACCTGGACATTCCCATGAATGAGGCAGAGGTGCTGGCGGTAATCTTTGTCATTGTTGGCACTCTGGGCACTCTGCCTGCATCCAAGCCTGGCCACGAGATATAACTTCTCATCAACCTTCATTTTGGAGACCCCTGGATGACCCTGTTGGAATGCAGCTAGTATCTGGCAGCAACCTTTGTTCGGGACAATCACTCTCACTCCCCATAATAATATGCTGTCCTCTACTGTGATCTGGTCTCAGTGAGTCCAAAAAGGTTTCAATTCTATTTATGATGGCCCTTTGGTTTCCCCCATCACCACCAGCTGTTTCAGTTTTGCCCCTGAATCTTTCTGCGTCTAAAGTCTGATATTGTCACCTGTGACTGGAAGTGTGTCCAGGAAATTTAAAACCGTTATGGACCCTTCCAGGGCCGGTACCACTGGCAGTGTATCTGCCAATGGGAGGCAGTTCAATGCATCCACATTTGCTACTTAGCCTCCAAGATGGTGTTCCAAATAGTAATTATAAGCACTTAGTATTAGAGCCCATTACTGAATTCATCCTGAAGCTATGGGCGGCACTGCCTTGCCCTCTTTAAGTAGACTTCACAGCGGTTAATAGCCGTTATTGTTACAAATTTACGTCTGTAAAAGTTTTAGTGGAACTTCTGACTCCACATATGAACACCAATCTCTATCTGGGCATACTTATGCTCTGCATTAGCCAAACTCCTGGATACTTATGCTATTGGGCATTCCTCTCCATTGGGTTACCTATGAGCTAATACTACCTTGATGCCATATGGGGAGGCATCATATGTCAATTCCAGATCTTACTTGGGATTGTAGTGTGCCAACACCTGAGAGGATGACAGCTGTTTGTTCACTTCCCAAAAGGTATGACTTGGCTACTCGACCATTTCCAAGGCTGACACTTTTTTAAAAGTTAATGCAAAGGTGTCAGGATGGAGGCCAGGTTATGTATGAAAATTCACCAGCTCATGGAAAGACCTAAGCTCCGTTACAGACTTGGGAGCCAGGCCACCTTTGATCACCCTCACTTTATCTTCCAATGGGTGTAACCCGATCTTGTCAACTCTGTAGCCCAAGTAGGTCACTTAGGGTGCCTGGAACACACATTTTTTCCTTCCAAGGTGTATGCCTGCCTGGGAGAAATGTCTAAGGATTATGTCCAAGATGTCTAAGTGCTCCCTATTGTTCTTCCCTGTTATTAGCATGTCATCCAGACAAATGGCAACTTGGGGTAGACCTTGTAAAATGTTCCCCATTGTCCGCTGAAAAATTGCACAGGCTGACATTTCCCCAAATGGCAGTCACATATATTGGTACAAACCCTTATGGATATTAATTGTAGCATACTTCTGGGAATCCTCATCTAACTGCAATTGCAAGAAAGCATGGCTCATGTCCAGCTTCATGAAGGACAGCACCCCCTGCCATATTTTTGTATAAATCCTCTATGCGAGGGCATGGGTATTTATCCAGCTGTGAAAAAGAAGCGCTTGTTTAAAATCCCCACAGAGATGAACTGACCCATATGGCTTCACAATTGGTATGACCAGTGCTACCCATTCTGCAAACTGGACTGGTTTGATGATTCGTTCGCTTTCCAGCCTTCTGATTTCTGCCTCTACTTCTGCCCATAAGGCAAATGGCACTGGGTGGGCATTACAGATTCGTGGAATTGCTTTCTTGCTCCTTTGATAGTCACTAGACCTTCCTGAAATACTTATGGGTATTTAATTAGGACTTCACTCAGGTAAGCATTTTCTAATCAAACAATGTTGAACCAATTTAGGTGACTCTTTCTCAACCAATTTCACCCCATCAAGCTTGAGCCCAAACCTTTACTACAATCACTGGTAAATGAACCAGCTGCTTCTCATAAGAGACTGGAACCAAAATTATAGCCTTAACATGTAAACGTTCCCCAGTATACATTCTCAGTCTAGCTGAGGTCCTGCACAAACTTAAGGCTTAGAGTCCAGAGCGAATTTAGTTAAAGGCCGATTCCCGATTCTGCCATCACTGAAATGGCTGCACCAGTATCGACTTCCAATAGAACTGGGTGACCATTTAACCAGAAGTTTATTTTGATTGGCTCTGATTTGGATGTTGCCAAGCATTTTAACCGTTCCAAACCACGTGTAGGTAGACTTTTCAGAATGTGCACTCTCGTGGATACCGGTCAATGAGTTCTCTTACTCAGTTTAGGTCTGGTAGGACTCCTTTGCTGTCTCAAGTCCACATACTGACAGCAACTATAATGACTTGCCAGTCCGGATCCTGAAGAAACTTTTAACCATTTGATCGAGGCTTGGCTTTGTTTTGGGATTTTGCTGTGGGCTGACCGAGAGTCCCTCTGTTCAGGATATGTTCTGAGTGAGGCCATGCAATTACCTTCAGTCAAGTGGTGTCTGGGCTTGTCCAGTCGGACTGGCGAAGGTGTCCACTTCCATCAGAATACCCTGCAACTCATATGCATTTTCCAATGATAAACCCAGTTCTGGTATCTATTTGAAGTCCACTTGGGCTTCAGCTAGTAGGCGTTTTTGCATGGTTATATCATTAATCCCACTTTCTAACTGGTCTTTCAGCATCTCATTAAGGGTTAAACCAAAGTCATCTGCCAGTCATCTTAGCCTTGTTAAAAATCCTGATACGGATTCCCTTGGTTCTCAAATTGCCGAGTAAACACAATAGCATCTCCGAAATAGAGGAGGCTTGGACTCATAATATTCCTTAGCTAAATCTGTCAAGTCTTGAAAGGTTTTAGTATCTGGTGCCTCAGGAAAACTTAGGCTCCTAATCAACAAAAAAACTGCGGGTCCATAAGCTGTCAGGAGAATTACTCGTTGCTTTCCATCTGCCCCAATGTCATTTGCCCAGAAAAAATAAAGCATTCTTTCCTCATACTGCACCCAGCCTTCGAAGGCAGGATCAAACAAGCTTCCCAAATAACAGCATGATGCCATAAATGCTTACCCCAACTCAAAGACCAACAGTTGTGAGCGAGTTTCTGGAGGAATGTGCTTTATTCTTATTGCCACTGAAATAAGTCTGCAGAGGCCAGTATCCATTACCAAGCCACCTTTTATTCACATGTGGAAAGTCCTTGACACTGATTCCTCACAGCCAGCTCTCATAGTGTAAGAATGTCTGACACTCCATTTTTTAATCAGTCAGCCAGGTCTCCCTGATTGGACCAGATTAACAGCCCCAATCAGGGAACTCATACTCTGTGAGGTCCACCTGGCTGACTTCTTTACAATCACTAATTCCTTAGATTGAAATCTGTCTATCTCAGCCTTGAATACACTTAACACAGCCTTTACAGCCCTCGGTGATAAAGAGTTCTGTAGATACTCTACCTTCGAAAAAGGAAATTTCTCCTTATCCCTGTTAAACGTTGATGACTCTTTATTCTGAGATTATGTCATCTGTTCCTAGACTCTCCCAGAAGGGGCATCCTTTCTGCATCTAAGCTGTCAAATCCAGTAAGAATCTTATATGTTTCAATAAGATCACCTCATCATTCTTCTAAACTCCAAAGAGTACGAGCACCACCTACCCAATCTCTCCTCATAAGACATTCCTCCATAACAGGGTCAGTTAGCTCATTTGGGTGGATAGTTGATTTGCAATGAAGAGTGATACCAAAAGCTTGGATTGAATTCCTGCACTGACTGAGGTTACCATGAGGGTCCTGCCTTATCAACATTGCCCCTTGCCTCAGGCACGCCCTCAGCAGTCTCTTTGAATCATTGCACCACTTGCATTCCTATCTATTTTTGCAATATCTGCAAACTTGCCGACAGTACATTCACTTTCTTCATCCAAGTCATTAATATATATCGTGAATAATTGGGCCCAGCATAATTAAACAGGTTGCCATCCTGAAAATGCCCATTATCTCTGTCTTCTAATAGTTAGTCAATCCTCTGTCCATTCTAATATACTACCTCCATCTTGGGTTCCTTTCTTTTTAAGTAGCCTAACATGTGTTCCCTTATTAAACGTATACTGAAAATCCAAATATATTACATCCACTGCTTCCCCTTTATTGATTCTGCTTGTTATTTTCTCAAAGAATTTCAACAAACTTGTCAAGCCAAGCTGACTCTGCTTGACCATACCTGAGGAAGAAGAGGCATTGTTGTGCCTTCTTGACTGTTGTATTTACGCAGGAAGGCCAGGACAGGTCGTCGGTTATTACCACTCCAAGGAACTTGATGCTCTTCACTCTCTTAAACTCAATTCCATTGATTTGATGAGGGCATGTTCTCCTTTCTTTCTGAAGTCGATGATTGGTTCTTTAGTTTTGCCGACATTGAGGGACGGATTGTTTTCATTGCACCATGCCATCAAGCTCTCTAGCTCCCTTCTGTATTTTGACTTATCGTTGTTAGATATCTATCCCAATACGGCAGTGTCTCAGCAAACTTGTAGATGGTGTTCATTCAGAATTTGGCAACACAGTCATAAGTGTACAGGGAGTACATCCGAAGGGGGCTCCAGTGTTGGGTGTTGTGGAGGAGGTGCAGTTACCTATCCTCACTGATTGCGGCCTTTGGGTGAGAAAGCTGAGGATCCAGTTGCAGAGGGCGGACCCAGGAGCAAGGTCATGCAGTTTTGAGATCAGTCTGGAGGGGATAATGATGTTGAAGGCAGAGCTGTAGTCAACGAGCAGGAGTCTGACATAGGTGTCTATGTTGTCCAGATGTGCTAAATGCCTTCTTAACTACCCCTTCTACTTGTGTCACGAATTTCAAAGAATTATGTACCTGAATCTCTAGGTCTCCCTGTTCTACAACACGACCCAGAGTCCTGTTAATTATATTAGTTCTGCCCTTGTTTGTTTTACCAAAATACAATATCTCGCATTTATCCAAATTAAACTCCATTTGACACTCCTCACCCCATTGACCCAATTGTTCAAGGTCTATCTGTAATCTTAGATAACTTTCTTCAAGTCCATTTTAATATCAATTTTGGTGTCACCCGCAAACTTAACCATGCCTCCTATATTCTCATTCAAATAATTTACATAAATGACAAACAAAAGTGGACCCAGTACCAATTCCTATGGAACACAGCTGGTCACAGGCCTCCAGTCTGAAAAATAACCCTTCATCACGAGCTTTTGTTTTCTACCTAAAGCTAATTTTGTATCCAATTGGCAAGCTCACCCTGAATCCCATTTGATCTAACCTTACTAATTAGTCTACCATGCGAAATGTTATCAAAGGTTTTACCGAAGTAAAAAACATCTACTGCTCTGCCCTCATCAATCTTTTTGGTTACTTCATCAAAAAACTCAATTAAGTTTGTGAGAGACTATTTCCATGTTGGCAACCCCTAATCAGTTCTTGCCTCTTCAAATGCATGTAAATCCTATATTTCAGTAACACCTCCAACAACTTACCCATCACCAAAGACAGACTCAGAGGTCTGTATTTTCCAGACTTCTCCTTACAGCCTTTCTTAAATAAAGGCACAACATTAGCTACTCTCCAGTCCTCTGGTACTTGACCCATGGTTATAGCTGATACAAATATCTCTGCTGTGGGTCCTGCAATTTCCTTGCTAACTTCCCACAATGTCCTGGGATGCACTTGATCAGGTCTCGGACATTTATCCACTTTTATGTTTTCTAAGACCTCCAGCACTTCCTCTTCTGTAATGTGATCTGCTTTCAAAACATCAATACTTACTTTCCTGAGTTCTCTAGCCTCTATTTCTTTCTCCACAGTAAAATTTGACGTGAAATATTCATTTAATATTTATTTCTTTTCCTCCTTTTGGTCCTTGATTATTTAATAATTTTGGAATGCTAAAGCAGTGTGTTCTACTTTGAAGACTAATGTAATGTATTTGTTCAACTCTTCTGTCATTTCTTAGTTGCCCGTTGTTATTTTCCTAGCCTCATTCAGTAAGAGGCTTATGTTAACTTTTTGCCTCTCTCTTTTTTATATATTTAAAGAAGCTCTTGCTGTCCGTCTTGATATTACTTGCAAGTTTACCCTGAAAGTGTATCTTTACCCTTTTTTTGGTTGTCTTTAGTTGGTTTTCAAAACTTTCACAAACCTTTGCCCCATGACTAATCTTTGCCCCATTGTAGTTTTCTCATTCATTTTGAAGCTATCCTTAACTTTCCTGATTAACCACGGTTGGCGTAACCCCTTCCCTTTCTCACTCAGTTTTATATTTACCAAAAGCCATGAACTATTTTCTTAAATGTCTGCCACTGTTCCTCAAAGGGTCTTTGTTGTTCAACTCCTTTCCCAGTCCATTCCAGCTAGCTCTGCTATCATTCTTTTATAATTACCCAATTTTAAGCTTAGCACAGTTGTTTCCAACCCATGTTTTTCCCTCTTAAACTGATTGATAAATGCTACCATATTATGGTCACTGTTTTCTAGGGTATCTTACTTTAACATCATTTATTAAACCTGCCTAATTACAAATCACTAGATCTAAATTAGCCTGATCCCAGGTTGGATTCACAAAATAGAGTCATAGAGTCATACAGCATGGAAACAGACCACTCAGTCCAACTTGTCCTCGCCAACCAGACATCCTGAACTGATCTAGTCCCAATGGCCAGTGTTTGGCCTATTTCCCTCTAAATCCTTCCCATTTTCATGTACCTATTCAGATTCTTTTTAAATAATGTATCCTACCTGCTTCCACTAGGTTCGTGGCAGCTCATTCCATACATGCACCACCCTCTGCATGATGAAGTTGCTTCTCAGGTCCCCTTTAAATCTTTCCCCTCTCACCTTAAACCTATGCCTTCTAGTTTTGGATTCCCCCATCTGGGAAAAAGTCTGTGGCGATTCACCCTATCCACGCCCCTCATTATTTTATAAGGTCACCTCTCAGCCTCTGATGCTCCAGGGAAAAACCCCAACCTATTCGGCCTCTCCCTATAGCACAAACTGTCCAATTTCAGCAACATCCTTATAAATCTTTTCTGAACCCTCTCAAGTTTAACAACATCTTTGCTATAGCAGGGTGATCAGAATTGAACCGGAATTCTAAAAGTGGCTTCACCAAAGTCCTATACAGCCACAACATTATGTCCCAACTTCTATACTCAATACACTGAACAATGAAGGCAAGCATGCCAAATGTCTCCTTCACCACAATGTTTACCTGCAACTCCACTTTCAAGGAACTATGCACCTGCACCCCTAAGTGTTCGGCAATACTCCCCAGGGCCGTACCATTAACTGTATAAGTCCTGCCTTGGTTTGCCTTAACAAAATATAATACGTCACATTTACCTACATTAAGCTCCATCTACCATTCCTTGGCCCATTGGCCCATTGGCCCATCTGGTCAAGGTCCTGTTGTACACTGAGATATTTGTCCACTACACTACCAATTTTGGTGTCATCTGCAAACTTACTAACCATACTTCCCATATTCAAGTCCAAATCTTTTATATGAATGACAAAAAGCAGTAGACCCAGCACCAGTCCTTGCGGCACACAGCTAGTTACAGACTTACTGACTGAAAAACAACCCTCTACCACCACCTTCTGTCTCATACCTTCAAGCCAATTTTGTATCCAATTGGCTAGATCCCCCTAGATTCCATGTGATTTAACCTTGCTAACAGTCTACCATGCAGAACATTGTCAAACGCCTCGCTGAATTCTATATAAACAACATCTACTGCTCTGCCGTCATCAATCTTCTTCGTCACCTCTTCAAAAATTTCAATCAAGTTAGTGAGGCACAATTTCCCATGCAAAAAGCCATGTGATTATCCCTAATCAGTCCTTGACTTTCCAAATGCATATAAATCCTATCCCTCAGAATCCCCTCCAACAACTTACCTATGATTGACATCAGGCTCACCAGTCTATAGTTACCTGACTTTTCCTTACCACCTTTCTTAAATAATGGTACCGCATTAGCCAGCTTCCAGTCTTCCAGCGCTTCACCCATTGCAGTCGATGATACAAATATCTCACCACACAGCCCAGCAATCTCTTCCCTAGTTTCCCACAAAGTTCTGGGATATACCTGACCAGGTCCTGGGGATTTATCTATCTTTATGCGTTTTAAGACCTCCAGCATGTCCTCTTCAGTAATATTGACACTTTTTAACATCTTTATTTATTTCCCCAAGTTCCCTAACTTCCATGTCCCTCTCCACAGTAAAAACTGACGTGAAATATTTGATTAATATCTCACCCATCTCCTGTGGTTCTGCACAGAGACTACCTTGTTGATCTTTAAGGGGTTCTATTCTCTCCCCAGTTACTCTTTTGCCATTAATGTATTTGTAGAATCTCTCTGAATTCTCCTTAACCCTGTTTGCCAAAGCTCATGTCGTCTTTTTGCCCTCCTGATTTCCCTCTTAAGTATATTCCTACTGTCCTTGTACTCCTCTAGGGATTCACTCAATCCCTGCAGTCTATACTTGACAAAAGCCTCCTTCTTTTTCTCGACCAGAGCCTCAATTTCTCTAGTCATCCAGAATTCCCTACACCTACCAGCCTTGCCCTTTGCACTAACAGGAACATACTGTCCCTGAACTCTCATTATCTCATTTCTAAAGGCCTCCCACTTTCCAACCATCCCTTTACCTGCGAGCAACTTCCCCAGTCAACTTTTGAAAGTTCTTGCCTAATACCAGCAAAATTGGTCTTACTCCAATTTAGAACTTTTAGATCAGGTCTATCCTTCTCCATAATTACTTTAAATCTAATAGAATTATGATCACTTGCCCTACAGTACTTCCCCGCTGACACCTCAGTCATTTGCCCTACCTTATTTCCCAAGAGAAGGTCATGTTTTGCTCCCTCTCTAGTAGGTACATCACATTTTGAATAAGAAAATTTTCCTGTACACACTTAACAAATTCCTCACCATCAAAACCCTTAATACTATGACTGTCTACATTGGGAAAGTTAAAATCCTCTACCATTACAACCCTAATATTCTTACAGATATCTTATATCTCCCTACATATTTGCTTCTCAATTTTCTGCTGACTATTGGGGTCTTATAGTACAATCCCAATAAAGTGATCATCCCTTTCTTATTTCTCAGTTGCATCCAAATAATTTCACTAGATGTTCTCACAAGAATATCCTACCTAAGTACAACTGTAATGTTATCCTTAACCAAAAACTCCAGTCCCCTTCTCTCTTACCCCCCACTTTCTATCTTTCCGAAAGCATCTATACTCCAGAACATTAAGGCACCAGTCCTCCCCCTCCCTGAGCCATGTTTCTGTAATAGCTTTGATATCCCAGTCCCATGTTCCCAACCATGCCCTAAATTCATCTGCCTTACCTGTCAGGCCTCTTTCATTGAAATAAATGCAGTTTAGTTAATATTGGTCTAGGAAACTGTAACAAATACATTCTATGAATTCTTCCTTTGGCTACTTCTGCCAATCAGACATCCAAATCTACATGAAGATTAAAGTCACCCATGATTAATGTACTGCCTTTTTTACATGCTCTTATTATCTTCTGATTTATTCTCAATGCCCCTGTATAGCTACTGTTGGGGACCTTTAGACTATTCTTACCAGTGTCTTGTTTCCCTTTTTATTTCTTATCTCCACCAACATGGATTCTACATTTTCAGATCAAAGATCGTTCCTTCCTATCATACTTATTCCATCCCATACTAGCAATGCTATCCCTTTCCTTCCCGCCTTCCTTTTGAAATGTCACATACCCCTGAATACTTAGTTGCCAGCTTTGAACTCCTCTAAACTTATAACTGACCCTGAATGCCTCCTGAAAATTCAGAAAAAGCAGAAATTGGTACAGGTATGCATAGCTGGAATTAATTTCTGCTGTGAAAAATAACTGACATTGAACAGCAAATGTTTTTCCTGACAGAATTCCCTTGCTCCCACCTAAAAACTGGAGTGTGACAAGACTGAGGGGGCCTTTTAAGTATGCATGTTGTAAAGATTCAGATGTTTTATTTGCATATCTTTTGAATGCAGATCAGGCCAAGTTTTGCATGTTGTTTTCCATTCATTCCTCTTGTTCATTGTCCTATATTAACTCCCTGTGGGAAATCACCTGGTGTTGCTGAATACCTTCCCATGGTATCTGAGACCTACATTTGAGAAGATTAATGGACACATCTGGCTCCCATTCTTTTTGTATAAGTGTAGATTGAATGTTCAGTATGTTGTACATGTCATTTGTGCTTTATTTAAAATAATGCTTTTCAAATTTATTGCAACAAACTGGAAAACTGTTTTGTAAGATATGACATTGTTTTAGCTTTATCTATGCCTTGCACAACGGTAATTCATTGTTTAAACGTGCAAGAACATAAGAATCCATTGAACAAGAAAAGGTCACTCAGCTCATGACAGAAACAAATTATTTAGTCATTATCACATTACTATTTATGGGAGTTTGCTACGCACAAATTAGCTGCAACATTTTCTGTATTACAAGCACCTTAAAAACACTTATTTGGTTAGAAAGCACTTTGACACACTATATAAATGCCTATCTTTCTTCCTTCCTTATTATACACTCCAACCATGCCCTTCAAAGGCTGCAAAATTGTTCCCTAATCCCCAACACAAGCAAGCAAATCGTCAAGACCTATAGATAGAAAGTTATTCTGCTGTAGTTAACTGCTTAACTTCAGCTTTTGATGGTATGGTTGGATGAGGGTTGGGTGATTGATTTGCAGACTAAAATTTGTAAAAGGGCTCATTCACTACAGGATTCATGGTAACAGCAGAGGAAACTATATCACGAGAAGAGTTCAAAATTAATAAAGAAGAAGTCTAGGATAGACTGTTGGCACTTAAAATTGACAAGGAACTAGGACCAGACATGATACATCCAAGGAATTCGAGGGATGTGAGGATAGAAATTGTGGGGGCACTGGCCATAATTTTTCAGTCTTCCCTGGACTCAAGGCTAAGTGTTAGAAGACTGGAAAATTGCAAACATTACGGCCTTCTTCAAGAAAGATTGTTAGGGTAATTGCAGATATTATAGATGGTGGGGAAGCTGTTAGAAACAAGTATTTGGGACAGAAATAGTTACCATGTGAAAAAAGTGGGTCAGTTTGGAAGAGTTAGCATGGATTTCTAAAGGGGAAATTACATTTAACTAACTTGCTGAAGAGATAACATAAAGGCTTGATGAGGATAATGCTGTTGATATAGTATGCATGGATTTCCAGAGACATTTGATACAATGCTATGCAACTAACTTGTGAGGAAAGTTACAGGTCATGGTCTAAATGGGACAGTACAAAATTGGCTATGTGATAGGAAACAGAGAGTCAATGAATACTTTTTGGCTGGAGAGAGGTTCGTAGTGACTTTCCCCAAGATTCTGTATTGGGACCCTTGCTTTGCATAATATATGTTAATGATTGAATCTTGGTGTACAGGGGGCAATTTCAAAGTTTTTTGCTCAAAACTTGGGAGAATTATAATCTGTGAGGAGGCTAGTGCAGAACTCCGAGAGGGCATTGACAATATGAAAATTGAATGCATAGGTAGCAGATGAACTTCAATGTAGAGAAGTGTGAGGTGATGCTCTTTGGTAGGAAGAATATTGAAAAGCAATATGAAATAGTGAATACAGTTCTAAAGGGGTTGAGGAGCAGAGGGAACTAGGTTTATATGTGCAGATCATTGAAGGTGGTGAGGTGGAGGACAGGAGGAGAGAGCAGTTAATAAAGCACGAAGTGTCCTCAACTTTATTAATAGGGGCATATACATGATGTTGAATTTGTATAAAATTCTTGTTAGACCTCAGCCAGAGTATTGCATACAGTTGTGGATGTCACATTACAGGAAAGATGCAAATACACTGGAGAGAGTGAGAAGCGACTTACAAGAATGGTTCCAGGAATGAGAAACGTTTTGAGAGTAGATTGAAAAATTTGGGACTGTTCTTCTTGGGAAGAAGAAGCCTGAGAGGAGATTGAACAGAAATTTTCAAAATCGTGAGTGAGCTGGACAGAGTAGATAGTGAGAAGCTGTTCCTGCTCATGAATGGAACAATAATAAAAGGGCATAAATTTAAAGTGATGCACAGAAGATGCAAGGCTAATGTGAGAAAAAAAACATTTCCACTCAGCAAGTAGTTAGGTAATTCATAATTTCATACAGCACAGAAAAGACCCTTCAGTCCATCAAGTCTGCACCGAACTGCAGTGGAGGTAGGTTCAATTGAGGTATTCAAGACAGCATTGAATGATTATTTGGATAGAAATTGTGTGCAAGGGTTTGGGGAAAAAACAGGACAATACTGTTAAGTGATGCTCCTCATTTGAAGAGCTGGTGCAGGCACAATGACCCAAATGGCTCCCTTCTGCACTGTAACAATTCTGAGATTCTGTAGTTTTTTGGAAGTATTTTAACAAATGGAAGCAAAAAGCAAGAAGTAAATTAGGTGAAATATTTTCATAAAGATTTGTTTTTCAAATATAACTAAAAGCATTTCTGACACTTTCCAATCTGCTGTTGGTTCACACTGACTGTGGGACTTCCCATTATGTACAAATGACTTGAAAATTTAACAGCAATTTTCACACTGTGAACTGATATTCTATGGAAACCACCATGGTTTTATCATTTGGAATGATTAATAGTTGGTCTTAATTTGCTATGACAGAACAAATGTCATCTTCAGATGAAGTCCGACAAATGGCCCGGAAAAAATTGAACTAGACCATGTAGACATAATTCAAGCCCCATTTTAAATTCCTGTGTTTGCAGTTCAAATGGAAACTGAAATTTTGTTCTCATGTGATTACACTCTTCTACCAGTTGAGGTGCTGCAGTAGAGGGAGGATGTAATTGCAGATACAGAAGCTTTACACAGGCTGAGTACAAACACAGGCTCTCATATTGTAAATGAAGTATTTTCAATCTAATGTGTTTCTATATTATAAAATTGGTTTATTTTTGAATATTTGAATATGGAAGGAGACTTTAAATAAAATGGTATCATGAAAAAAGTTAAAGAGAGATGCAATAATTGATATCAAGCATGTCAAGAAAGCACCTTCCCACTCAATGATAGCTTAAAATCTAACATGTTTTGCCAATTGGTTTCTGCTTTCACAATTTAAGATTGATGATAATCCTTTGCAACATTTATATGCAAACTAACACACCTTACTCACTCTGGTTGGAATGACTTTTCCAGTATAAGAACTTTTCCGATGTGTCCAATTAATTAAATATACCCTGGTTTTGCATTGTAGTTGACACAGTTTGATTGAAGGAAGTCTACTCTTACGCATTTTACACTGTTACTTAGACTTGAAGAGTATAGACAATGAAAGGATACTAAGCAGCATTCCGATATAAGATAGGAGCCTTACTTAAACATTCCAGTCAGAACTTTAAATAAAACTTAACATTCAGACCTCACACATAATAGATTTTTTGTTAAAATAGCAACTTCCATTTCTTTTGGGGATAGGGCCAATCTTCTAACTGGCTTCATATGGCATGCTTGAACTTGAGAACTACAGAGACAATATAAGAATTAACATAGTACAACTCACTGGAATAGTGAATTAGACTTACATTCTTTCATATTGCAAAAAAAATTGTTCTTTAAATACTGTAATTATTTAAAAGGCATGTATACTTTAAGTGTAAACTGAGTATTTCAAATTAATACATATATTTTGCAAATACATGTTTTTAGTTTGCATGCATATTCAGTTAGGGACACAATCCCATAATTTACTTCATCCAGCCTCCCTCTAGTTGTGGGTGACAGGTGCAGTCGTGAGTCTTTCCCGGTATCACTATAAGCCTGGGAAGCACTATCAGGCTGTCAGTGGGTGGGAATGTGTGGTTGCAGTCTGCTCAGCACGCCTACACATCAAGTCACAACACTAGCACTATAGCAGCAATGTTACTCCTTTTACAGCTAATATTTTATTATATATTAACTTTACTTTTTGGCAGGTTGCTAGTCTTAAGATTCCCAGCATTAACAATCCTATCATATACAGTGCCAGAAAAAAGGCACATGTACAGCCTTTCTCTTGTACCCTGCTACTAATGTCTGCTTATTTCTATCTTCATATGAACCTGGGATTACATGTGAATTCTCAAACACAGTTCAGTTTTATCTTGTAGATTCATCAAGCCTTACAAAAATGAAAAAACAATACCAAGGAGATAATTTGACAGCAAATGCATAACTTAATCCAAATTAGTCACATAATCATTCACTAACAACAAAGTGTCATATTAATCCAGTGATAGGATACTGATTTCTAAACTAGAAGATTGAGTTCAAACCCTTCTCAAGGGCATAACCTCAGCTGACATTGTTGAAAGAAAGAAAATTGTCATCTTTGAAATAAGATGCTGCAATTCTAGGTTAAATGTTAAAGATCCCAGCAATATCTGGCAAATGGATTTTGGCCTTTATTGTGAGGGGGTTAGAGTTTAAAAATAGGGAAGTCTTGTTACATTGATCAGGCTGTACCTGTGTAGAGGTACTGTGTAGAGTTCTGGTCCCCATATTTAAAAAATGATATCCTGGCATTGTAGGCAGTTCAAAAAGAATTTATCAAGAACAGATAAACAGCTTAATCCTTTATTCATTAGAGTTCAGATTAATGAGGAGTGGTTTAATTGAAACATACAAGATTCTAAAGGGGTTTGACAGCATAAATATTGAGAAGATGTTCCCACTGGTGGGGGAATATTGAACAATGGGACATGTGGGGAGGCTGTGGTATAATGTTAATGTTACTGGACTAGTAATCCAGAATCTCAGGCTAATGTTCTTGGAGCATGGGTGCAAATCCCATAGTGACAAATGGTGAAATTTGAATTCAATAGAAGTCTGGAATTAAAAGTCTAATGATGACTATGAAACAATTGTTGTTTTAAAAAATCCCTACGGTTCACAAATATTCTTTAAGGAAGGAAATCTGTTGTCCTTAATCTGTCTGGCACACAAGCAACTCTTAACTGCCCTCTGAAATGGCCTAGCAAGCCTTTTAGATCAAGGTGCAGTTAGGGAGGGCAAAAAATACTGGGTCAGCCAGCAATGCCCACATCCAAAAAATGGCTTTAAAAAAATAGTTACAGACTTCTGGAGGCTAGAAAATGTTGTGAAAGTTGAAAGTGCTTAGATTTTTGAAATGGAAGGAGTTCAGTCCTGGGGCAGATCAGCCATGTAAATCTATTTTTCAAATTATGCCATTATGAAGCCCATTATGTCTTTTGAAACACCAGATATGAAAAATCTAAAGCATTACCTTCATGAACACTTCGTGTTACTCCAACAAAATTTATGTTTATTAACCCAGTTTCTCCAAGTGAGAATTAATTTCATCCTTGACAGAATTTTCACAGTTTTCTCATCATTAAACATTAGGCTGATTGCCATGTAGTTATCAGGTTTATCCCTTTCCCCTTTTTTAAATGGGGTGTAACACTTCCAGTCCTCCAATCCTTTGACACTGCTCCAATATGAAACGAGGAATATAGTCACAGCTTCTGCTATTTCTACCCTTGCTTCCCTCAGCAATCAAAGGATTCACCGGACTGGACCAGGTAACTTGCCAACTTTGAATAATGCCAACCTATTTAGTGCCTCTTTTCTCTGTATTTTTTAAAATCCTATCCAATGTCTCAACTCTCTCCCCACTCTGACTTCAACTGCTTCTTTCGCATAGTTTAGCACATGTCACTCTGCATTTTAGGAAGGGTAAAAGAGGAAAGCCAGGGAATTACAGAAAAGTTAGCCTCACGTCTGTGGTGGGGAAGTTTTTGAGTCTACAATCAAGGATGCGTTAACGGAAAACCTCGAAAATGTTCATTTAATTGGGAGGGCCAGCATAGATTCATGACAGGTAGATCATGACTGTCAAATCTCATTGAATTTTTTGAAGAGGTGGCTAAGGTAGTGGATGGGAGAATGTCTATGGATATTGTTTATATTGATTTCCAAAGGAATTTGATAAAATCACACATAAGGGACTATTAATTAAGGGAGAAGCCCATGGAACTGAGTGCAAATTACTGACAAGTGGGAAATTGGTTGAGTGACAGCCAACAGAAAGTAGGAATAATGAGTAAATATCCAAATTAGCAGGACATTACAAGTGGTGTCCCAGAAGGATCTGTGTTAGGCCTCAATTATTCACGTTATTTATTAATGACTTGGCTAATGGCATAGAAAATCATATATCCAAATTTGCTGATGACAGAGTTAGGCGGCACTGTAGACAGTGTAGATGATAGCATAAAATTATAAAGGGAGATTGATAGACCAAATGAATAACTGTGGCCAATTGAGGTCAGTGTTAGGAAGTGTGAGATTGTCCATTTTGAACCAAAAAAAGGGGGTCTGGGTACTTTCTAGATAGTATGAAGTTAAATAAAGTGGAGAGAGACTTGGGGGTTCAAGTGCATAGGTTTTTAAAAAGTCACAAACAAGTGCAGAAAATAATCAAGAAAGCTAATGGAATGCTGAACCTTATATCCAGAGGATTGGAGTAGAAGAATGCAGACATTATGCTGCAGTTATTCAAAATCCTGGTTAGACCCCACTAGTCGTTATGTGAGCAGGTCTGGGCACCATGTCTTGGGAAGAATAATATTAGCTTTGGAGGGAGTACAACGTAGGTTTACAAGAATGATACCTGAACTATAGGGGTTAAGTTATAAGGAGAGATTATACACATTGGGCCTGTTTTCTCTAGCATTTAGAGGTTAAAGGATGATCTGATCAAAGTCTTCAAGGTATTAACAGGGAAAGACAGGGTAGATAAAGATAAATTATTTTCATTGGCTAGGGATTCTAGAACTAGGGGAAAGAGTCTGAGAATTAGAGCCAGACAGTTCAGAAGAGATATTTGGAAGCACTTCTATACACAAAGGTTGGGAGATGTTTGGCACTCTCTTCCACAAATGGCAATAGATGCTGGATCAGTCGTTAAGTTTAAATCTGAGATAGATAAACAAAGGTATTAAGGGAAATGGGCCAAAGGCAACCATATGGAGTTAGGTCACAGACCAGCCATGATCTCATTGAATGGTGGAACAGGCTTGAGGGGCTGAATGGCTTACTCCTGTTCCTATCTTCTATGTTACGATGTTTAGAGAAGCTAGAATGAAAGGACTCATTCAATATCTCAATCATGTTCTCCATCTCCACAAGAAGATTTCATTTTTTTGTTCCTAATCAACTCTTTTACTTGTTTATATGTTTGTACAATAACTTTGGGTTTCCTTTTTTTCTATTCTTGTTACCTGCTAATCTTTCCTCCTACTCTCTTTTTGGCTTCCTTTTCTTTTCAATTTCATCCTGCATACTCTCTATTCTGATTGCTGTTGAATTATACAGGTACAAATTTCATTTTGCTCTACTTTCAATTTCCTATCTTTACTCTTTACAAGAATACATTTGGTTTGTACCCAAACTATCTCCATTTTGAAGGACTGCCATTGCACAATTACTCTATTATAAGCAACCAATATTTCCAGCACTAGATCCTTTGTCACAATAAGAAATTAGGTCTCTTCCAGTCTAGGATTTTCACTTTGGACTGTCCCTCTCCAGAACTATGTTAAATCTAATAATATAATGGTAGTTATTACCTAGGCAATCTTGCAGTGAAAAACATTCAATTTCCCTTATTTCATATCCCAGAATTAGATTTTCCACTGTTTCATTCAACATCGAGCTTAAAACATATTTATTGAGAACCACTGTCTTGTACACTTTTTAGGAATTAATAATAGTCCTTGCTTCTTAATATAGTTTGGAGCAATTTAGATCCCTATTATTATTCCACTTTATATTGCTGGTTCTCATGGTATCCAGGCTTCATGAACTGTTCTGCTGCTGTTGGTCATTTACCCTTGGATATGATGTATATGAAAATACTCAGCATCTTGAAGTGGGCCTTGCATAGTAGCAGTCGTGTCTAACGTTCATACTGACATTTATAGTTTCACTGGTGTGAAGTCATGACATTTGGGAGAACAACACAAATGTAACATAAGGTAAGATTACAGAAATATCCAGAAGCTTAGTATGGTGCCTTTGAACTCATCCTAAAATTATATCTGTATTTCTAAAGGAGATTGCTTTATTTCTAAAATCGCAAGAACCTAGAACATTAAAATCAGTTGAGACAAGCACTGATAGATAATTTTCAGTGCCAAGCATCACACATTGTAAAGACTGCATTTCTTTGACTTTTCTGCATTTTTAATTCTGAACGGATATGGCAAAATGACTGTGTTAAAAACTAAAGATTGTGGAAGTAAATGTTGCACATTTAAAAAGCAAATTACAGAAGCTTTTGGACTGCCGCAAGGGCGAATGGTGCATCAAATTCACAAAACCTATTTTCCCTCACCAGTTGCTATGACCTGTGGCTTTTAACCAGTAACTAGATTTTGCAGTTGGTGGACCAATCGTCTGAGCCTCATGTGAAAATGTGAGAAGAACCTGGAGAAAAAAGACTGAAGAACAGAAAGTGCCCGCACGCAAAAGTATTACCTCAGCAATACCTGTGGACTGGGGCCATTGAACTGATCCCCATAACTCTCTACCCATAACACCAATGATTTTTTGTCTATCTTGATCTGTCTGTCTGTCTGTGTATGTAAAGGAGTGGTTAGAAGGGAGTTAAAGTTTTAACTATAGACTTAAATATTGGCAGTTCGTAGTTGCTTACCTATGGCTAGAATCTATTTGCTTGTAATAAATAATTGTTCTTGTTAAGTACAGAAAGCTGCTTTGTGTTTTCTGTTAGCCTGGGTCTGACAGGTAAATTGGGGACTCTGTGTACTTTGATTAAATTTTCTATTTTGTGATGACTCTGGGAGTACTGGGGCTTGATTTCCAGCGTGCTAACCCAGTGAGGCATAACAACATACCATTTCTCTTTTAAAAATGGTCTCACCATTTGAAAACCACAAACAATAGCATACTGAAACTTCATGCTGGAGATCCGAACAGAACATATTCAATATCCTGAAATAGTACAATAATGTAGTCCAGGAGACAAAATACGAGCTCACAAATCCAGGGAAATTCTCCAGCAACATTTTCAGGAGTCTTTTTAATTTTTTTTATTAATTTATAGCATGTGAATATCACCCAGAGGACAGTTATGAGTCAACTACATTGCTGTGGATCTGTAAACCAGACAAGGTAAGGACAACAGATTTCCTTCACTGAAGCATATTAGTATATCAGACTTTTTTTACAACAATTTACAGTAGTTACAGGGTTATCATTAGGCCAGCTTTTTATTCCAGACTTTTATTGAATGCAAATTTCACTGTCTTCCATGGTGGGATTCTAACAAATATCCTGTTACATGTAATATTAGACCTGGGTTCTGGATTACTAGTCCAATGATCTTACTTATTTAGATTTAGATGCGTATTTTAGATTTTTACAACCGTGTAGGATTTTTTCCTCAAGTAGAGAAGAACAATCAGCTCAATACAATACAATACAGCACAGGAACAGGCCCTTCAGGCCACCAAGCCTGCGCCAATTCCTATTCCTTATTTCGACCTGCTACTCATTGCCTGAACATGGTTTCTATTCTTCTGTTTGCCTGTTGTTCATGTGTCTATCAAGATACACCTTAACTGTTGCTAACGTGCCTGGTTCCACCACCTTCACTGGAGTGTATTCCAGGCACCCAAAACCATCTGTGTGAAATTTTTTCCCTCCTTTTCTCCCCTAAACTTTCCCCCTCTCACCTTGAACCTGTAATTGACCTTTCCACCCTGGGAAAGAAAAAAGCCTCTGACTATCCACCCTCTCTATGTCTCTCATAATTTTCCAGACCTCTATCACGTCGCCCCTCAGCCTCCATCTTTCCAGTGAAAACAATCCAAGTTTATCCAACCTCTCCTCATAATCAAAGCCCTCAAGACCAGGCAACATCCTAGTAAACCTTCTCTGCACCTTGTCCAAAGCATTCATGTCCTTCTGGTAGTGTGGCGACCAGAACTGCACACAATATTCTAAATGTGGCTGAACTAAAGTTTTATACAGCTGTAACATAACTTGCCAATTTTTATACTTGATGTCCTGGCCAGTGAAGGTAAGTGTGCTGAATGCCTTCTTGACCGCCTTATCCACCTTTGTTGCCACTTTCAGGGATCTATAGATCTGTTTGCCCAGATCCCTCTGTATGTCAATCTCCTAAGGGTTTTGCTATTCATTGCACAATTTACACCTGAATTTGATTTTCCAAAATTCATCACCTCGCGTTTGTTCGGATTAAACTTCATCTGCCACTTCTGCCTGAATCTGCAATCTATATCCCACTGTATCCTTTGACAATCTTCCTCAATACCTACAACTCCGCCAATTTTGGTGTCATATGCAAACCCACTAATCAGACCACCTACATTTTCCTCCAGGTCACTTATATATCCTACAAACAACAAAGGTCCCTGCACTGATCCCTGTGGAACACGAGTTACTGATCTTCATTTTGAAAAGTACACTTCCATCGCTATCTCCATCTTCTATGATCAAGCCAGTTTTGTATCCATCTAGCCACCGCATTGCACTCCCTAACTCTAAATCATCTATTTAAATTGTATCTTCTCCAACAGCTTCCCCACCCTGATATCAGGCTCACTGGCCTGTAATTACCTGAATTATCTCTGTTTCCGTTTTTAAACAAAAGAACTACACTGGCCATTCTCCAGCCCTCTAGAACCTTATCTGAGGGCAAAGTGGATGCAAAGATATCTGTTAAGACCCCAGCTTTTTCCTCCCTTGCCTCCCACAGTATCCTGGGATAGATCCTATCTGGCCCTGGGAACATGTAATGCATTTGAAAATACCCAACACTTCGTCTTTCATTCTATTGATCTGCCCGAGAGTGTTCACACACCTCTCCCTAACCTCAACATCTCTCATGTCCCTCTCTCAGGTCAATACCAATGTAAAGTACTCATTAAGGATCTCATCCATTTCCTCTGGTTCCACACATAACCTCTCTCCTTTATCCTTGAGGGGGCCTACTCTTTCTCTAGCTACTCTCTTGCTCCTAATAATTGTATAAAATGCTGTGGGATTCTTCTTAACTCTGTTGACCAAGGATATTTCATGGCCCCTGTTAGCCCCCCTTACTCCCAGTTTGAGCTCCTTCCTACTTTCTCGATATTCTTCAAGGACTTTGTCTGTTTTTAGTTGCCCAAACCTTAGGTATGCTTCCTTTTTTTTGACAAGGCTGATAATTTCCTCAGTCATACAAGGTTCCTGAATCCGGTCATTCCTGTCATTCATTTTCACAGGAACATGCCTGTCATACATTCTAATCAATTGGTCTTTAACAGACTACCATATGCCAGATGTGGATTTACCCTCAAACAGCCACTCCCAATCCACATTCTCTCCAATTTTTGCCTGATTCAGTTATAGTTGGCCTTCTCCCAGTTTAACACCTTCATCTGAGATCCACTCTTGTCCTGATCCATAAGTATCAGAAAACTTACGGAATTATGGTCACCATTCACAAAATGCTCCCCCACTGAAGCTCTGATCACCTGGCCGGGCTCATTTCCCAATACCAGATGCAGTATGGCCCCCCCTCCCTTGTTGGACTATCCAGATACTGTTTCAAATCACTCTCCTGAATGTACCTAACAAATTGTTTCCCATCTAAACCTCCAACAATAAGGGAGTCCGCGTCAATATGAAACAAATTAAAACCCCCACCACCAATAACCCTGTTACTTTCATATCTTTCCTGAATCTGACTACATTATCTCTTCCTCCATGTCCCTCTGGTGGCTGGGAGGTCTGTAGTACAATCCTAGCACTGTGATTGCATCCTTTCTATTCCGGAGCTCTACCCATAATGTCTGACTGCAAGGTCCCTCCGGAGTATCTTCTCTCAGCACAGCTGTAATACGCTCCCTAGCCAGTAACGCACTCCCCCACCTCTTGTGCTTCCTCCTCTGTCTCATCTAAAATATTGATATCCCGGAACATTAAATACCAATCTTGTCCCCCTTTCAACCATGTCTGGACGACAACGTAATGAGGATGTGAGAAGTTTGAAGAATGTTACCCCATCAAAAAATATTGTGACCAGATATAGTGAAGAATGCTGAAATAAGTTTATTTAGAGTTCTGAGGAAGGGTCACCAGACACAAAACGTTAACTCTGATTTTTTTCTTCACAGATGATGCTGAGCTTTTCCAGCAACTTCTGCTTTTGTTCCTAAGTTTAATTAGATTTTTGTTGAACCATGGTAGTGTTAAAGCAGTGCTTCCGGTGTGGCCCCATTTCAATATCTTGGGCTTCATTTGACCTTGAAGTGAAAATATGGGGAGCTGTTGAGGAATGGGAGTGGGGGAAGAGTGAAGTTGAGCATGCTTCATCTCCCCCTCCTTCCCCCCACAATTTCCTGTCCGTACCTCCATCCACCCCACCCACCTCTCTTCCTTTACACCATCTCTCCCCGTTTCACAACCTATCCCCGACACAACAAGGTGCAGAGCTGGATGAACACAGCAGGCCAAGCAGCATCATGG
>NC_063354.1:9011899-9042685 GCF_021869965.1 Rhincodon typus
TGCTGCTTGGCCTGCTGTGTTCATCCAGCCCTGCACCTTGTTGTCTCGGATTCTCCAGCAACTGCAGTTCCTACTATCTCTGATTCAACATTAGACTTGATGTTGTGTAATGTAACAGGATTCATTAATGACTTCAAGGTAGATGCACCTCTGGGTAGCAGCAACCAGCATATGTTTGAATTTTAGTCCAGTTTCTTTCAAAATTAAATAAAAGGGAAAATATTTGGGCATGAAAGTTAACTAGGCAAAGAAACAGCTCAATAGAGATGCAGAGCAGGAAGATATTTCAAACCACTCAGAATCAGTATATTCCTAGCATTAAGAAAAATTCCAAGGGGAGGACCCACCACTCATGGTTACCTCAAAAAGGTAAAGAAAGCATCAAATTCAAAGAAAAAGCATATGTTTGTGCAAAGATGAGTGGTAGGTTAGATACTGGTCAGAATATAAACAACAGCAGAGAATGATTATAAAGGTTAATGAAGATTAAGAAATTAAGAGCATGAGAGGATGCTAGCTAGAAGTCTAAAACCAAATAGCAAGAGTTTATACAAGTATTCTAAAAGGAAAGAAGTTTTAAAATGAGTATCTATTTCTTAGGGAAACAGAATAGGGAGTTAATTGTGACTACTAAGAAAAGACAGATGAAAGGCTGTAAATCAGGTGGAAGAAAGAGGAATTTGATAAAATTACAGTCACCAGGGAAGCACTACAGTGAACTGACAGAAATGTGGGCTGACAAGTTCCCTGATCTGGATCAATTTCATCCTAGTCTTTAAAAAAAAAGTGGATATTGAGGTAGATATGTATTCGTGTACATTTTCCAAAATTCATTAGATTCTGGAAATGTTCTATCAGATCTGAAAATAGTATATGTAACTTTTCTGTTCAAGACAGGAGGGATAAAGGCAGAAAGCAGGAAACTATAGGCTAGTTAGTTTGACGTCTGTCGTAGAGGAGTTAGACTCGATCATTTAAGGGACACTTAGAAAACATAATCAGCAAGAGTCTGTTTGGTTTTGTGAAAGGGAAATCATATTTAACCAATTTATTGGAGCACTTCGAAGTAGTAGCATACACTGGAAAAGGGGAAGCCTAAGTTACAGAAACACAAACATGCAGGGAAAGATACAGAAGTGTGTGCTGTTGATTCCCCAGCAAAAGCAGTCTGTTCTCTGCACTAAATTGACTGTGTAAAATTCAAGAAAACCAGTTACCTTTCCTGCAGCAGTTGCAGAGAGCTGTGACTTCTGAAGAATTTTGTAGTATTGCGTACAATTCTGGTCTCCCTCCTATGGGAAGGATGTCATGAAACTAGAAAGGGTTCAGAAAAGATTTATGAAGACGTTGCCAGCGTTAGAGGGTTTGAGCTATAGGGAGAGGCTCAATAGACTGGGGCTATTTTCCCTGGTGCATTGAATGCTGAGGGGTGACCTTAGAGGTTTATGAAATCACAAGGGGCATGGATTGGGTAAATAGGCAAGGTGAGAGGGGAAAGATATAAAAGGGACCTATAGGGCAACTTCTTCACACGGAGGGTGGTATATGTACAGAATTAGCTGCTGGTGGAAGTGAGTATGATTACAACATATAAAAGGCATCTGGATGGGTATATGAATAGCAAGTGTTTAGAGGGAAATGGGCCAAATGCTGGCAAATGGGACTGGATTTATATAGGATATCTGGTTGACATGGATGAGTTGGACCGAATGGTGCTGGAAATCTCTCGGACTCTAATGGATAACTGTAGACATTTTCTAAGTGAATCAGTCACACAGTGCTTCTTAAAAACTGATGGAAACTTCCAGGGTAAGACAACTGAAGACCAAGATGCTGGCTAGCCGAGGATGGATCATCTCAAAATCAGAATCTTGAAGCAAAAACCACTAAATTCATTTTCCAGCTATTCTCCACCTCTGGCAATATTCAATTTTCCCTATTTGTATCTGTGTCAATGTGTAAAGGGGCAATTTATAGAGAGATTAGAGTTTTAGTTATAAATAAGAGATAACACAGTGTGGAGCTGGAGGAACACAGCAGGCCAGGCAGCATCAGAGGAGCAGGAAAGCTGACGTTTGGGGTCGGGCCCCTTCAGAAATAGTAGCAGCAATATGTGCCATTGGTTTATATCTACTTACTTGTAGCTATAGTTTAATTTCATATAATACTAACTTGTTCAGTACAGAAACATGGTCTGTACTTTGTCAATCTTGGTGTGAAAGTCAGGTAAATTGGGGTACTGCACATACCTTTACAGAGCACATATTTAATATTTGGTGAGATTTTGGAAAGAGGGCTCAACTTACATTACATCATTCCAGTGGGTTGTAACGTAACAGTGAAAGAACTAGAAAATCTCAATATGTGAATCAAAAAGAAACAGAATATGAAGTCCTGGAGGCATATATTGAATAAGAAATTAGATTATAGGGTAGATATTGAATGATAATTTATTCAAAATGCTAGAGCAGTGAGGTGCACGAGCAATGCTTGCAAAGATAGGAAAGACAGAAAAATTTATGAACTCGGTAAGCAAGTAGACAGGATCTCTGCTTGCAGCATCAGTGGAAGATGAAGCAGACAGGAACATTCTTGGATTACCATATACAAATAAGGCTGCAAGGACAGTACAGCCAAAGACAAATCCTATTTTGCACCAATTCCATTTCATTAACGATTGTGAATACAAGAGGGAACAACCTATCCAAAAAAGTTTTTGTGGCATACTGGTGGTGTTCCCCAGCTCTGTGCTACAAGTGTTGGGTTCAAGACACTAGGTTATGATGGACCTGGAAGTGTGTATTAACACATCAGAACAGACTAGAAAACAAAAGGAACACCATGAACTATTGAGGATGAGATAAAAAGTAGATTTACCAAGAGGCAAATAATTAATCAGGTAGCCTCTACAAAATTCTTAATTATGAATCAATTTTGGTGTTTCTTTTGCTGTTACTGCACTTCTGCCAAATTCTATGAAACTGACTATTTTTTTTTCCATTCAGAACCCTGTAGGTTGCTCCTTCAAAAGTACTCTCTTTTGAGTAGGGAATTCTTACTGCAGTTGTACAAGGTGCTGGTGAGACCACATCTGGAGTAATGGAGAGCAGTTTTGGTCTCTAAGGAAAGATGTTACTTCATTGAACCAATTCAGAAAAGGTTGATTAGGACGATCCCTAGTAAGGAAGCATTATCTTATGAGCAAAGGCTAAACAGGTTGGGGCTCTACTCACTGATATTTTGAAGAATGAGAGGTGATCTCATTGAAACATATAGGATTCTTAAGGAACTTGACAGGCTAAATGCTAAGAGGGCATTTCCCCTTCTTCAGAGTATCTAGGACAAGAAAACATAGTCTCAGAATAAAGAGGGTACAATTTAAGACTGAAGTGAGGAATTTCTTCTCCCAGAGGATTGTGAGTCTTTGAAACTCCTTGCCACAGAGAGCTGTGGGGGCAGAGTCCTTGTGTACAAATGAGGCTGAGGTAGATTCTTGTTCAGTCAGGGAGTCAAGGATTAAAAGGGGAAGGGCAGGAAAGCAGCCATGAATAATGCTGTATTAGTCATGATTCTATGGGCCAAATGGCCTACTCCTGTTCCTATTTCTTATGGCATTAAGAAATTGTCAAATGAAGATTTTTTACTGGTACAAGAATTTTTATCTAATTCTCCATATCTAACTCTTCGTACAACCATCAGCAAAATGTCAAGCCACAGCAATTTCAATTTCCAAGACAGATGATTCAGAATTATTGATAATGGAAAGGTACTGACCAAAGTTACTAAATTTATAAGGAAGCAAGAAACATTCCTGATATACAGCTTGTGTGTCATGTAGGTAAATGCTTACTTTCCCAAGTCCCTTTCCCACATTACAATTCAGAAAGTATCCATTAATGTAACTTCCTGAAAGCAATGTCCCAAAAGAATGCCTGCATGAACATGAATAATATCAACCTAATTTATTCACTAAGAACAGGAGACTGACAGGCCCTTAAGATCATGCTATACCATTCAATGCAGTTAGAGCAGATCCGCCTCAGCTCCACTCTCCCCATTTGATAACCAAGAGCTCTTCTTTCTACTATCTTGGTGCCAGAGTTTAATTAAAGTCTTCACCTTAATCTGGTGCTCTTCGAGTGGCAGGATTCATTGCTTGGCTGTTGCAGTCCAACAGGCTTGAGATGGCTTGCAACTCAGTGCAGGAGGGTCCTGCATAGAAGTTGCTGTGGGCTGCACATCTTTTGTTGCTGCATAAACACTCCAGCCCTGCCTCTTTTGCGTTATGTGCAGGCATAAGAGGTGCTTGGAAAATAGATTAAGCACTGCCTCTGTATGGCTACTAATCTGTCAGGAAGCAGAATTAAGATTTCAATGATATCCTTGAAGCTTTTAGCAATTCTCTCCTGCAACTGTTTACCAAACTTGCTGAAAGCAGAAGTCAACCCTTGTCAATCTGTTAAATTACAGACTTTACAGACTGCAGTCCAAATATTCATTTGCTGAAGGTGGTTGGTATGAAAAGAACAAAAAAGGTAGGTGTAAGTGACATACGTGATTTGTGTATTTTTAGATCATGCATTTGACTTATTTCACTCTGCTGCCTTGGTACGATTAGAATTTTCAAACAGAGTAGCCATACAAAAGAGAAATGGGTCATACTACTACTGTTCCACTGGACTAGAGCTTATCTCTGAAAGCCAGTGTCTGTGTTAGCTTGGTTATATCAGTTTTTAGCTTCTGAGCTACACTGATAAGACCGACAGGAAATTTTGGCATTAAGTAACTGACCATCAAGACCAATGCAGAAACCAGTGTGATTTACAACAGTCCAAAAATTTCAGCCCTCCCTTGAGAATATGGACTCCTGTAGCAGGCAAAGATAGCAATTACAACTTTAAGCAACTTTGCAGTTAAGATCTTGTTTAAAAAAAACAAATGCAAAAACAGACACCGGCACATAATTTGAAACAAATCAAGCTGAAATGGAACACTGAAAAGTTACTTCAAAGCCATGAAAAAGAAAGTTTCTTCAGTAAGTGACGAATGGCTAAACCCAAGGCACAACATGTGCACAGTTCAAATGCAGAGTATCATAAAGGAAGAATTGGGATATCAGAGGGGTTGCAACATCTTTGGCTAAATGACTTTTTAATTAATCGTAACCTTTCTTCTGAGTCATCATGGTGATCAAGTTTCATTTAAAAGGAGACTCAAGGACAGATTACATTATCAACCCTATAATCTTTGAACCATTCACTAAACACACATCCCACATACACACACATTGTCAGAGATCTTAGTCACTGTTAGTCACAATGCATTTTAGATTTTTTTGAAAGGACAAAGATTGACATCATAACTAAAGTACATTTAATAATTTGAAGTATGTTAGCTTTCTATTATTCAATTTTGTTCAATTCACTGACTTCCACATTGTCCTTCTCCAAGGATTAGTTATGATAATACGGCAATGTGTTGCTTGGAACAGTGACAATCCTTAGATGCACAAGCATTATTTCAGTTCCAAACCAGATGTTTGAAATCTACTGAAAGATTAAAGCAACATTTCCCAACCCAAAAAAAACCCCACTTTTATTTATTGAAAACATATCCTACTGCAAAGAAAGTCAAAGTGTGATTATTTTTATTCTACATTGTAACAAACACAGTTTGTAGAAATTTATTACAGAGATCAAAAGGGTGTGTAAGTTTTAAAGCATAGTACCGAAAAGATTATAACACCAAGATAAGGCAATTTCCATAGGCATTAAATCATTCTTGGTAGAAATTTTGATTTTGTTCTGTAAAATACATCAGGGGAACTCTCAAAAAGACTTTTACATATATATGTATCCAAATAAAAGTATATTTGACACATGCACAAATGTCAATTAAGGTTATGTGCTTATAGGTAGGAATTTCAATCAGTCTATGATCTTTGCAAGATTTGAAAGTTGCCATCAATTTTTATTTTTGGTATGAAAGCAAGCATACCCCTTTAAAAAATATGTACTTATTACAACTGATTAAAATAAATATACAAGGAATTCTTACATGGCCATGACTGGAGTCATTGAGTTGAGTTATCAGAAAAAAAAAGTGTTCCCGCTCCCTGCATGCATCAGACTCAAACTACATCCAAGTCCTTGCTCAATGCAAGGCTTGAGCTGCCTTTGACAGCAATTGTGGTGATTTTGCCCTCATGTTCTCTTCCATGATGAAATGCTTGACCTCTATTCAGCACATCCCCTCATTCCACTCTCACCATCCGGCAGTACGTAAAACTGATAATTGTACCATGATAAACTATGGTTGTGCACTTTAAGATTTTAGGAGAAAACCATGTGTACACTCAAGATGACTCAGTTTCACATTGCTTCTGGAGGTTGTTTTTTTAAATTGAACAGTTCATTTTGAACAGTTCTTCATCACAAACAATTAGTTCCTAGAACAATATGACCAAATGAGAACCAATACAAGTGCAAGTCAAGAAATATATTAACCTTGCAGAGCAAAGATATTCTGTTTAGTGGCTAAGGAACCAAGCTGCAATGGAATACATTTATAACATGATTAAAAACAGAACAATGTAAGTTTGATTAGCAGCTCGAAAATCATTTTCAGTCTTTAAATACAAAGTCCAAGACTTCCATTTCAAATTCACAATCACATAGCAAGAATTTTACAAGTACTCAGTGGAATTCCACTGTAGTTCCAAACTTATTTTAAATAGATTTGATAACTATAGTGAAAACCTGATAAACTTACTAAGTCCCATTTTTGACACTGATATTTCAATTCCATCCATTTACAAGCTTAGCAATGATGCCCCGCCAGAGCACTACATAGAGAATTCCAATGCACAGCGTTATAAGGAGTTCATTTGAACTCTTCCATGGAGATTACAGATATAATAAACAATTCATAATACTGCTCTTTTCTCCATAAATTAAAATTCTTCAGCAGGTTTCTTTTTAAATACAATTAATTTTTTAATGTTTCATGTCAGAGAATTTATTAAAAGAACAGAATGCATTTATAATAATTATCCCACCACAGTGCCAAATGTGCTACTTCTCTAGGAATCATTTTACATTCTGGACACTTCATTCCTTTACGAATTGCATTTTCTTTAATCCTGTGTAGGTGCTTATCAAAAGATTCAAAGAAAATTTAATGGTTTACAGATAAAAATGTAATTTACCAAATTTATACACTACTGTATTACTAGGTCAGTGCAAGTTTATCTGGAAGCCATTCCAAATTTTAGAACTAAGCACAGACTGAAAATTTGTAAATTAGCTTGATTGTGAATGAATTTCAAGGGAATATCAATATCACTGGATTTAGAATTCTACAGCAATGCACTTTTGACTTTTTAAAAAGTGAAAAATACATTTAAAAAAAGTCAAGACAGAAATTTCATTTTTACAAAGTAAACAATGCCAGGAAAGAGTAAAGATCCTCCTGAAGTGCATGTTTGAATTTCTCAACCCTCAGAAAGGGTGGTGAATCATGATCAACTCTAGAAAACATACGGAAGAGAAATCACATGTGTCAGTGTCATTGAAAGTCCAAAGTTCAGTTACGATGCTGCCACCATCTCTTGTTTTGGTGTGTTTTTAACTGGCTCTTTTCCTGTTTAAGAAAAAAAGGAAGTTAATGCCCTAATTGAATTATCTTGAAAGAATATAACTTAAAATCCATAGGAGATACAAACTAAACTGTACCTCAATGTTAAAATCCAATATCAACATCAACCGCTCCTAGTTCAGAACTATGGAACGGCTCTCTCCACTATGTCCCAATTTGCCATGTTCCAAACCCACAGACATCTTTTAACTGCATAGGTGTACCATTTCCTGCCCTCAACATACCCATTCTACTCATTAAATCCCAGCATTCAAAATACTGCTTGGTGGAGCACCACCTGCAGCTTGTTGCACCATCACCTATTTGTACAGCGGACAAAGTTTTTAAACATTCAATGACATATACTTATTATTTGGCAAGAGATGTCCAAAATTACAAGCACTTGTGAAAAAAGGGGAACAAATTCAAACCTTAACACACAACCTTGAACACAATATAAAGTCACATGTTGCATCTCAAAAACTGTCTTTTCTGAATAATTTGAATTTAAACAAGAGACAACAAAACAAAACATGAATATGTTATTTCAAACCATTTTGGGCCTTTATTGACAGACATGGTTGGAAATATCCCATTAACTAACATTTTTCAGGTAGTTACTTTAAGTGGCTGATAAAAATATTCTTTGCTTCTTTTAAATCCAATCAAAAACAGGCAAACAGTAATAGGTCTCACACAAACTGTAGATAGGGGACAGGTGGGCTTCAACTCCCAACTCTACAATAAAAGATATACGTATACATCATCCTTGCTCCTCAAATCCGAATCACTCACTGAAGTCACTTAGTAGAATCAAAGAATCCCTACAGTGTAAAAGCAGGCCATTCATCCATCGAGTCCACCCTGACCCTCTGTGCTATCCTTGTAACCCTGCATTTCCCACAGCTAATCCACCTAGCTTACACATCCCTGGACACTATGTGAAATTTAGCATGGCCAATCCACCTAACCTGCACATTGCTGGACTGTGGGACTACACCGCGGTGTACCCGGAGGAAATGCACACGTCACGGGGAGAATATGCAAACTCCACATAGACAGATACCCGAAGGTGGCATCGAACTCGGGTCCCTGGCGCTGTGAGTCAGCAATGCTAACCACTGAGCCACCATGCTGCCCCTTGATTCAAACAGTGGGACAATTTGCACTAGCGTCTAGAAGCTGAGCTATCCGACAAAAAGTCACTCAGCTCCCCCAACAGCGACAGGCATTGTCTATATGGACTTTATCACATGATCACAGCCGACTGCATACAAAATTGGCTTGGTGATAGGAGCCAGAGGATGGTGGTGGAGGGTTGCTTTTCGGACTGGAGGCCTGTGTCCAGCAGTATTCTGCAGGGATCGGTGCTGGGTCCACTTTTGTTTATCATTTATAGAAAAGATTTGGATGAGAATTTAGGATGAACGGTTGATAAGTTTGCGGATAACACCAAAATTGGTGGTATAGTCAATACTGAAGAAGGTTGTCTAAGATCACAAAGGGATCTTGATCACTTGGGCCAGTGAGGAGTGGCAGATAGAGTTTAATTTGGATAAATGCAAGGTTTTGCATTTTGGTAAAACAAACAAGGGCAGGACTTATACAGTTAATGGTAGAGCCCTGGGGAGTGTTGTTGAACAGAGACCCCTAGGGGTTCAGGTACATAGTTCCTTGAAAGTGGTGTCACAGATAGGATGGTGAAGGTGGTGTTTGGCGAAGGTGGTGTTTGGCAAGCTTGCCCTCATTGGTCCGAGCATAGGAGTTGGGATGTCATGTTGTGACAGTTAATAGTAGGGCCCTGGGTAGTGTTGTCAAACAGAGAGACCCAGGGGTTCAGGTACATAGTTCTTTGAAAGCTGCATCACAGGTTGGTGGTTAAGGCGGTGTTTGGCTGCTTGACTTCACTGCTCAGATCACGAAGTACTGAAGTTGGAACTAAATAAAACCCAAAAGAACTGCTGATGTGGTAAATCAGAAACAAAAGTTATTGGTGAGAATCTGGAAAAGCACAGCAGTTCAGACAGCATCTGAGCAGCAGGTAAGTCGATGTTTCAGATCGAAACCCTTCATCAGGACTGGGGAGGAGGAAGGGTAGGAGAGATGGTGATAGGTGGATGCAGGTAGGGGATTATTGTGATTGGTCTGTGGGAAGGGTGGAGCAGATAGGCGAGTAGAAAGATGGACAGGTTAGGTTAGGTTAGGTTAGGTTAGGTCAGGTCAGGTCAGGTCAGGTGGGGGGAGAGCTGGACATGGGATAAGGCTGGGGGTGGAGGGATTTCGAAGCTGGTGAAGTCAATGGTATGGCCATTGGGCTGTAAGCTTCGACTGGACCCAAAACGTTAACTCTGATTTCTCTTCACAGATGCTGCCAGATCTGCTGAGCTTTTCCAGCAACTCCTGTTTTTGCTAGAAGTTGGAACGTCATGTTGAGGTTGTACAGGACGATCGTGAGGCCACTTCTGGAGTATGTGTACAGTTCTGGTTGCCGTGCTATAGAAAGGATATTCCTGGAAGATTTGAATTATAAGAATAGGCTCGGGTGTAGGGCATTGAGGCATGACCTTATAGAGGTTTTTAAAATCATAAAGGGCGTAAATAAGGTGAATAGCAAAGTTCTTCGCCATAGGGTGGAGGAATTTAAAACCAGCATCCGTGAGAGGAGAAAGATTTAAAAGGGACCTGACGGGCAACCTTTTCACACAGAGGATGCTTCATATATGGAACGAACTGCCCAAAGAAGTGGGAGATGCAGGTACAGTTGCAACATATAAAAGACATTTGGATAGCTACATGAATAGGAAACGTTTAGAGGGATATGGGCCAAATGCAGGCAAGTGGAGTTAAATTAGTTTGGAAAACTTGTTCGACATGGACAAGTTGGACCGAAGGGTCTGTTTCCATGCTATATGGCTCTATGATCCTCTGGAACTCCTTCCCTAACAGCATTGTGGATGAACATACATTCAAATGGACTGCAGTAATTCATGAAGGCAGCACACCACCACCTTCTCAAGGGCAACATCCCATGAATGAATTAAAAAAAACTACAGAGAGTGACACCTCAGCTAATATTGGGCCATGATTTGGTAAGGCAAGGTATTTAACTTGGCCATCACATTTAGGTCAGAGATAGTAGGAACTGCAGATGCTGGAGAATCCGAGACAACAAGGTGCAGGGCTGGATGAACACAGCAGGCCAAGCAGCATCATAGGAGCAGAGAGGCTGACGTTTCGGGCCTAGACCCTTCATCAGAAAAGGGGGAGGGGAAGGGGGTTTTGAAATAAATAGGGAGAGAGTGGGAGGCGGATAGAAGAGGGATAGAGGAGAGGATAGGTGGAGAGGAAACAAACAGGTCGAAGAGGCGGGGATGGAGCCAGTAAAGGTGAGTGTAGGTAGGGAGTTAGGAAGGGGATAGGTCAGTCCAGGGAGGACGGACAGGTCAAGGGGGCGGGATGAGGTTGGTCGGTAGGAGATGGGGGTGCGGCTTGAGGTGGGAGGAGGGGATAGGTGGGAGGAAGAACAGGTTAGGGAGGCAGGAACGAGCTGGACTGGTTTTGGGATGCGGTAGGGGGAGGGGAGATTTTGAAACTTGTGAAATCCACATTGATACCATTGGGCTGCAGGGTTCCCAAGCGGAATATGAGTTGCTGTTCCTGCAACCTTCGGGTGGCATCGTTGTGGCACTGCAGGATGCCCAGAATGGACATGTCGTCTGAGGAATGGGAGGGGGAGCACATTTAGGTGTTTTTTTTTAAATCTTTCACAAGATGTAGGCTTCAGTGGCTCAGCCAGCATTTATTATTCACCCCTAGATGCCTTTGAGAAGGTGGTGGTGAGCTACCTTCGTGAACCACTACAGTTAATTTGATTTAAGTAGATCCACAATGCTGTTTGAAAAAGTGTTCCCCCAACTGTGACTCAGTGACAGTGAAGGAGCAGTGATATAGTTTCAAGTTAGAATGCTGAGTGGCTTGGAAGGGAACTTGCAAATGGTGCTCTCCCACGTATCTGTTGCCTTTATTCTTCTGAAGGTTAGCGGTCGTAACTTTGGAAAGTGCTGTCTAAGGACCCTTGGAGAATTTGGGAAGTGTATCTTCTCAATGGTACACACTGCTGGTACTGTACATCAGGGGTAGAAGGACTGGATATTTGCTGCTTCCGGCAGCCCTCCTGCACCTTTACTGAACCAGGGTTGAGATATGCTGGCCCTTGAGGTTGCAAATTGTGTTGTAGCACGAATCTGCTACTGCTGCTGATGGCCCACAGCACCTCATGGATACTCAGTCTTGAGTTGCTAGGTCTATTCAATGTCTATCCCATTTAGCATGGCAAAAGTACCACATCGCATCAAGCGGGCTGTGCCTAATTTGTAGCCAGGACATTGTCTCCACAAGAACTATGCTCTCCCAGTACGCTAGTTGGGTCAATGGATTAGTCCAGTGACAATAATACTACTCCATCATCTCCCCATAATTTAAAATTATTGGAATGGCAATCCACTGAAAGAGAATTTATTATGTCACAATTAGGAAAATCTAGGACCTGAAAGAACACAGCAAACAACTGTGCAACCGCTTTACAATTCTTCAATCCAGTTGATTAACGGGTCAAGAAGAGAGAAGCAAATATAAATTAAAAGAACGAATCCAATGTCTAATCAGAGGGACACAGGAAGAGAACAAAAGATTGAATTATTCAAAGAAAGAAGAAACTAGATTTTTCAACAATTTAAATCTTAAGAAATGGGATTTCACACTTGTAAACGTTCATTTTCTGTGCCACAGAGTGTGATTAGCTATAACTAAGAATTATCCCAGTTGTAAAGAGCATTTGACTGAAATGGACTGGATTTGATTCGGAGGTTACGATTTTATCTGCTGTGCAAATACAATAAACTCATGACTCAATGCATTTGAATGATGAGGCAAACAGTGAAGTGCCAATTTTGCCAAACTGAACAACAGAGCAGGGCAACCTCAGGACCATGAACAATTGTTCAATCACACACATTTGCCCCTCACCAGAGGGTGCTGTACCATTTATGCATCAACAATAGAGCACCACTAGCCATACTATTCGGACAAATTATAAAATCACTGGAATTTTGATACAGTGTAAATACCAATAAATAATTCAAAGAGGAATAAAAGGTATTTCCCCCACCCCATATTAACAAACACTATACATGAACCATTACAAAGGTACAGTTCCACTTTGCCTCTATCAAAATATACCCCAAAATCTAATCAGAATAAAAATATGCAAAATCCTGAGGGTGTTCTCTGGAGCTCATACTACAGGCAGACAGTTGCAACCACTGACCATGCACATCAGGAATTCACAGGTACACCATGTATCATTTGCTGTTCATTAACTTTTTAAATAAGAAAGGTGAAAATTACAATACTCAAGAAAACCATATAGGCTAAGATATATTATCCAAAATCAAGTAGACAACCTCTTTAAATTGAAAGACTTTCTGCAAAACTGAATTCAGCTTGTAAATGATAAATCCCATGCATACCTTTTTCTCTTGCAGATATATTTGGCAGTGGCTCTGCAGGAACTTCTGGGAGTTCAATTTCTTCCTGAAAGATTAAAAGAATTCATTTCTATTAGTAACTGATTCCTAACAAGGCATCTCCTGTAAAACATTTAATAAGATCATGTACCAAGGCTAAAAAATATAAATTCAGAATTGAAGGGAGAATAAGTATAACTGTGGGCAGCAGGGAAGAAACAGCACTTGCAACTCACTCCATTTTCCACAACCCTAGATTTCTTGCAAAATGTTAAGCATCAAATGCTGTCATTGGGCATCCAATCTACCATGGTCCTCTCTGGTCAAACAACCATAAGCTCAAATTTTTAAGACCCCATTGGTCCAAGAATTTCATGCTGCCAACCAACATGCCTCCTAGCCATTTTCCCAGAGGCAGAAGAAAGCGATATGGTTTCCAGAAAACATGGGGAAAATATCAATTATAGCTATTTAAAGGCCTTTCTGCCTGAGTTGAGTTTGGGGTGGCATGGTAGCTCAGTGGTTAGCACTGCTGCCTCACAGCGCCAGGGACCCAGGTTCAATTCCAGCCTTGGGCGACTGTCTGTGTGGAGTTTGCACATTCTCCCTGTGTCTGCGTGGGTTTCCTCCGGGTGGTCCGGTTTCCTCCCACAGTCCAAAGGTGTGCAGGTTAGGTGAATTGGCTATGCTAAATTGCCCATAGGGATGTGTAGATTAGGTGGGTTATAGGGGGATGGGTCTGGGTGGGATGCTCTGAGGTTCAGTGTGGCCTTGTGGGCCGAAGGGCCTGTTTCCACACTGTAGGGATTCTATGATTGAGTTTAGTTTAGCCACAGGCCTCTCTGTACAGGATTTCTCTCCTCACAATGCTGGCCCACCTGAAAAGGACATTTTTCATTTTCCATTCAAAAATGAAGAGAAAGGGCCTCCATATTTAGTTGATCTCTCACAAAAAAAAAAAGCAGTGTGCTACTTCTTCAATGCTGCAGGGCCTCCTATTGGCTCTCCATCTTCAAGAGTCTAGAATGCCAAGCCTAGCCTTTAGCTATTAAATGGACAGTTTAGGGGAAAAAAATCTCAGCTAGGCAACAGTCCCCATAAAGAGCACGCTTCTGCCCCCACTATCCAAACACAACAAATCTCAATAGCATCCTATTACAGTACTCAAACAGTAGAGAAAATGCCGTTTTTAATCCCACGTAAGGTTTGACTTAGTTGTGGCTTCAACTACTGGTTGTGAGAATCTGATAGCCTCTTCCTTGACTTCTTACGCACCTAAGCTTAGACTTTCTCAGCTTCACATAACACCTTCAAGATTTTAATCAAACATGTCTGGTCTGGAACTTTTAAACTTCCCTCCTTACACTGAGGTAACCTATTTTTACCAATTCTAAACTATCTTCTTCCTTTCTCAGGAGCAACTGTATTGCAGATCTAGCCTCAGCTAATAGTCCTATAGAAATGCTTGAACTGGAACTAAAGAAAACAATTGTTCAACGTTATGGTGTTCCCCCCCCAACCCAGCGCAAAAAAAGTTCCTGAATCTTCTGTAAGCTAACACACTACACTGTTTACTTTATTCACTCAAACTCTCCCAAACTAAGCCAATTTCTATTAGACTCCAAAACCCCCAAACACATTTTTAAAAAAAATAAAGACATCACAGCTTCAACAATACTTATGAGTTAATAATTAAACACTTTCAGACACACAGTCCAAACTCAAAATATATCTCAGAACTTACATCACAATGTGGAGCACAACTTGTGGAGAGGTACAGCAAGGTATAGCAAGTAACAAGTTCCAGATGTCTGTATTCAGCTACATGTATGTGGTCTCTGGACATTACTGCGCGATAACGATTAAAAATCTAGAGAACCTTAATTTGGCCCATCAAATCCACACCAACCCTCCGAACAGCATCCCACCCAGATCCCCGATCCCTGCATTTTCCCATGGCTAATCCACCTAGCCTACACATCCCTGGATACTATGGGCGATTTAGTATTGCCAATTCACATAACCTGCACATCTTTGGACCATGGGAGGAAACCAGAATATCCAGAGGAAACCCACGTAGACACGGGAAGAATGTGCAAACTCCACACAGACAGTTGCCCGAGAGGGGAAATCAAACCCAATTCCCTGGTGCTGTGAGGCAGCAGTGGTAACCACTGTGCTGCCGTGTCGCCAACTATATTTAGCTCAAAGTCCAAGCAAACGTCTTTACAAGGTTAAACCAAAATTTATATTAAAACTGCAATTGACCATTAAAAAGCAGATTTTACCAAGAATAATGAAAATGAACAAGTTTTTTTTTTAACTCAAATGGTTGGAGAAGCAGATTAGTCAGTGTTTAGAAACCATTCAATAGTTTTAGATGACAGAGTGTGAATGATTACAACACCATCAGGAATGGATCTTTCAAGACAGAGGTTAAATTTATGTTTGGACTTTGATGACCGTAGTAACAAGGTGGGAGAGCAGGTTGTGTGTCCAAAGGCTGGCAAGCATTAGTAATGTTAATTGTTCAGTAACTAGACAAATGCGTATCCTCACCTGAGTTATAGCATCTAGTTCAGCCAGAATGGCATCCTCATCTTCTTGAGATATTCCCCCAGCCAAAATGTCATCAATTTGCTGAAATAACAAAAAGCCACACAGTGTTAAGACCAGATTTGCCAAACTTTCATTCTTTTTGTTTTGATCCTACATTCAGACATTAGTAGAATTTTAATTGTGCATCGTACTACTCACCCTCTGGTATTCAACAGCTTCTTGGGTCTCATCCATTATTCTTTCTACTTCTTCAATGGACATAATCTTAAATTTAAAAAAAAAAGTTTTTCAATACTACCATACTATTTTAAGAAGGTGAACATTATAACTCATCCATATTAAAAGGAAAATACCTTTGCTTGAACTGAGCTGAGGCATTTTATATCAATAAACCAATCAATCTGGAATAAAATAGCTTGTCTCATTAGTAATGGTCATAAAACTATCCAACTGTTGTAAAAACCCATCTGTTTCCATAATTTCCTTCAATGGAGATCTGGTATCCTTTTCCAGTCTGGCTTATATATGACTCCAAATTCACAGCAGTGTGGTTGACTCTTAATTGCTGTCCTAAGCAGAGTAGCGCACCAATTAGCTGTATCAAATTGCCACAGATAAAACTGTTCATGTATCTGTGGATCTCCCTCCAAAGCATGAGTAGCATCAGTTCAAGAAAGCAGCTCCCCACCACTTTTCCAAAGGCAATCAAGGACAGCCAATTAATGCTGGCCTTGCCCAGTGACGTTTGCATCCCAAGAACAATCCAAAAATAGTTCAAGAAATTTCAACAATGCAGACGTCACCACTACTTTTCAGAGATATACCTCGTGCATTTTCTGAAGACAGCTGTTTCCGATTTTAAGTCCTTCCAAAACTTTCATTTCTATTTGAGTAAATTCAATGTCCTGAACCTTTAAAATCAAACACAAATAAGAAGCATTATTGTCATACTTCAAAAAGGCTGGCAAGTTTTATTTGTTACATTAAGCAAGACTTGAATTGAGAGAAGGACAGAAGAGGCAGTAATTAGTCAACAAGGAGTATCAGTTTTATCATTGCAAAAGAGACAATTATGAAACATTCTTGGTGACTTGGCCATTATGAAACACATTAAATGAATTTATTCACTAATACATCAAAAAGCAACCTTTTCTACTTGTGTGTGTTCATCATGACGAAAAATACTACCACGAGGTTACAACTTGTCATTTCCAACAGCCAGTGATTCATATCATCTCCAAAATTGGAGTGATTACCAACAATGAAAAATGGTCCCTGCATTTGTGCGACAGTGCCAGTGAGGTCACCTGCACAGAAAGCAGGAAGTGCTTGTACACATGCCATTTGCAGGAGCATGTTCTGGGTGCAGCAACACTATCATTATAGGTACCACTGTCAAAGGGATCCAGATGAGCAAAGAAGCAGCTGAGGCCACAGGGCGAGCAGGACAAAGGCCAAAACCAAGACTGGTTACTGGGAAGGCTGTACCAGGAGACAGCCTCCTTTTTGCCTGGGAATAAAGGCTGAGTGGCCATAGTGGGAGTGGGAGTGAGAATAAAGCTGCTCAGAGAGAGAGAAGGAAAGAAATACTGTAGAGAAAGAAGATCAACTTCAAAATAAACTCTATTTTGTCGTACTGCAGGCTTTATTTTACATCCAGGCAGCTGCTTCCCATTCCTTGAGAATGGGTCAGCTTTCTTTCTACTCTTTGCGTCACCAAGAGGTGGTATTCATAGGATATGTTGCCCCCAACATACATCATTATTTTTCACAAATAGCCAGTGATTGACAAATTTAGGTAATTACTGCATTTTGCGTCAGTGCTGACTCGGATTTAGATTGAGTCTATTCATAAACATCTTACACAAAGCAAATGTACATTCTCAAACCTGTCATTCTAGGGTAGATTTTAAACCACTGCTTTTTCAAACGAGGGGTCCAACATACTATTTATTTTAACGTGGTCTGTCTGTTAAGATAAACTCAGGCCATACTTTAAGGCATTTCTTCAAACAAATAGTATTTATTTACATTGCATAAATGAAGATATTGCAGCAGACATCCCTGCCATAAGCTTATCTAGTTTTAAACTGTTAGCAAGAGCCTGTCTCTCTCATGATTACTGAGGTCACTCGCACAGTGTACCTTAGAAGCTCATCTGCGCAGCCTTAACCCTTAGTTCTACACAACTTAGTTTTAACTACTCAGTTTTGTTTTTGTTATATATAACCTTGATGTCTACATAATTAGTCAGAGCTAAGAGAACTCATCTGAGTAAGGAGATGTTTGGAAGAAAACAAGTTTAAACTAAAGAAAAGTTCAGGGACGATAGAGGCATGCACTAAGGGCAAGAAAGAAGTATGAAAGCCATGAAGAAATGAACAGAGCAAGAGGCTAGAAGGAGGATGCAGTGAGAGCTGGAAAAATGAGAAGGCAAGGGAGAGAATTTCCATAGAGAAAAGGAGAATATGCCAACGAGATAATCTTATATTCCTAGTTAACTCAAACAGGCTGTTCACAAATCTGATGCATTTGTTACCCAGAACAGAAGGTTTTTTCCTTACCATTTTCTCAAGATTGCCAATCTGAACTTCAGTTTTATCAAGAAGTTGCTCCTGATATCGTTTCTTCTTGAGCAGAAGTTTGGCTTTACTGAAGAACAAAAGGAAGTGTTAAGTTAATGCATTCAGATCTTAAAAACCTGTTCTGAGTTGGTGCCAGTTCCCCTTCTACGAATGATCACGGGTGCATGCGAGCAAACGTTTTATCACAGTCCTTTCCTCCCAGCATGCTGCTTTAGAAATCCTTACTTCATGTCAACATCTATCTTATTAACTAACACTAATGAGAATCCATCAGGGGATGAAACCAAAGCTTTTCTCTGATTTATATAAATGACTTGGACAAAAAAATGGAGCGCCACGTATGTAAGTTTGCACGCGACAGTGAAATAGGTGGCACAATATATGCTGTAAATGGGAGCAGAAGTTGTAAAGGGACATGGATAGATTGAGATTAGGATAGAGCTCAATGTGAAAAAGTATAAGATCATCACATTGACTTAAAAAACAAGTGATCAGCAGTATTTTCTAAACAGCAAAAAGTCAGAAACTAAAGGAAAAACTGAGAGATTAGGGGATTCAAATACAGAAGTCACTTAAATTATTTTTTGTATGGGTCCAGCAGTTTTAAAGTCTAGTGACATGCCGACTTTATCTAAATCAGGTGTGGTCAGACTCCATCTGTGGCAATGCATTAGTTCCAGGCAAAGGACCTTACACAGAATACTGCTATCATCCTCGTAGAGACTGATAAAATTTCACATAAAGGACATAAGAAATGAGCAGAAGGCTCCTTCACTATTCAGAAAGATCATGGGTGATTTGATATGGTTTGAACTTCACTTTCCTGCCTGCACACCATGCCACTTGACTCCCTCAACAATAAAACATCTTCTAACTCAGTGTTAAGTATCTTCAACAACCTGGCTTCCACTGAGTAATAATTCCAAACACAAATGACACTTAGAAGAAACTTATCCTTATTCCCATCTTAAATGGGAGATCCTTAGTTTGAAACCATTCCCCAGCATTTGAGATACATTCTAGAAATGGCTAATGTGCCCCTGAAAATTCAATCACAGGGAGACCAGAGAACAAGTATCGCCACATGAGAAAGAGACAAAATGTATGAGGAGCTGTTCCTCCAATCAGAGATTCCCCCTCTTTCTCACGGTCCCTTCTCCAGCTTCTCTCCATCTCTAACTCTTGTTGCTCCTACAGAGATAGAATCTGTGATTGGAGGAACATTAAGGATGGGAGGGAGTAAACCTGTGATTGGACAAGCTGAAGGAGTACTCTGGCCTGTACTTGCCCCATCTTGCAAGAAAATCTCAGAAGGCCAGAGCAACAGGCTATTCAGAGAGAGGTAAGTATCCAACAGAGCCAGGCATAAGGGTCAGCTGGCAGGGGCCGGGTTAGGTTTAGCTTTGGGAGGTGGTTAGTTCAGTTGCTGGTGTACTGGTTTCTGATGCTGTGTAATGCCAACAATGTGGGCTCATTTCCGGCACCAGCTGAGGTCACCTTGAAGGTCCTGCGTTCTCAACGTCACACCTCACCTGGCTAGTGGTGACCCTTGGATTAAACTCACCATCTGTTGTCTGTCTCCCTAACTGGTAAGGGCACATTGAAATACTGCATACAATACTGAACATCCTTCAAATAGCAGTGTGACATTAACTGGAAAAGGAACTAAAAAGATTTACAAGCATTTTACCAAGACTGGAAGATTTGACCTTTTTTTTATAAAAGAGAGGCTGGATAGGCTGGCACTTTTTAGCCTGGAGCATAGGAGGCTGAGGAGTGACCTTATAAAGGTTTATACAATCATTAGGAGCATATATAAAGGTGAATTGGAAGGCTTTTTTTCCCTAGGTCTAGTCCAAAACTAGACGACATTGGTTTAAGGCGAGAGGTGAAAGATTTAGAAGGGACCGGAGAGGCAACTTTTTCACACAGGGTGATGCGTATGTATAACAAGCTGTCCAACAAAGTGGTAGAGGTGGGTAAAATTAGAATGTGTAAAAGACATTTAGACAAGTACATGAATAGGAAAGTTTGAGGGATATAGGCCAAATGCAGGCAAATGGGACTGGTTTAGTTTAGGAAACTTGGTCAGCATGGATGAGTTGGGCCAAAGGGCCTTTTTCCATGCTGTATGCCTCTAAAACTCTATGAGAGAGCAGCTCTATGGTCCTCTGGGACTATGACAACTTTACCTAGTGAATAAAACAAGCCAAGAAATGAAATGGTGCAAGTGTAAAAATCTGAAGTCAAAAGCTCTCCTCAAAACCACCACATCTCTCTGAACAGAGATGAACTAGGTATAAAATTAGGCCTGTTCCACAGCCAGGTTCATTCTCAACAAAGGTCATTTGAAATTAATACAACAGCAAAACACTGAATTTCATTTGAACTTTACATTAGTAAAATTCCTGCTTTCCAGATCATAATGGTGGTGTCTGGTTGATATTTCACTCAGCCTTTTTGTGCATGCATGCTCTTTGCACCACCTAGTGGTGGTATTTATGCAATTCAAATCTCAAACTAAAAGCTCGCCTAACATTCCAATTATTGAACCATTAGAAAAATTGTATGAACAAACTCTCAATAATGTCAAGCAGTTCAAGAAGAATATTTCTGATTATTAGTGGTGTTTCTGAAAAAGATCAACTGGGAGTCCTGTAACAGAATGAATATTATATATGATGGGAAGAGGAGGAGGAGAGAGTAGATAATGACAATATATTTACAGAAGAGAGGCTAATTACAATGTATTTATATATATGCTGTGCCTCCTACTTCTAGATATATCCCAAGAGGAAAAACATTCTCTCAGCAACAATTCTGTCAACCCCCCTTCAAAATATTATGTGTTTTAATACCTCACATCTTCCCTTATTATACTTAAATGTGTCAAACATCTGCCCACTCAAATTATCCAAAGCTCTTTACAGAAACTTTATATCCTCCTCACAACTTGCTTTCCTATCCATCATCATTCCATCAGCAAATGTGGTTACAGTAGATGGTTCCTTCATCCAAATCATCAGCAGAGATCATAAATAGTTGAAGGCCTAGCAAAGATCCGTGCAACTGTCTACTAGTTACCGTTTGTTATCCTGAAAATGATCCATTTATTTTGACTTTTTATTTCATGTCTTTTAGCCGGTCCTCCATCCATGCTGATCTATCATTTCCAACAACATATAAGCTCTTATTTTGAATAGTAACATTATGCAGAATGTTATCAAATGCCTTTTGGAAATCCAAATACACTACCTCTGCTGATTCCCCTTTAATCCAACTGCTTAGTTCAGCCTCAAAAGAACTAAATTTGTAAAAACACAATTTTCCTTTCACAAACTATGTTGACACTGCCTGATAATGTTAATAATTGTATAAGTGTACTGTTTCTCATCTTAAATAAAATTTCTAGCATTTTAAAAAGAAAACAACCCTCACAGTGACAATGGAAATAAAGCTGCTGGACAAGACTTGACTCCACCTGCCACCTGCCACCATCCCCCTGCCCCCACCAAACACACATACACACTTTGTCGTTTCCTCTTTACATCAATTCTCAGTATGTTCCAAACAGAAAAACAGGCTGACCAACTCTACTGCAATTAGTTTTCTTTTTGTTCATCCCCACGGCAACATCAGGTCACATGGGCACTTCTTGGAACCCAATACTGCCATAGTTAGGAAACTGAACGACCCTCAGAGTAAACCAAAATTCACCTGGGTCTTAAAAGAGACATCACAGTTTCATTACATTGGCCTTGAAGGGGGAAACAACATATTTTCAGATTCATATCAGGGCTACAAGGATTAAATTTTGAGGACATTGAATAGATTAGGACTAAAGCAAAATGCAGATGCTGAAAATCTGAAATAAACTCAAAATTGCTGGAGAAAGTCACTTAGCCAGACTCCTTAAAACTAGGCTGTTTTAAGCAAGTATATCAAAAGGTTACAGAACAAAGTCATAGAACAAGTTAAATACAGATGAGCCATGATTAATTTTAACGGGAAAATAAGTTTGATAGGCTGAATTGTTTACTCCTGTTCCTACATTGTAATGGAAAAGAAATTTTAGTTTTGGAAAATGAAGAGTCAAACTTAGGAAGAGTCAGATAAGCCCTATAATCACACCATTTTTTCCTCCACACTTAATACATTGAACAACTGGAAGAGTGATATGGGCTGCTCCAGAATACTACCCTTAACTGATGAATTTAAACAAGTCAGAAAATTTCACAAGTTTACATAACATCTGTGATACCCACTCTTTCTTACCACCACGAAGCAGCTGTCGAGCTATTTCCCGCTCCTTTTCAAGTTGAATAGCAATCTTCTTCTGATACTGTTTCAACTGGTCACGTTGCTGCTTTAGTTGCTGGAAAAAACAAAAGCAAAGAATTAAAGTATAATTTTAAAAAATAATTAGATGAACATTTCATCAACTAATTTAAAGGAGGATTTGCACACCACATGGTTAAATATTTAGTACAGCACTGTACTTATTTTGTCTGGATTTCAGGGACTTTCGATGGGTGTCGGTGGTGGGTGGGCATGTGGCAGGCAGGTGAAGGCTTGTGTCGGATTGTTAATTCAGAGAACCAGATAATGTTCTGGGGACCCAGGTTCGAATCCCACCATAGCGGATGGTGGATATTGAATTCAATAAGAATCTGCAATGAAGAGTTTAATGATGGCCTTGAAGCCATTGTCAATTGTAACAAAAACCCATCTGGTTCACTAGTGTCCTTTCGGGAAGGAAACAGCTATCCTTACCGGGTCTGGTCTACATGGGACTCCAGACTCACAGCAATGTGGTTGACTCTTTACTGCTCTGTGGGACTTTTTTTTAAATTCACTTATGGGACGTGGGCATTGCTGACTGGCCAGCATTTATTGCCCATCCCTAGTTTCCCTCAAGAAGGTGGTGGTGAGCTTCCTTCTTGAACCGCTGCAGTCCACCTGCTGTATGTTGACCCACAAATCCATTAGGGAGAGAATTCCAGGTTTTTGATCCAGCGACAGTGAAGAAATAGCAATATATTTCCAATCAAGATGGTGAATGGCTTGAAGGTGGTGGTGTTCTGACATATCTGCCACCCTTGTCCTTCTAGGTAGAAGCCAAAAGAATTGCGGATGCTGTAAATCAGGAAAAACAACAGAAGTTGCTGGAAAAGCTCAGCAGGTCTGGCAGCATCCGAGAAGAGAAATCAGAGTTAACATTTCGGGTCCAGTGACTCTTCCTGACGTTCTAAGTGTCGGTGGAGGGTGGGACGGATGGTTGTAGATGCAGTGATGTGGAGGTGCTTGTGTTTTCAAATAAACCTGTTTGACTACAACCTGTTGCTGTGTGATTTCTGACCTTGTGGATGCAGTGCCAATCAAGTGGTCTGCCTTGTCCTGGACGGTGTCAAGCTTCTTGAGTGTTGTCAGAGCTGCAGTCATCCATCCAGGGGGAGAATTCCATCACAATTAACAGCCTGGCAAATGTGAGCATTGTTGGAGCTGCACCCATCCAGACAAGTGCAGCATATTCCATCACACTCCTGAATCAGGTGAGTTACTCAATGTAGTATTCCTAGCTTCTGACCTGCTCTTGTACTCACTGTTTATGTGGTGAGTCCAGTTGAGTTTCTGGTCAATGGCAACCCCGCAGGATGTCAACAATGGGGGATTCGGTTGTCAGGACCTTTGCGGTATATGGTGTCTCCAACCATTTCTTGATATCAGTGGATCGAATCGAATTGGTTGAAGACTGAGGACCACTGGAGGAGGCCAAGATGAATCATCTACTCAGCATTTCCAGCTGAAGATTGCTGCGAATGCTTCAGCCTTCTCTTTTGCAGAGGTGTTGGGCTCTTCCATCATTGAGGATATTCGAGTGCCTCCTCCTTTAGGGTGTTATTTAATTGTCCACCACCATTCACGACTGGATGTGGCAGGACTGCAGAGCTTAAATCTGATCCGTTGGTTGTGGGATCACTTAGTTCTGTTTATCACTTACTGCTTATGCGGTTGGCATGCAAGCTGTCTTGTTTGGTAGCTTCACCAGGTTGACATCTCATTTTCAGGTATGCCAGATGCTGCTCCTGGCATGCCCTTCTGCTCTCTCCATTGAACCAGGGTTGATTACCTGGCCGGATGATAGTGGTTGAGTGGGAGATGTGATGGGCCAGGAGGTTGCAGATTGTGTTGGAATACAATTCTGCTGCTGTTGATTGTGCACAGCGCCTCATGGATGCCCAGTCTTAAGTTACTAGATCTGTTTGAAGTCTGTCCCAATTAATGCAGTGATAGTGCCACACAACATGATGAAGGGTATTCTCAATGTGAAGGTGGGACTTCATCTCCACAGTGACTGTGGGGTAGTCACTCTTATCGATACTGTCATGGACAGATGCATCTGCAACAAGCAGACTGGTAAAGATGAGATGAAGTATGTTTTTCTATCTTGTTGGTTCCCTCACAATCTGCTGCAGACCTAGTCTAAAATAGCTATGTCCTTTAAGACCTGACTAGTTCGATTGTAGTTTTGCTGCCAAGCTACTCTTGGTGGTGGATATTGGCCTTCCTCACCCAGAGTACATTTTGTGCCCTTGCCATCATTATTAACCATGGGATGGGCAATAAATGCTGATCTTGCCACTGATGCCCTCATCTATGAGTGAATTTAAAAGAAGGTGATGGAAGCCAGCTCAGCTACAGCAAAAAATGTAATCTTATTATTCTTTCCTCCCACCCACTCCCAGGACCTCCAATATCTCAGTTTGCCAGAACCATTAACTAGCAGATTAGTCAATTGCAGAAGTTATATAAGACAGACTCAGTCCAACATCATGAGGGTAGCTCAGAGATGGTGTCTCTTGCAATACATTTTCAAGAACTGGCATATTTAATCATTATGGAGTTCCAAAATCCAAAAATTCATAAATTGTCACAATCCACACAAAGTGACACAGATAAGGGTTCATCAGGTTGAAATCATTATGACCATGATTGAGGACTGATTAACAGCTACAAAACAGTGAGGAACCCCGTTCAGCGCTGGGACCTCAGTACTTACAAATCCATACAAATTACTTAGGTGAAGGGAGGGAGTGGAATGTGCCTAAGTTTGTCAATGACACAAAGTTAGACGTGAAAGCAAGTCATGAGGAGAACGCAAAGGCTGATAAAAGAATATAGATGAGTTAAGTGGTAGGTAAAAAGGTGGCAAATTAATTATAATGCATGCATGTGTGAAACTATTTACTTTATTACAAAGCACTCCCTCCATATGCCAAGTGCCAGGTATGATTATGTCTTGATGTTTCTGGGATGACTCTTGAACTCTCAAATTTTTGACCTGGAGGAAGGCACCATTGCTGAGCCACTCTGACGCAAAACAACATGACACTCGTCACACAAATACTACACAAACATGAATGGGGGTACCTGTGTAACTTCCAAACGTACAGTCTCCTTCACTCATGGAAGGAATACCAGTTTGCTTGCCAATTTGTTTGGAACATTTCTGATACTTTATTTACAAAAATGCTCAGAAGTGAAAATAAAATTGATATTCATAATATAACAGGCGACATCCTGAATATCAGAATTTTCAATTCAGTTTTGACAGAAGATTAGGCTTTGGCTCATTTGCACTTATAATACGTCAATTCATTGAACAACAGGGACTTGCCAAGAAAAGAAAAGAGCAAAAATTTCATCTAAATATCATACCACAGAATTACAGGATACCACATTGGGTCATTTGATTGCTATGTAAAATCGTGAAATGAAGCAACAGGATCCCCTAGTGGTGAAATAACTTTTACACAGTTTAAATTGGTTTTGACAATACACAGCAAAAAAAAGTACTGTCAAAAATTAACCGCAATGTATTTAGAAAATCATATCTAACAGAAAATAAATTAAACAAAACAAATTGTACACAACAATAGAAAGCAATGCTTTAAGCCTATATAACAACAAACATCGAAAGCAGAGTCCTTATCTCATTGCTGTTCAAGAGAGTTCGCTATGTGAAAATTGGTTGCCAAATATCCTTTATTACAATGGCAACAAATTAAAAGATACTTAATTGGTTGTAAAGCATTTTTAAGTCTCCTGAGAATAACAACGGAAGCAATAAGAATACGTTGTTGCTCTTTTTAACAGGACAAAACTAAATAAGACACAAGCAACAAGTGGAAAAGAGATCAAGTTAATCCAAAATGCTGAATATTTGTTTTTGTCTGGCATACTACCTTAAATTCAAACAGGAGCATTTGGTGCATTCTGCAAAGCTCAGGAAGACCTAATTGCAAAAATAAGTGGCAAGAGACTCCTGGAAACATCAATTACTTTGTTTCACAACGTTTGGAATGTAAATCCAGTGTGATGCCAAACCTAGCTTAGAATGCACTTCTTCAACTTACTTAAAGACTTCATTTAGGTTTTGAATGATTGGCAAAGGGTACTGCGCAAGTACACTTCCAGGCATACATAAATCCTTCCTAAACAATCACATGTAATTTTATTTTTGTGCAGTTCTATGGGCCCAGCAGTTCTCCAGCATCATCATCTGAGAACCCCAGACCACTAGGTAGATTTCCTCCTGCCACCTTTGTTCACACCATAGAACTACCTGAATCAGAATTACGTAATCATGGAATTCAGGACTGCCTAAGTCGGTGGACCGTCAATTAGGTTGCATTTTTATTCTCTGGAGAACAGAGAATAAAAATTTATCTCAAATGTCAGAGTGCTTTTAAGTGTAAGAAGGTCTCTTGGTCGGCACAATATAACCTATTAGAATATCTTGTTGGGTCTAAGGTCAATTAAAAATGCCAGACCTGAGATTGATAGGATTTGTTAGGCAAAAGAATTAATAGTTACAGAAGCAAGATGGGTTGGTAGAGTTAAGATACGCCCAAGCCATGATCTAACTGAATGATGGAACAGATTTGATGGGCATGAAGTTGACACAAGTAACAGAAGCAGGGTTGAACACATGTGGAACTTAAACTGTAGTCATCAGCTTTGAGATAAATATTGGTAGTGTAAATACGCAGTACCAGGTAGAGTACCTGGGGTTACATAATTGCTTACTTTAAAAATAAGAATGGCAAGATCAGATTTGCATGGCTCAGACAATGGCAACAAAGTGGTTGTCAATCTATTCAATCAAATTAATTTTAGTCATGACTTCACTTATTTAGGTACAAAAAGTTTCCACCATCAGCAACAGAAGCATTCAGTAGAGAGACCAAAGAGTTATTAAAATAAATGGAGTGTCATTTATCAGGCAATTTGTACCGTAAAATGAAATTACAACTACCAATTCGTTTCTGGATGTTCCTTGTAATTTATACAAAGTTGCTCATGGCTTTATTAATTTACTTTCTGCTGTCTCAGACTGTCTAGACTGTGCATCATCTCTCATGGTATAGATTCCTTATCTGCTTTCGGCGTGTAAGCGAAATACTGGAAAGGTAGAACTGCATGATTGAGAATGGGAGTTATCCAAAGTTCCCTCAGTCCTCAACAAAGTTCCAGAAGCTGCCATAGATGGGAAGTCAAGTATACAAGTCCCGCTGCTGGCATTCAATGGTATCATGGCCAGTTTTAGGTCCACCACAATTGGAACATACAGCACAGGAACATATCTGCGCGGACTATAATGCCATTCTAAACTAATTCCATCTATCTGCAGGTGGTCCGTATCCCTCTATTCCCTGCCTGTTCACGTATCTATCCAAATGCCTTTTACATGTTACCACTCTGTTCCCTACCACTTTCCCTGGCAGCACATTCCAGGCACCTACCACCCTCTACATAAAAACCTGCCTTCCATACCTTCTTTAAACAACCACCCCCCCCAACCTTATACCTATGCCCCCAGTATTTGCCATTTCCACCCTAGCAAAAGGACTCCGACCATCCACCCTATCCATTTCTCTCAATTTATATGCTTCTGTTGGGTCGCCCCCTCAGCCTCCAATGCGCTAGCAAAAACAATCTAAATTTGTCCAACCTCTCTTTATAGCTAATACACTCCAATCCAGGCAACATCCTGGTAAACCTCTTCAGCACACTCTCCAAAGACTCCAAATGTTTCCAATAGTGTGGTGAACAGAACTGTACAATACTCCAAATGTGGCCTAACTAAAAAGTTTTATACAGCTGCAACATGACTTGCCAACTTATCTACTCAATGCACTGACCGATGAAGACAAGCAAGCCGTATGCCTTCTTTACCACCTTATCAACTTGTGTTGCCACTTTCAGGGAGCTATGTATTGCATCTCAAGATCGTTCTGTAAATCAAAACTCCTATGGTTCCTTCCATTTACAGTAGTATTTCCTCTTGCATTTGACCTTCCAAAATGCATCACCTCACACGCTTCTGGACTAAACTCTATCTGCTATTTCTCCATTCAACTTTCCAACTTATCTATATCCTGGCTGTATCCTTTGACAATGTTCCTCACTATCCACAACTCAACCAATTTTCATAAAAACCGAAAGAACTGTGGATACTGTAAATCAGGAACAAAAACAAAGTTGCTGGAAAAGCTCAGCAGGTCTGGCAGCATCTGTGAAGGAAAAAATCAGAGTTAACATTTCTGGTCTGGTGACCCTTCCTCAGAACTGGTGGTGGCTGGGAAAACAGTTTCTGCAGAAAATAGGGAGGTGGGTAGGGTAGGGAGTAAACGATAGGATAGAGCCTGAAGAGAGAGAAAGACAGTTGGACTGACAAAGATGTTGATAACGATCAGGCTGGGGGGTAAACAGTTGTTAATAGAGACTATTAGTGACTAAAAACAGGTAGTATAAGGGCAGGCTATGTGATAACAAGGCCTGGTGTGTGGGGTAGGAGCTGGGACATGGGAGAGTTTAGGCCCCAAAATTATTGAACTTAATATTGAGTCCAGAGGGCTGCAGGGTCCCCAAATGGAAAGTGAGGTGTTGCCCTTCCAGCTCGCATTGAGATTAGGTGGAACACTGCAGCAAGACAAAGACAGAGAAGTTGGCCAGGGAATAGGATGGCATGTTAAAGTGGCAGACAACAGGTAGTTCAGGGTCTTTTTTGCCAGCAGAACGTAGATGTTCTGTGAAGCGGTCACCCAGTCTATTCTTCATTTCCCCAGTGTAGAAGAGTCCACATTGTGAGCAGCAAATGCAGTAGACTAGATTCAAGGAAGTGCAGGTGAAGTGTCGTTTCACCTGGAAGGTACGTTTGGGCCCTTGGATACTAGGGAGGGAGGAGGTAAATGGGCAGGTGACGGACCTTCGCTGGTTACAGGGGAAGGTGCCGCAGGGCTGTTGGTGGGGGGTTGAAGGAAGTGTAGACCGGGGTGTCCGGAGGGGAACAGTCCCTGCAGAAGGCAGACAAGGGAGGGGAAGGGAATGTGTGTCTGGTGATGGCATCTCGCTGGAGGTGGTGGAAATGGTGTCTGATGATCATGTTGTCTGCAAACTTACTAATCATGCCACCTACATTTTCATCCAGGTGCTAGCGCTGATCCTTTTGGAACACCACTGGTCACAGACGTCAAGTCAGAAAAACACCCCTCAACAACTACCCTTTGTCTTCTATGACTACACCAATTTTGTATTCAAACTACCAACTCACCGTGGATCCCATGTGAGTTAACCTTCTGAACAGTCTACCTTGAGGGACCTTGTCAAATGCTTTAGTAAAGTCCATGTTGGCAACATCCACTGCCATACCCTGAACCATCTTCATCACTTCCTCAAAAAACGCAATCAAGTTTGTGGGGCAAGACCTCCCCAGCACAAAGCCCCTACATTTTTTTGTGTCATCAGCAAAACTAGTAACCATAACTTCAGCCCTTTCAAAGTCATGAATATAAATTGTATAGAGTTGAGGCCCAGCATTGATCCCTAGGCACACAATTCATTACATGTCTTCAACTAAATGATGACATTTATGCCTACTGTTTCCTATTAGCTAGCCAATCTTATATACATGGCAATTGTTACCCCCTACAGCATCAGCTTTTATTTTCTACAATATCCTTTGATGTATCATCTTATCAAATGCCTTCTGAAAATCTAAGTGCAGAATATCCACTGGAGTAGCTCTTGTGGTGCAGGGGCAATGTCACTATCTCTGACCAAGGAGGCCTGGGTTCAAGCTCTACCCGTCTCACAGCAGTATTGCAACACATGTGAACAGGTTAACTAAGATATCTAAAACATTCCTCAGTTCCTCTAAATCCACAGCACATGTTACTTCTTCAAAGAACTCCAATAAATTGGTTAAACATGGTTTCCCTTTGGCAAAACTACATTGACTCTGCCCAATTACCTGAACATATCTGTATGCCGAGCTTTAATGTCTTTTATAATGGTTAACATTTACCCTCTGACAGATGTTAAGATAAATGGCTTGTAATTACATGCTTTGTCTCCCTCCCATTTTAAAGAAAGGAGTTACAAGACAGTTGGATAGAGGGGGAGGGGGAGGGGGAGGG
>NC_063354.1:9067685-9090786 GCF_021869965.1 Rhincodon typus
GTTCATCCAGCTCTACACTTTGTTATCTCAGATTCTCCAGCATCTGCAGTTCCTACTATCTCTAGAACAATAATAGGGCTTTTTTAAAAATCAGAAAAAAATGGTTGCAATATCTGACAACCAACATACACATTGTCCATGCATTTCAAAACACCGCAGAATATACAATTTGGCTGGGAGTCTGTGATCACATTAACGTACAATTACACAGGACTGCTGTGTGCAACATCGTCCACCACATGTCCCTGATGGAAAGCAGGAGCCCTCTATTGGGGAGGAACCCAGCTCTGTTGTTTTTTTTTACTAATCCATCACCAAATCACCCAAACAGAATGACTGAACAATTAATAATTAACAAGCGTTGCCCACAGGGGCAGTGCAACAACAGAAATAAAGGAAGGGTAGGGAGAGAAGGAGGTACGAAATAAAAATTATGTAGGAGGAAGAGATAATGCACTCCAGCCCTCGTGGAGTCCACCTCTCTCTAAATGAATCTCAGCTCTTAGGTATTTTTAATCAACCTGTTCAGACATGTTACAGAACATTTCAGGAGCAGGTGGGACTTTATACTGGACCTTCTGGTCCAGAGGTAAGGATGCTACCACTGCACCACAAGACCCCTAAGAACTCAGCTCTTTTTTTGTGTATTCCACCACTAAATTAATTAATTAAACCTCTACCGCATAGAAGGGCAAAGGCTGCCGTTGCATGGCAACACCCTGACATGCAGTATCCCTCCAAACCACACACCAGCACGACTTGGAACCATATCAGAGTTCCTTCACTGTCACTGTGCCTAAATCTTGGAACTCCCTTCCTAACAGCATCAAGGACATCCCTCCACCACATGGACTGTAGCAGTTTAAGAAGACAGCTCATTACCACTTCTCTCAGGACAATTACAGATGGGCAACAAGTATGGATCGAGCCAGTAATGCCCACAATGCCATAAATGAATAAAAAAACTCAGAATGTATAATAACAAAAGTGAAACAACTTCTACATTAAATTTGTTGATTATAACAAAGCAATCTGCGGCATTCATAACCAGTAAAAACAATTGTAATCACAAACAAAATATTATTTTACAAATATTAGCTAAAAATAGAAAGTACTGGAGAAACTCAGCAAACCTGGCCATATCTGTGGAAAGAAAAACAGAATTAATGTTTCCAATTAGTGATCTTTCATTGGAACTGATTTATAAAACCAGTTCCAAATGGCTACAAGAATATAGGATGCTAATACTTGATTTGGGTGTAGCATTGAAGCTAGAATTGATGGAGAAAAAACATTAAATGGTACACTTACATTTAGAGAAATACATTTACATTATTAATTATTTAATGCTTTATAAAAGTGGTCATTCAGCCAGGTTCCTAATTTAAAATGGAAAAGAGAAATTATTTGTAAATGAGTGAATCAAAGAATTTGCGAAAAGCTCAGTGATTCCCTGCTATAAACTTACAGTCACAAATTACAAGAAATATTGCCAGAAAGAAGAATTTAATTAAAAACATACTTGTATAGTTTAAAGTGGTTAATAGAGAATTGGAAATCTGCTTTACACTGCTACCAAGAACTGAGTTAATCCTTTTATTTATTCCACATTTTAGCCTCGGTGTTCTGTAACACACTGGATGAAAGGATGAGGCAGCTCTAATTGATTGGTTACCTTTAGGTTTGACAGTTAAATACAGCCTAAAACCAGCTGAATAGGAACATGGGAGTAGGCCATTTAGCCCTTCAAGACAGCTCTGCCATTGTAGTTCATGGTTAATCGTCAACCTCAATGCCATTTCCCCATACTATGCCCATATTGCTTGATGTTACTGGTGTTTTAAAATCTATTGCTCTCTGTCTTGAATATGCTCATCCTCCACAGCTCTCTGGGGTGGAGAATTCCAAAGATTCACAACCCTGTTGGTGAAGAAATTCTTTCCCATATCTGTCTTAAAGGCATGCATCTTATTCTGTGTCCCCAGATTCTAGGAATAAAATTTTCCTTTATCATTGCCTCTTAAATCAGTTTGGCAGTGAAAGCGGATAGCCTTGAGTATTGGCTTGAATTTTGTCATAATTAGATATTAATTGGTGCTAAGTTTGCAAGTCAGCACTGAGAGGCCTTGTAAACCTGGTGGGTGTCGCAGATGGTTCAATGCTATTTTGAGTTTAAAACACAGCATTAATTTCTTCAGCAAGATCCCACTAGGTGCTCATAGAGACTGAGTGATGAATGAACTTTAACTCATGCTTGTGCTGGAATTGATCCAAGAGTACTGATGCTGATTGAGCCAACTTCTGTACTCAATAATACCATCTCTCAAAGCTTTTATTGGCTGAATGAATGCCACATTCCCCTTGATGCATGCACACATGTTCTTGCTGAATCACTGAAAGACAATGAGACTTCCCATTGGACACCACCTTGAGGTTATATGTGGTGGTTCTTCACACAACTCTGCCCAGAGCATATCTCTGGAATAAAATTCTCAACATTTTGTATGAGCTGCAATAAAAACTTAAAATAAGATAGCTTCATAATGGATAAATAATGATTGCTTTGGAGAGAGATGTAGATTTTATGAACTCCATAAATTAATCCCTGGGAGAAAAGTTCTGATACCTTAGCAAGGCTGAGAAACTCATGAATTTATTGCTTGTAATGAGTTGCCAGATGAGCGGAGGTTTAACTGGTCAATGTACCAACTCCCAGATCCCAGAGCAAGTCATTCGAAGTGATATTGATGCCTTGTGTGCCTCCCTCAGGACCTTGTAAAAAATCATCACCGGAGCGTGTATGGAATGAGATGCCAGATGATGTGTTGGAAGCTGATACAATTACAACATTTAAAAGGCATCAGGATGGAGATATGAATTGGAAGGGTTTAGAGAGATATGGGCCAAATGCTGGCAAATGGGACTAAATTAATTTTGGATATCTGGTCGGCATGGACGAGTTGGGCTGAAGGGTGTGTTTCCATGCTGTACATCTCTGACTGTGTGACTCTAAGCTAATGGCAGGTGTCTCCTGTCTTCCACATGTGTCCCACAGGTTAGCTCCTCCCTAGTCTGGAGTTTACATACTATCGCTGAAATCTGTCTGGCTCATGTCAGTGAGTTCTGATTGTCCGGCATGGTAACTAAAGGAGATAAATTCAACTGTCGCATCATTAACGCACTGAAATAATTACAATGCATACTGAATATTGTACAGCAACACTCTGTGCTCGGAGTAAAACTTGACAATGTTCTTTCGAGGCCGTGGGAGGATGGATTCAAGGGTCTTGTGCACTCCACTTGTAACCAACTGGGACCAATGACTCAGGTGATATTCAAAAATATAGATTCAATTATGTCTTCCAAACAAGTGTATTTCACCCATGAATGTATTACAGTATTGGTTATTAGCAGCAAGGACATTGTGCGACTGATACAATAATAGCATGAGATGCTGAAAGGAGGAATAGAATGTGCATAGCTTTTCCACATTACATTGAAGGTCAAGTCAACCTGGGGTCTCTCAGCCACATCAAGTGGAATCTTGATTACTGTCTGACACTTATAGAGGCCTGAGAACAGGCTGTGTATCCATGTCCTCAGACTGAAATCTCTCCAATATAAAGGGAGGTGGATGAAGGAACATGAAGAGCGTACGTCACAATCTATAATTGATTCCTCTTTCAACACTCTATTGCTCCTCTGCAATGTATCAATGACTTGTTTCAGCAGGCAAGGGTTCAAATGGTTAAGGCAAATATCTGAGCATGAACCGCACTCAGCCTCCAGTAATGTGTTGTCATGTTTGATATGCCTGTAAAACCACGGCAATAATAACCATCTGTCTTGTCAAATTCTTAGTAACAACATCATCATGGTTTTCATCATCCAAACTCAGAAAGTGTTATTGGGACTAGTACAAGGTCTACAAACACGTCAGGAATTTGGCACATAAAACAGACAGACTTTCATTTCATCTTTTTGGAATTAATATTTATTCATTTCCCCCATCAAACCCTGAGCATACAGCCAGCATACTAGTATAAAGATTTCAATGCTTAGTAGTTAAAATTTATTATAAAATGAAATAGATGAGGGAATTGGTTGTACCAGTTATCCATATTTGTGTAAAACATAGCAAATTATTTGAAAAAAAATTAAGATCAAAATTTTGCCTTAGATTTCTCAAGATTACAGGTTGCCAGTCAGCTGTAGACACAGATTAGTCACTCAGTGAACCAATCAGATATGGACACAGGGATTTGTGATGCCAGAGGATGTGGTGGAGGCGGGTACAATTACAACATTTAAAAGGCATCTTGATCGGTACATGAATAGGAAGGGTTTAGAAGGGTATGGGCCAGATTAATTTAGGATATCTGGTCGGCATGAATGAGTTGGACTGAAGGGTCTGTTTCTGTGCTGCACAATGACTCCATAAGGATTGGTCCATAAATGAACCAATCGGATATGGACAGAGGAATTGATCATCCAGCGGGCATATTCGCTCATGCAATATGACAGACATCTGCAGAAAAACTTTGTTGAAGGATTGGTCCCAACTGATCTTGGGCTTCAAGTAGCATTTAATATCATGTTCTGAAGTTTGAAGTGTAGCAAGCTATTTGACAGAGTGAATCTCTGCAACAACAATTTGCATTTACGCAGTAACTTTAAATTGGGCAAAATCTCCACGATATTGTTGAGGAGCATCTTATTCAGCTGAGAGAATTTAGAGAGATAGGGAGGAGACCATTCATAAAAGGATTTGAAAAAAATAGATGAGAATTTTAAGATGATGGAATTGCTGGACTGTGAGCTAATGTACCACAAATTTTCTGTCAAATGTTCTCATGTTAAATTTCAATTAAATCTTTTTATGAGCAATCTGCACAACATTTCTCCATTTATTAAAGGAAATCACATTTAATGGACAAAGCACTTTGCTATTATCTGGCACTAAGTCATTTTTATCATTTCATTCAGACAGTAAAAGCTTCTTTCAAAACCCTTCCACTTACCCAGGAATCATTTGTCACACTGGAAATATTATCATTAATAACATTGATGGAGGCTATCCAGATAAATAGTTCTCTTACTGAATGGTTCAACTAGCAGGGCGCGCAAAGATTAAAGAGCAAGAAGGATTGTCAAGCCTCTTTGCTTTTGATTTTCACAAGAGGACTGTCAAGCCTATGTTATTAACCAATGGTCAGTCCTGTGGACAATTAACGTGGACCCAAAACACTATTGGACCCATTTCTGAAGAAAGACAAGGTAGAGTTGGGAATCAATCAAAAAGGAGACCAATGAAGCAAACAGCTTCCTTGTTAAAATAAAAGTATTCTGGAGTATCTTCTCCCTTGTAGTTAATGTTAGGGATAGAAATGCAATACAGTACAAATATGCCTCCTGGCTTGCTGTAGTCATATGACTGCTATCATAAAACCACGACAGGAATCCATTTTACAGCCAGATCGATAAAGGCACAGAGCAAGCTGGGCTTTTATCCTACTGGCTTGTAACATCATGTCAGAGCGATGCTGAGATAGACTGCTGAAGAATTGTATAGAAGTACAGTTACTAAAAGTGCAGAACGTTGCTAGAAGTGACAGAAAAAGAACAAAGAAACAGGCACCAGCTGAAAGCACTGGGGAAGACACATTGGCTCACCCAATCACAGTTAAAATGAAAGGTGATATGAAAAAGAACTGGTAGCATTTTATGCATAAAGACAAAATATGAAGTTGTGACAGATTTTAGTTAACAAACCAGAGCAGTTATGAGCAGATACTCGTCTATTACTGTTGGGGAGAGACTGCTACACAGTGAACTCCACAACAAATCTTTTTGAGCAATCAAATAAAATTTGAAAGCCTTGATAGCATACTTTGAACCCCAAATGAATATATCATATGAATGGTAAGTGTTAAATAACAGGGCACAAGGTGGAAAAGAGTCCACTGCTCTATATGTGACCTAATTAACACAACTCACAAAAATCTGGGCATTGCGCAGATAAAAGATGATTGAATTCAAAGCAGGATTGAAATAGGAATAAGAGAAACCTCAGAGAGAGCATGCTTTCTAGTGAGAGAGGAAAAGCCTGCCCTTGGGTTTTTAATTTGCTTTCAATGGATCTCTGTAATGCTGCATTTTCTGCTCTTTCCCCTAGATCTTCAGGTAACCTAGCTACCAGCTCCTGATTGCTGTTAAAATCATCGCCGTTATTGTTGGTATCTTTCTCTGTAAAATCCATTTGAAGGTTTCCATGTACTGATTGCAGAAGTTTAAATTCCTCTTTGCTTTCTCCTTCACAGTCTACGCCTCTAGGAGTGTCATGACACAGTTTCATCAGCAGGAACTTTCTCTTGATTATCAATGCTCCAAATTTCTTTTCCTGCATCTTTCTCCTTTTTTCCCACAGGACAGTGTTGTGAACTCAGTTCCTGTGCCATAGGCCCCACTGGAACCTGAGATCATTTACAGCATTTATAACTCAGTGCGTGTATCCCTCTTTGTTGGTTTGTTGTTACAATTAACTGGTGCAAACTTTCTACTGTATTCATATATCAATGATGGGTAATCCTCAAATTCATTCTCCTTTCCCATTTAGACTTAGTTCCTGCTTCTACAGCTGACATCAGGGAACCAGTGATGAAGTACATATAGAGATGGGCCAGATTATTCCAATGTGTCGATTGCAACATATGGGGACTTCCTTCTTGTTTAGAGGGGAGGTGAAAAAGCAAATAAGAGAAGAAAAGAGGAATTATGAGAAAAGACTAGCAGCAAACATAAAGGGGAATCCCGAAGTCTTCTTTGGCCTACTAATAATGGAAAAGTATTTAAAGGATTGGGGACCTATTCAGGATTTATACATGGAAGCATTGGGCATGACAGGGGTGTTAAATAAATACTTTGCATCTACATTGACGAAAGAGGAGAAAGCTACCCAGGCCATGGTGATAGAGAGGGAAATGCAGTCATTAAAAGAGTTCAAAACTGATAAGGAAGAAGTCTTGGATAGACTGTTAGTATTTAAAGTTGACAAGTCACTGGGACTAGACAAGATACATCCAAGGAATTTAAAGAAAATGAGAATGGAAATGGCAGGGATACTGGTCATAATCTTTCAGTCTTTCCTAGACTGAGGGGAGGTACCAGGAGATTAGAGAATGCAAACATTACAGCCTTGTTCAAGAACAGTTGTAGGGATAATCCCAGCAATTATAAACCAGTGATGGGGAAGCTTCTAGAAACAATAATTCAGGATAGAATTAGTAGTCACATGGTAAATTGTGGGTTATTAAGAAGAGCCATCATGGATTTCTAATGGGGAAATTGTGTTTCACGAACTTGCTGGAATTTTTTGAAGAAGTAACAGGAGTGCTCAATGAGGGTAATGCTGCTGATGTGTGGTAAACATGGATTTCCAGAAGGCGTTTGATACAGTACCACATGACACACTGAGGAAAGTTATAGGTCATGGTGAGAAAGGGACAATAGCAACATGGATACAAAATTGACAGAGTGACAGGAAACAGAGTAATAGTCAATGAATATTTTTCAGACTGATGGAAAGTTTGGAGGATCTGTTGAAATTCACAAGGTGTTGGTATTAGGGCCCTTGCTTTTCCTGAGATATGTCAATGATCGGATCCTGGTGAGCAGGGAACAATCTATTGGAAATTTTTGGGAATTGCTGCAGCTCATATGCTGTACTTTGACCGACAGTGCCCTTAGGGAGGGAATTCCAGGATTTTGACTCAGCAACAGTGAAGGAATGGCAAAATATATCCAAGCCAGTATGGTAAATGGCTTGGGGGCAATTTGCAAGTGGTCTGCCCTTGTCCTTCTGAATGGATCTAGAAGGTGCTCTCTAAGGATCTTTGTTGAAATTCTTTAGTGCATGTTGTAGATAGTACATACTACTGCCGTTGAATGTCAATGGTGGAGGAAACGGAAGTTTGTGGATGTAATGCCAATCAAGGTGGCTGCTTTGTCCTGGATGGTATTGAGCCTCTTAAGTGTTGTTGGAGCTGCACCCATCCAGGCAAGCAGGAAATTCTACGACATTCCTGACTTGTTCCTTGTAGATGGTGGACAAGCTTTGGGTGTCAGGAGGTGAGTTACTTGCTGCACTATTCCTAGCCTCCGATCTGCTCTTGTAACTAGTGGTTATGTAGTGAGCCCAGTTGAGTTTCTGGTCAATGGTAACCCCAGGATGTTAATATTGGGGTTTCAGTGATGGTAACACCATTGGATGTCAAGGGACAGTGGATAGATTGTCTCTTATTGGAAATGGTTTTCGCCTGGCCTTTGTGTGGCATGAATGTTACTTACACTTGTCTGTCCAAGCCTGGATATTGTCCAGAGTTTGTTACATTAGAACATGGATTGCTTCAGTATTGGAGGAGTCATAAATAGTGCTGAGCATTGTGCAATCATTGGCAGATATCCCCACTTCTGACCTTATGATGAAGCAAAGCTTGTTGATCCAAGGAAACTACCCTGAGGAACTCCTGCAGAGATATCCTGGAGCTGAGATGACTGATCTCCAATAACTACAACCATTTTCCTTTGTACCAGGTATAACTCCAAACAGTGGAGAATTTGTCCCTTGATACCCATTGATTCCAGTTTTGTTAGGGTTCCTTGATGCCACACACCATTGACTGTGGCTTTGATAACAGAGGCTGTCACTCTTACCTCATCCTTGGAATTTAGCTCTTTTACCCATGTTTGAACCAAGGCTGTAATGAGGTCAGGAGCTGAGTGGCCCTGGAGAAACCCAAACTGGGTGTCACCGAGCAGGTTATTGCTGAGCAGGTGCTGCTTGATAGCACTGTTGATGACAGCTTCCATCACTTTACTGATGAGCAAAAGTGGACTGATGGGGCAGTAATTGGCTGGGTTGGATTTGTCCTCCTTTTTGTGTAAGGGACAGACCTGGGCAATTTTTCACATTGTCAGGTCGATGCCAATGTTGTAACTACTGGAACAGCTTGTCTAGGGGCTTGGCAAATCTTCAATATTATTGCTGGAATGTAATCTGGGCCCATAGCCTTACGCAGTATCCAATGATTCCAACTATTTCTTGATATCATATGGAGTGAATCAAATTGGCTAAAGACTGCATTACTGAGAAGATCAAGATGGATCATTCACTCAGCACTTCTGGCTGAAGATTGCTGCAAATGCTCCAACCTTATCTTTTGTACTGTTGTGCTGGGCTTTTGCATCAATGAGCACGGCGATATTTGTGGAGCATCATTGTCTTGGGTCACAGGGTGTATCCAAGTGGTTCTTTTCAGATTTGGTTAAATGTAGTTAAGAAAAGATTTGACAACAGCAATTTGCTTAAATATGAACATTTATTGAGCAATAAGGAAGGAAAAGAAGAAGACTAAACTGTGAACATTTATTAAGTATTATTAAGTAATAAACAAAGATAAAAAAAGGAAGGAAAAGTAAGCAACAAGCCTCACGCCCCCCTGCACGTCAGGGACACCCCACCCTGATTGATGGTTGGTCTGGAGGCTTAGGTTTGTTCCTGGCACCATTCACGATCCCAGAGGTCAAGTCTGACGACTTGGAATGAAACTCTCTTTCTCATACAGCGTAACAAACAGCAAGTACAGAAAAGCAACTTTGATTATGCCACCTTTGGCACGTATAAGAATGTTCACAGGACTCATTCCAGGTCATGCAGCTTTCGAATATCATCAACAATTTTAGCCCTTCAGCCCGTCCTATAAAGTTGTTCTCCAGTGAATTTTTTAATTGTCCACTGCTAATCATGACTGGATGTGGCTGAACTGCAAAGCCTAGATTGTTTCACGCTGTCTATCACTTGCTGCTTCTGCTGTTTGGCATGCAAGTAGTCCTGTGCCCTGTTTGGTAGCTTCTCCAGGCTGACACCTCATCTTCAGGTATACCTAGTGCTGTTCCTGGCATGCCCTCCTGCACTCTCCATTGAAGCAGAGTTGATCCCCTGGCTTGATGGTAATGGTTGAGTGGGGGATATGCCGGGCCATGAGGTTACAGATTGTGCTGGAGTATAATTCTGTTGCTGTTGATGGCCCACAGCGCCTCATGGATGCCCAGTCTTCAGTTGCTGCATCTGTTCAAAGTCTGTCCATGTAACATGGAGATTGTGCTGTATGGCACTATGGATTGTATTCTCAATGTGAAGTCTGGACTTTTGTCTCCACAAGGGCTGTGCGGTGGATACTCTTACTGATACTGTCATGGAAGATGCATCTGTCTCCAGCAGTAAGGATGGAGCCGAGTTTGGTTTTGCCTCTTGTTGGTTCCCTCACCACCTGCCGCAGATCCAGTCTGTAGTGGATGATCTGCTAGGTTATGGATGCAGAGACACAATCCAAGAAAGCATTGCCAATCATGATCAAAATTTAGTGTGATGGATGGCAGAGGTCACCAGATGAGCCTGAAATTGATCAAGAGTTAGCAACTAACAATGTCTGAAGTAAAATACATTAACAGGTTCATGTAGTAAAAGCAAAAGATCTTCACTCGGATTTTGAAAAGGTGTGAGTGTAACAATGATGCTGTGATCAACAGATTGTAAAATAGTGCAACAATTTATTGGATTCATCAACCACTTAGCAAAACATTTGCCTAATTTGTTGTTGGAGTATGAACCATGGTGCCAACTCACTACCAAAAATGTATGGTAATATAGAAGCACAGAACAAGAAGTAGCATTAACTAAAAGCATACAAATAATTATGGCAACTCCAATGCTGAAATACTATGATGTAAATGATGAAGGCACCCTATAGTGTGACACTAATGAGACAGGAATTGGAGGGAGCCAAATGCAACAAGGTCAACTGGTCGCATTTACATCCACAGCATTAATTTAAAAGGGAAAAGTGCTATGCACAAATCAATGAAAAATAATGCCGCGTCACAGTCTTTACTTGCGAACATTTTCAACATGAACTATTTGGAACAAACAAAACAACAATAGAGTCCATTCACAAGTCACTGCACAGCATTTTTCTTAAGCTATTACTTTCTGCTGCAAAGCATCTACAATGAATGTTACTCCAATTATCAAGATATCATCTGGGTGTGACATATAAGCAATGAAGATGATAAATATCACTGACATGCTGTTGAGAGCAGAACTCCCTAAGATGACAGGAGAGGATGTTATGACAAGAGTGTGAAGTCTTCTAGAAGGTGAAGCAGCATTTCAGCATGTTCTGAAAGTCATCAAACCAGCAGAGACACTGAATGTAGACAAATGCCTCGATCAAAGGAAACAAACTACCCAACAAGATATAACTCTCCAAGTGTTGCAACTTGAAAATGTGAAAGGTGACCTGAATGCATTAAGGACATTCCTGTGGTCACAAAACATATTGGGCATATGGAGATGAATTGACAGCCCAAGATGGCATCTAGTACAAAGAAAATTGAGTCACTATCCTTAAGGAATTGAGAGGAGAGATCTGAAAGAACATTGATGTAGGCCACCAAGAAACTGAGCTGAGTCTGAAGAGGACAAGAGAAATGGTCAACTGGCCAAATGTGAGCAACAGTATCAAAGACTGCAACAGCTCAGGCCAGTGCTTGTAATGAGCTCCAAGCTAAGCTGATGACAAACGACATCCAAGTCAGAACATGGAAGATGCTGGAAGTAGACCGCTCAATCTCCTAGGAACTGATTATTTTGTCAGTGCCAATTATTAATCTGAGTATTAGCAGGTGGACCACAGCTGCAGAGATTATATAAAGCCATTCAGTCGGGCATTCCAGAAATTATGCCGAGCAATAATGGCTCTTAGTTCTTGAGTGAAGAATTCAGTCACTTCATAAAGGATTACGAAACTCGACACCATCTGTCATCTCGACACTCTCCCCTGTCAAATGCTGAGACAGCAGTTAATTGGCTCTTAGCTCCCATTGGACACAAAACACTGCCTTCTCTCCACTGTTGCTGCTAGCCTGCTGAGTTTCTCCAGCAATTTTGATTTAAAGACTACATGTGCAATGCATGTGTGGATACTGACGAAAATAATTAACTGCTGACACATGGGAACAGTTAACTCGGGCAATTCAGTGCAAACAAAAGTGCATGCAAGATTTTTGTTTGTTTTGTGTATGAAAAGGGTAACGTTTGGGGTAGAAATGCAAACTGTACTCGTGTATCTCCTGTTTGCCATAGTCATGTGACCATGAGGCATGCACTGCAGGTATCCATCTTATAGTCAGTTCAAATAAATACACAGTACAATCCAGACTGTTGTCCGATGCACTAGCAAGAGTTACTGAAAGGACCAGGGGATGGAGGGAAAAAGGTGGAGGTATATTTAGATGAGCACAGAAGAAAGATTTATGAGGACGTTGCCAGGGTTGGAGGGTTTGAGCTATAGGGAGAGGCTGAATAGACTGGAGCTATTTTCCCTGGAGCATCGGAGGCTGAGGGGCGACCTTATAGAGGTTTATAAAATCATGAGGGGCATGGATGGGGTGAAAAGACAAGATCTTTTACTCAGGGTTGGGGAGTCCAAAACTAGAGGGCATAGGTTTCAGGTGAGAGGGGAAAGATTTAAAAGGGACCTCAGAGGCAACTTTTTCACACAGAGGCTGGTGTGTGTATGGAATGAGCTGCCAGAGGAAGTGGTGGGGGCTGGTACAATTACAACATTTAAAAAGCATCTGCATGGGTACTTGAACAGGAAGGGTTTAGAGGGAAATGGGCCAAATGCCGGCAAATGGGACCAGATTTATTTAGGATATCCAGTCAGCATGGACGAGTTGGACTAAAGAGTCTGTTTCCATGCTGTATATCTCTATGACTGTATGACTGAGAATATTGGAAGATTTTTCCTGAAAGTTTGAACAAAGAGAAAAAGTCACTTTTAAGTTCAGTTTCTGTCCCAGATTCCTTTCTCTTAGACAAAAGCCTGTGAGTTTGCAAACGGAGGAGAATGAAGAGGGCAGGTGCTGCCTTTAACAAGGTCAGCTCGAGATGTGAAAGCAAGATCATTCAGACAGAGTCAATAGTCACACGACACTAGGTTATAGTCCAACAGGTTTATTTGAAAACACAAGCTTTCGGAGCGCTGCTCCTTTGTTAGGTGAAGTGGAGGGAAACACACAGGCATGGAATATTTAAGCAGAGAGATTGGATCAAATAAACCAGTTGGACTATGACCTGGTGTCGCGTGATTTCTGACTTTGTCCACCCCATCCAACACCGGTACCTCCACATCGTTCAGGCAGAGGACAGCAGACCAGTGCAGTCCACATCAGCAGACAATGTGAGTGCAAAGAAACAGCTGTCTAGGTATTTTCCCTCAGCTGATTGGACTGTGCCAGTACTATAAGCCTGATTAACCACCCTCATTCATCTTGCACTGATCAGATGTTAAACATTACAAACCATTACCAGGTGCAGAGAATGAACACTGTTTGAAAACATCAGATAATCTAACATTGTACTTAACAATCTGCTGATTATAGAAGTGCCACAGAGCTAGGAAATGTCAGTGTTAACATGAGTAATACTGTCATTTTAACCACTCACCCCATCACAAATTCATTATCAATCTGTGAACAGAGTACTTTGCTGTCTTTAGAGTAGATCCATTAACTAGCTGCACGATACATACAAATTTGCTCGGAAATGAAGAGTGAGTGGACAATTTCATAAATTAAGAGCAGGGCATGGATACTTTATTTTAATTGACATACAGGAAACGCCTAAGTATCTAAAAATCTAAAGCTGAGATCTCATTATGAATTGTTCAGTACTTACACGCTGCAAATATTTCAATTAAATTCGCCTGTGGAAATGTTTTTGCCATCAATAACAGTAATCCTTGCAGCATTGCAGTCCTTTTGCTTTTCAGATCCACATGTTTTCTTTAATCTTTAAAAGAGGCTCTGAATTAAACCCAGAAAGTCATTGGAGATTGATCACTATTCAATCCACTAATCATGCAGTGAGTGCGACCTAAATGGTGGAACATTGAGTTTTAATTGGAATTAAAGGTAGCACATAAAACAGTTGCTATTCACATGGCCATGACTAACAGTGAGTCCTGGTTCAGCTCAGCAGCATGGCGTGAACAGTTCACTCTTGCTTCTTTAATATCTCTTCTCCTTGCTCTACTCTTCTGGAACCTTTCAGAAATGCTCAACTGGAGTCTTCCTGCATAGTCCCTTTCTCCACTATCTATTGCATGCAGCTTCCTAAAATCTCCAACATTATATTCACTCTCATGGATCCTTGGAACATTCACAAAGCCATTTAGTCTGATAAAGATTTACTTCATTTCAAAATATCCTTTCAGGTTTGGATCTCATTGTCCAAACATTGGTCTGAAAATCCTGTCTTTGATGTGAATAACCTGCCATCACTCTTACCTTATCTTTCACTTCTCAAGTTGTTTTTCCCAGACCAGTCCTATCCTATCTGGGACTAACTCCCAAAGGTTTCATTCAGATATTTTATACTCAACCTGTTCAAAGATAAAGGAACAGGTTGGATTTGAACCCAGTCTTCCTGACTCAGAAATAGCACCACTGGAGCCCCCCAAAGGTTTTGACAATCAAGGGTTTGATGATAAGGTAGGAAAATGGAATTGATGATGATTATCAGATCAGCCATGATCTCATTGAATCAATGTGCTGAATGGCCTACTTCTGCATCTATGGTCTTAATATTTTTAACCAAACTGTTCAGATGTGTTAACGCACACCTCTAAAGCAGGTGGGTCTTGAACTCAGGCCTCCTGTCTCAGAGGTAGGGTCACTACCACTGCACTGCAAGAACTTCTACAGCTTTATGGTCTAAGACTCTGGGACAGGTAAACAAGCATTTAAAATGGCCATTCAGTGCAGCTGATCCTATTCCTTATCAGGATGGTGAACTGGATTATTGTTCACCATTGTAGTCCTGTCTAGTGTTCCCATGTGCTGCCAGACATATGTTTAGCTGGCACCTTACTTATACAAGTTAGATGAAACATCTACCACAGTTTCATACTACTATTACCCCTTCCAACTACTGCAACAAGTATTCTGTATCCATGGACACTTTTATAAGCTAATCATCATTGCGCAGGACAAATTAGCCTTGTTTCTATGGCAATGAAACCTTGAGTGGTTTGCAGTAAAATTAAACTTGGGTCTTTCAAGTGTATGTAAAAGATTGCATGGTATTATTAATAGATAAGCAGGGAAGGTCTCCCTTGTCTTGGTTAAAGTTTACCCCCTCGACCAATATCTTTCAAATAGATTATCTGGTCATTATCACATTGATGTTGGTAGGACCTTGCTGTCTTTACTATAATTAACTGTATTTCTATAGTATTTCAGCAGCTGTAAAACCCCTCTGACATTCTGTAGCATAAACACAGATTGATCCAATAAATTGTGATAGTAAATAATCAGGTACAGAATAACTGCAGGTTGCAAATCTCAGCACAATAACAAAAGGGCTGAGCAGTTGGAAGTGCCCCAACCTATGGAGTTGAGGATTATCAGATCAACCAAGACCACATTGAATGGTAGACCAGACTCGATGGGCTGAATAAACTACTTCTGCTCCTATACCTTATGGTTCTATGATGTGATCAGGAGCAAACATCTGGCAGATTTTTTCCTTCCAAGTCAGCGGTTAGCACTGCTGCCTCACAGCGCCAGCGACCCGGGTTCAATTCCACCCTCAGGCGACTGTCTATGTGGAGTTTGCACATTCTCCCGTGTCTGTGTGGGTTTCCTCCCATAGTCCAAAGATGTGCAAGGTGGGTGGATTGGCCATGCTAAATTGCCCGTAGTGTTCAGGGATGTTTAGGTTATGTGGGTTAGGCATGGGGAAATGCAGGGGTAGGGGAATGAGTCAGGGTGGGATGCTCTTTGGAGGGGCTGTATGGACTTATTGGGCCGAATGGCCTGTTTGCACACTGTTGGGATTCTATGACTATCTATGAAGTCCAAAGAATGTTGTACTATGAGCGTAACTTGCTCAATAAGGAGCTAATAATCAGTTCTGAACACTGTTATATACTTTGGTCGATTAAAACTCCCCATTTACACCAATGGAAGGTATAATCATACAAACTGTAAACCAGGCACACAATCCGATCAGTCGAAGTTTCTGCTGAGGTATGGTTAGGTTAAACGACATCCATTGAGTTCCAATCTGGTAGCACAGATATCAATCAACAAACAACAAAGAACAATGCAACTCTCCAAGCCTGTGCTGCCATATTTTGTCCCTCCATACTAAACGTGATAGAGGATCCATATCCCTCTATTCCCTTCCTATTCATATACTTATCCACTTTTTTTTTTCAAATGCTGCTATTTTGTCTGCTCTCCTCTGGTATCGCATTCCAGGCACTCACCACCCTTTGTGTGAAAAAATGTCCTCGCACATTTCTTTTAAACTTGCCCCTACACCTTGAACCTGTGTCCCCCTAGTAATTGACCTCTCCACCCTGAGAAAAAGCCTCATACTTTCCACTCAGTCCATGCCATTTACAATCTTATAAACTTCTATTAGATCGTCCCTCAATTCCCACATTCCGGTGAAAACAAACCCAGTCTAGCCAACATTTTTTCATAGCTAAAATCCCCCATACCAGGCAACATCCAGGTAAACCTTTTCCATACCCTCTCCAAAGCATCCACATCCTTCTGGTAGTGTGGTGACCGAAAGTATATGCAATATTCCAAGTGTGGTCTAACTAAAGCTCTATAAAGCTGCAGCATAACTTATCTATTCTTAATGCCACGTCCAATGAAGACAAGCATGCTATAAGCCTTTTTTACTATCTTATCTACCTGTGCTGCCACTTTTAGTGATCTGTGGACCTGAACACCCAGATCCCTGTGCATATCAACACTCCAAAGAGTTCTGCCATTCAGCATCTAATTTCCACCTGTACGTGACCTTCCAAAATGCATCACCTCACATTTGTCTGGATTAAACTCCATCTGCCATTTTTCTGTCCATGCCTCCAACTGATCTATATCCTGCTGTATCCTCTGACAATCCTCCTTACTATCTACAACTCCACCAATCATTGTATCATCTGAAAACTTACTGATTGGATCAACTACGTTTTCTTCCAAATCATTTATGTAGATCACGAACAACAGAGGTGCCAGCACTGAACCCTGTGGAACACAACTATTCACAACCCTTCATTTCAAAACTCATCCTTCCACTGCTACCCTTTGTCTCCTATAACTAAGCCAGTTCTGTGTCCATCTTGCCAGCTCATCCCCATACCATGAGGGACCTTGTCAAAGGCTTTACTGAAGTTCATGTAGACAACATCAACCACTTTTTCCTCATCAATCATCTTCGTCACCTCCTTAAAAAACTGAATTAAGTTAGTGACGCACGACTTCGCCCGCACAAAACCATTCTGTCTATCGCTAATAAGTCCATTCACTCTAAATGTGTGTAGATCTTGTGCCTGAGAATCTTTTCCAATAATTTCCCTACCACTGATGTAAGACTCACAAGCCTGTAATTTCCAGGATTATCCCTGCTACCCTTCTTAAACAGTGGGACAACATTGTCTATTCTCCAGTCCTCTGGGAACTCACCTGTGGCCAAAGAGGATACAAAGATGTCTCTCAATTCTCCAGCAATTTCTTCTCTTGCCTTCCTCAATATTCTGGGATAGATCCCATCAGAACCTGGGAACATATTTACCTTAATACTATTTACGACACACAACACCTCTTCCTTTTTAAAAGCAACTTGGCTTAGAAACTCAACACTCCCTTTCCTGAGATCATCCTCCACCAATTCCTTCTTTTTGGTGAATACTGACACAAAGTATTCATTTCGGACCTCACCTATCTCTTTTGGCTTCCCACGTAGATTCCATCTTTGTCCTTGAGTGGGCCAACCCTTTCCCTGTCTACCCTCTTGTGTTTTATATATGTGTAAAAAGCCTTGGTATTCTCCTTAATCCTGTTTGATAATGATTTTTCATGATCCCTTTTAGCCCTTCTAATTCCTTGTTTAAGTTCTTTCCTACCTTCCTTGTATATTTCGAGGGCTTCATCAGTTCCCATCTTCCTAAACCTTACGTATGCTTTTTTTCCCTTTTTGACCAAGGTCATAACATCCCTGGCCATCCAAGGGTCATGTAGCTTGCCATACCTATCCTTCATTCGCACAGGATGTGCCACTCCTGAACTCTTATCACCTGCTGTTTGAAATACTCCCACATGTCGGATGTAGATTTACCCTCAAACAGCTGCCTACAATCAAAATTCTCCAGCTAGAACATAGAACCTAGAACAGTGCAGCACAGTACAGACCCTTCGGCCCACGACATTGTGCCGACCTACTATCCTACTAAGATCAAACTGCACTGTATACCCTACATTATACTATCATCCATGTGCCTATCCAAGAGTTGCTTAAATGTCTCTAACGTATCTGACTCCACTGCCTCTGCTGGCAGCGCATTCCATGTGCCCACCACTCCCTGTGTAAAGAACCTACCTCTGACATCTCCCCTATACCCAGTTCCTGCCTAATATTGTTGTAGCTTGCCTTCCCCAATCTAACACCTTAACATGAGGACTGTTGTTATCCCTATCCATGAGTATCTTCAAACTCACGGTATTATGGTCACTACTCCCAAAATGCTCCCCCACTGAAACTTCACTCACCTGGCCGGGCTCATTTCCCAAAACCAGGTCCTATAATCCCTTATAATATAACAAGGTGTAGAGCTGAATGAACACAGCAGGCCAAGCAGCATCAGAGGAGCAGGAAGGCTGACGTTTCGGGCCTAGACCCTCTTCAGAAAATCTCCTATAATCCCTTTCCTGGTTGGACTGTTTACATATTGTGTCAAGAAACCCTCCTGAATGGTCCTTACAAATTCTGCCCCATCCAAGCCCCTAGCACTTAGTGAGTCTCAGTCAATACAAGGGAAGTTAAAGTCAATCATCACAACAACTCTGTTTTTACATCTTTCCAAAATCTGTCTACATATTCTCTCTTCTATCTCCTGCTGGCTGTTGGGATGCCTGTAGTATACCACCAGCATTGTGCTTTTACGTTTCCTCTTCCTGTGTTCTACCCATATTGCCTCTAAGGTATCCTCCCTCAGTACAGCTGTAAGATACTCCTTTACCAGTAATGCAACTCCCCCATCCCTTTAACCTCCCTTTCTATCATACCTGAAACATGTAAAACCTGAAACATCTAAAACCTGGGACATTCAGCTGCCAGTCCCGTCCCCCTTTCAGCCAAGTCTCCATAATTGCAATAATCTCATAGTTCCAAGTACTAACCGACACTTTGAGTTCATCTGCCTTGCCTATTGTACTTCTCACATTGAAACACATCCATTTCAGCCAACCTCCTACGCTCTTTTCAGCAGCGTTTCCCTGCCTGTTCTTGTTCTTAGTCATGTTTGCCCTGGTTTCTACGTCTCCCTCAATTTCTGCATCTACTACCCTACTCCTCTGGTTCAACAATCTATAGCAACAATCTGTCTTAAGGGGGGGTCTTCTGTTAATTTCTCGCAGTCTTGCACTTTCCTCTTCAGTTGCTCACAGAAATAGATTATTTCAAAACTGATGCTGTCTAACACTATCATTCTCTTTCTCTCTCAGTTTACATCTTTCGAATTCTCCTTCAGGTAACCTCGCTCAGCAAGTTCTCATGTTTTGAAATGTGGCCAATCCAACCACGTTGTACAAATAATCGTTTTCTCCACTGAGAACTTCTTCATTGATCTTCTTTCTAATTGACTTGCTCCATCCTTCTCCAGAACCACATTTCACAACAGTTTACTCTTTTGTATGTCTGTTTTTCTCTTCAGGTCCGCATTTTTGCCTTGTGCAAAGACACTCCAAATCACAGCTTTTAAAATTTTGTTCTTAAGGTCTCTCACTCATCACTACCTGAGAAATTATTTATGATTTGATAGAGTAATCCTTACAATTGTTATTCCAGCTTTGCTTTCTTTATGACAATAAATATCTGCTGATAAGCTGGTTCCCAAGTACAAGGCCCTCACCGTTTTTCATGTGGAGAGCACGAGCGGTTTATTTAGATCATGATTCATAGAGACTAACTTGGTACCTTTAAAACCTAATTGTTTGTTTAATTGTGAAGCTCCTGTTGTTTGAAGTCCATTTGACTAGGTTCGACATTAAAAGAAAGAACTTGGCATGTAGCCTTTGCTTGTCAATTATATTGAATTTGCTGTGTAAAGGGAGGAACTGCAATCTATCTAATCAGCTGATTTAGAATTGCTTTTGTTTTATTCGTTTCTGGGACGTGAGCAATATTGACAAGGACAACATTATTGAAAAAAGTTAAAAAAACTACGAATTTTGGAAACAAACACAGAGAATGCTGGAGAAAATCAGCAGGTCTGGCAGCAGGTGTGGAGACAGAAACAGAGACAACATTTCGAGTCCAGTATGTCTCTTCTTCAGGACAACATTTGCTGTCCATTTTTAATTGTCTTTGTGAAGATGGTGATGAATCACTGTCTTGACCTGTTCGAGTCCATCTGGAGTAGGTGACACCTGCACTGAACTTGAATCTTAAGTTCCTTCTCCTGCTCCCTCATTTCCCCCTGGCCTGGCTCTTAACTACACAATTGGTTGTGACAACACAAGTTTCTTCTCTTATATCTATACAATCACTCTGATATATTCAAGAGCTTTATCCTTTGTCTTTTCCTATTTCCCAGGTACGTTAGTCCCATTTCCATCAGGGCTCTACAATTCCATTATCTTGCAGACTGTCTCTACAGTTTTTAGCTCCCCATTGGTACAGGATCTTAGATAAGTCAAAACTCCCTTCTGCTCAATATTGGTAAACAGAACACTTTTATTATAGTTTTGCCAAACTTCAATGTAATGTTGGCTTAGAGTGCAGTACTTTCTCAGTTGTCATTCCTCCCACCCTATGATGTGACACTGAGGAAGCCCAACTTTGTTCCAACTCTGACTTAAACTTTTTAACCTTCCCTGCCTTGTGTTTTTTCCATCTGGTTACATAGTTTATTGTCCACCAGCAACGACTGGGAGATGCTGCATCTGAAGTTAGGAAACCTCATTATATTTCCCAGCCTTCTGTGCCTTTTGTCACTCCTGAAGCCGGGTCTTTCCAGATGCAGTTGTTTTATCAGCTTACCCTTTTAGAGCTCCCATTACCAGAATTACAGCCAAAGCTCAGTTAGGACACTGCCTTGATGTGTATGTGTGTGTATCTTAGACTGCATCACTGGTTGTGATTGTGTCAGGGACTGTATCCTATCCCTTGTGTGAATGTTCAAAATGGAGAATGAGCGAAAGCTGTTCTTTCTTCCTCAAATTTTCTATTTATTACCGAATGTTGTATCAGAGACAGTGGAAACCATCATCACCTAGGCCCCAAGTAGAAGTAATACACCCAAATAATACCACACTGTTCCAGTTCTACAGTTGCCTACATTGTCAGTCCGAGGTTATTAACCTGGTCAGTGAGACTGAGGCTGGAAATCAGGACAGGAAGTTAGTGTTCAGCCACAGGCCAGAGACATGGGAGTAGCTATGTTGCTAGAAGCTGTTCTCTCAGACTCTGGGATGCTGCAGGAGTTCCCAATGTTTAAATCCAGGAGAGGATGCTAGAATGCTGTGAATGGGAGATCCTCTTATCCCTGTACATTGTCCACGTTGAGTGTAGTTCCACCTTCTTAGTGAAACCCAAATATCCCAGCACCCAAATAGTCCCTCCCCCTCTTTCATATGTTAACCATTGAACCCATGGACCGAGTGTTTCATAGGGACAAAGGTCAGGAATAACCAACACTGAGATTTCTGCTATCTGACTCCTCACTCCCTTTGCTGACGTCCTGCTGGGACACTGTGGTTTTGCTTGTTCTGCAGGAGACATCATATCAAATCTCAGTTTGCAATCCACTCCAACAGAGATCAACACATTAATGTCATTTTTTTATCTGGAAATTCATTCAGTTCTTTTTTGATGTTTTCTTGGGTGAAGAGGTCTCTGGGGGTTGTGCTCTGGTTCACCTTCTGAAAGGTGGGTGTGCTGAATCAGACGATGTGATTGAGGAACAGATCCCTCTGACAGATTGCATGCAGCTATTAGATTAGAGCTTGCCTCATAATCACCACCCACAAGATAGAATTAGCAAGTGCCATTTTCATTCTAACACTGTACAGATGGAAGGCTCCTCAGCTGCCAATGATCTCCTTAAGCAAGATTACATCATCAATTTTTATATGGCTGATGCCATTAGGAAGATAGCCATTCTTGTGATTTTGCTTTTTACACGCACATGTCGCTTTTACAAAATATGACTTAACAAACAAATCATAATCTTCATTGGCTATAAACCACTTCAGATTGTCCTGAAGCCATGAAAGGTGCTATATAAATTCAAATTTTTTCTTCTTTTGTCTTCAATAGTATTTTGAGCCAATTGGTTCTAGTGAGTTTCAAAGTCTTTCATTGAGTCACTCATGAGTTTTGTATCAGTCATGTGTTTACCAGCTGAAAACTCTCACAATCTGTCGCCCTGCCCCCAATATTTATTGCAAACTGAAGAAAATCGAGTTTCTTCACTGTCAGAGAGCTTGCTGCCACTCTCAGGTTCGGTTCACATAAAAAGAAAGGTTTTCATTTATACAGCATTGTTCACAACTACAGGACATCTTAGAGCACTTTGCAACTGACCGGAAATATTTCTGAAGTGTAGGAACTGTTGTCATGTTGGAAACACAGCAGCCAATTTGCGCACAGCAAGCTCCCACTTAAAGCAATGTGATAATAATCTGACAATCTGTTTCATGATGTTGGGTTGAGGGATAAATATTGGTCAGGTCACAGAGCATAACAGCCAAAAGAACTGAAGATGCTGTAACTCAGGAACAAAAACACAAAGTTGCTGGAAAAGCTCAGCAGGTCTGGCAGCATCTGTGAAGAAAAAAAATCAGAGTTAACATTTCAGGTCCGGTGATCCTTCCTCAGCTCTGACCCGACCCGAAATGTTAACTCTGTTTTTTCCTTCACAGATGCTGCCAGACCTGCTGAGCTTTTCCAGCAACTTTG